>NC_092720.1:142584852-142906968 GCF_047496885.1 Scyliorhinus torazame | reverse complement strand
GGACTGGGATGAGCACAGTAAGAAGTCTTACAACACCAGGTTAAAGTCCAATGGGTTTGTTTCGAATCATTAGCTTTTGGAGCACAGCTCCTTCCTCACGTTCACCTGAGGAAGGAGCTGTGTTCCGAAAGCTAGTGATTCGAAACAAACCTGTTGGACTTTAACCTGATGTTGCAAGACTTCTTATTGTAGAAACCATCAGCTCCATTATTACCACAGAAATCAAAAATATTAAAAATAGGTATGCTCAAAAACACCCAAAGTACTGGTCGCTAGATCACTTGTTATTATTACAGAAAGACAGGGGGCGTCATTCTCCGACCCTCCGCCGGGTCGGAGAATGGCCGTTGGCCGCCGTGAATCCCGCCCCCGCCGAAGTCTCCGGTACCGGAGATTGGGCGGGGGCGGGAATCGGGCCGCGCCGGTTGGCGGGACCCCCCATCAATTCTCCGGCCCGGATGGGCCGAAGTCCCGCCCAGAAATTGCCTGTCCCGCCGGCGTAAATCAAACCTGGTATTTACCGGCGGGACCAGGCGGCGTGGGCGGGCTCCGGGGTCCTGGGGGGGGGGGCGCGGGGCGATCTGACCCCCGGGGGTGCCCCCACGGTGGCCTGGCCCGCGATCGGGGCCCACTGATCCGCATGCGGGCCTGTGCCGTGGGGGCACTCTTTCCCTTCCGCCTCCGCTACGGCCTCCACCATGGCGGAGGCGGAAGAGACTCTCCCCACTGCGCATGCGCGGGAAACTTTCAGTGGCCGCTGACGCTCCCGCGCATGCGCCGGGAAACTGTCAGCGGCCGCTGACGCTCCCGCGCATGCGCCGCATTTCCGCGCCAGCTGGCGGGGCAACAAACGCCATTTCCGCCAGCTGGCGGGGTGGAAATCCCCCCAGCGCCAGCCTAGCCCCTCAATGTTGGGGCTCGGCCCCCAAAGATGCGGAGCATTCCGCACCTTTGGGCCGGCGCGATGCCCGTCTGATTGGCGCCGTTTTTGGCGCCAGTCGGCGGACATCGCGCCGTTGGGGGAGAATTTCGCCCAGGGTCAGAGAAGGTTAGATAATAAACTGTTAAATATAGAATTTAAACTCAGACATGATGGCAACTCAGGCCTCATGAGCTGTACATGTAAAAGTGATTTATGGAGGTACCAAGTTGGGTGGGAGGGTGAACTGTGACGAGGATACAGTGATCCTTCAGCATGATCTGGACAGGTCGGGTGAGTGGATAAATCAATGGCAGACTCAGTATAATTTGGATAAATGTGAGGTAAAGTGTAAGCAAAAACAAGAAGGCAGATTACTACCTGAATGGCTGTAAATTGGGAGAGAGGAGTGTGTAGTGGGACCTGGGTGTCTTTGTGCACCAGTCGCTGAAGGTAAGCATGCAGGTGCAGCAGGCAGTAAAGAAGGCTAATGGTATGTTGGCTTCCATTGCGAGAGGTTTCGAGTACAGGAGCATGGTTGTGTACCAATTATACAGGACCTTGGTGAGGCCACACCTAGAATATTGTGTGCAGATTGGTCTCCTTTTCTGAGGAAGAATGTTGTTGCTCTCGAGGATACGCAGCAAAAGTTTACTGGACTGATACCCGGGATGGCGGGTCTGTCATATGAGGAGAGATTGACTAGGTTAGGATTGTTTTTGCTGGAGTTCAGACGAATGAGGGGAGATCTCATAAAAACGTATAAACATCTATCAGGGCTAGATAGGGTGGATGCAGGGAGGATGTTCCCGATGGTGGGTGTGTCCAGAACCAGGGGTCATAGACTCAGGATTCAGGGTAAACTATTTCGGACAGAGATGAGGAGACATTTCTTCACCCAAAGAGTGGTGAGCCTGTGGCATTCATTACCACAGGAAGTAGTTGAGGTTAAGACATTGAATACATTCAAGAGGCGGCTAGATATGGCACTTGAGGCGTATGGGATCTTGGGTTATGGGGAGAAAGCAGGATTAGACTATTGAGTTGGACGATCAGCCATGATTGTGACGAATGGCGGAGAAGGCTCGAAGGGCCGAATGGCCTCCTCCTGCTCCTATCTTCTATGTTTCTATGTATCTCCACAGCCTTCTGTGGTGGAGAATTCCACAGGTTCACTATCCTTTGAGAGAATACATTTTTCATCATCTCGGTCCTAAGTCTACCCCGTATCCTGAAGAGTGCTCCCTGGTTCTAGATTCCCCAACTAGGGAAAACATCCTCCCTGCATATAGTCTGTCTAACCCCATTAGAATTTTATATGTTTCAATCAGATATTCTCTCATCCTTCAAAACTCTAGTGAATACAGGCCCAGTCAGAATCACAGAATCACAGAATAATACAGCACAGAAGAGGCCGTGTCTACCTATTCCCATTTGGCAGCAGTTGGCCCAGAGCCTCGAATGTTAAGACAGACAAAATGCTAAGTACTTTTTAAAGGATGTGAGGCAACCCGCCTCTACCGTCCTCCCAGGCAGTGTATTCCAGACTATCACCACCCTCTGGGTAAAAAGGTTGTTCCTCAAATCCCTCCTAAACCTCCTGCCTTTGACCTTGAACTTGTGTCCCCTAGAAGCTGAACCTTTAGTTAAGGGAACAGCCACTCCCGATCCACCCTGTCCATGCCTCGGAGACATGGATAGAGCAGGGACAGGAATGGATGTTGCAGGCTCCGGGGTTTAGGTGTTTTAGTAAGCTCAGAGAAGGAGGCAAAAGAGGGGGAGGTGAGGCACTGCTGGTCAAGAGCAGTATTACGGTGGCGGAGAGGATGCTAGATGGGGACTCTTCTTCCGAGGTAGTATGGGCTGAAGTTAGAAACAGGAAAGGAGAGGTCACCCTGTTGGGGTTTTTTTAATAGGCCTCCTAATAGTTCTAGGGATGTAGAGGAAAGGATGGTGAAGATGATTCTGGATATGAGCGAAAGTAACAGGGTAGTTATTATGGGAGACTTTAACTTTCCAAATATTGACTGGAAAAGATATAGTTCGAGTACAATAGATGGGTCATTTTTTGTACAGTGTGTGCAGGAGGGTTTCCTGAAACAATATGTTGACAGGCCAACAAGAGGCGAGGCCACGTTGGATTTGGTTTTGGGTAATGAACCAGGCCAGGTGTTGGATTTGGAGGTAGGAGAGCACTTTGGGGACAGTGACCACAATTCGGTGACGTTTACGTTAATGATGGAAAGGGATAAGTATACACCGCAGGGCAAAAGAGATATAGCTGGGGGAAGGGCAATTATGATGCCATTAGACGTGACTTGGGGGGGATAAGGTGGAGAAGTAGGCTGCAAGTGTTGGGCACACTGGATAAGTGGGGCTTGTTCAAGGATCAGCTACTGTGTGTTCTTGATAAGTATGTAGCGGTCAGACAGGGAGGAAGGCGTCGAGCGAGGGAACCGTGGTTTACCAAGTAAGTGGAATCTCTTGTTAAGAGGAAGAAGGAGGCCTATGTGAAGATGAAGTGTGAAGTTTTGGTTGGGGCGATGGATAGTTACAAGGTAGCGAGGAAGGATCTAAAGAGAGAGCTAAGACGAGCAAGGAGGGGACATGAGAAGTATTTGGCAGGAAGGATCAAGGAAAACCCAAAAGCTTTCTCTCGGTATGTCAGGAATAAGCGAATGACTAGGGAAAGAGTAGGACCAGTCAAGGACAGGGATGGGAAATTGTGTGTGGAGTCTGAAGAGATAGGCGAGATACTAAATGAATATTTTTCGTCAGTATTCACTCGGGTAAAAGATAATGTTGTGGAGGAGAATGCTGAGCCCCAGGCTAATAGAATAGATGGCATTGAGGTACGTAGGGAAGAGGTGTTGGCAATTCTGGACAGGCTGAAAATAGATAAGTCCCCGGGACCTGATGGGATTTATCCTAGGATTCTCTGGGAGGCCAGGGAAGAGATTGCTGGACCTTTGGCTTTGATTTTTATGTCATCATTGGCTACAGGAATAGTGCCAGAGGACTGGAGGACAGCAAATGTGGTCCCTTTGTTCAAAAAGGGGAGCAGAGACAACCCCGGCAACTATAGACCGGTGAGCCTCACGTCTGTAGTGGGTAAAGTCTTGGAGGGGATTATAAGAGACAAGATTTATAATCATCTAGATAGGAATAATATGATCAGGGATAGTCAGCATGGCTTTGTGAAGGGTAGGTCATGCCTCACAAACCTTATTGAGTTCTTTGAGAAGGTGACTGAACAGGTAGACGAGGGTAGAGCAGTTGATGTGGTGTATATGGATTTCAGCAAAGCGTTTGATAAGGTTCCCCACGGTAGGCTATTGCAAAAAATACGGAGGCTGGGGATTGAGGGTGATTTAGAGATGTGGATCAGAAATTGGCTAGCTGAAAGAAGACAGAGGGTGGTGGTTGATGGGAAATGTTCAGAATGGAGTACAGTCACAAGTGGAGTACCACAAGGATCTGTTCTGGGGCCGTTGCTGTTTGTCATTTTTATCAATGACCTAGAGGAAGGCGCAGAAGGGTGGGTGAGTAAATTTGCAGACGATACTAAAGTCGGTGGTGTTGTCGATAGTGTGGAAGGATGTAGCAGGTTACAGAGGGATATAGATAAGCTGCAGAGCTGGGCTGAGAGGTGGCAAATGGAGTTTAATGTAGAGAAGTGTGAGGTGATTCACTTTGGACGGAATAACAGGAATGCGGAATATTTGGCTAATGGTAAAGTTCTTGAAAGTGTGGATGAGCAGAGGGATCTAGGTGTCCATGTACATAGATCCCTGAAAGTTGCCACCCAGGTTGAAAGGGTTGTGAAGAAGGCCTATGGAGTGTTGGCCTTTATTGGTAGAGGGATTGAGTTCCGGAGTCTGGAGGTCATGTTGCAGCTGTACAGAACTCTGGTACGGCCGCATTTGGAGTTTTGCGTACAGTTCTGGTCACCGCATTATAGGAAGGACGTGGAGGCTTTGGAGCGGGTGCAGAGGAGATTTACCAGGATGTTGCCTGGTATGGCGGGAAAATCGTATGAGGAAAGGCTGATGGACTTGAGGTTGTTTTCGTTGGAGAAAAGAAGGTTAAGAGGAGACTTAATAGAGGCATACAAAATGATCAGGGGGTTGGATAGGGTGGACAGTGAGAGCCTTCTCCCGCGGATGGATATGGTTGGCACGCGGGGACATAACTTTAAACTGAGGGGTAATAGATATAGGACAGAGGTCAGAGGTAGGTTCTTTACGCAAAGAGTAGTGAGGCCATGGAATGCCCTACCTGCTACAGTAGTGAACTCGCCAACATTGAGGGCATTTAAAAGTTTATTGGATAAACATATGGATGATAATGGCATAGTGTAGGTTAGATGGCTTTTGTTTCGGTGCAACATCGTGGGCCGAAGGGCCTGTACTGCGCTGTATTGTTCTATGTTCTATGTTCTATGCCTCAATCAATGTCAAACCAATCTCTCCTGATAGGACAGTCCCGCCAACCAGGGTATCAGCCGAGTGAACCGCCACAGCACTCTCTCTACGGCAAGTATATCCTTTGTTAGACCAAAACTGCATGCAATACTACAGGTGTGGTCTCACCAAGGCCTTGTGTAACTACAATGAGACATCCCTACTTCTGAACTCAAATCCTCTTGCAATGAAAGCCAACATACCATTTGCCTTCCTTTTGCATGATCAATCTGCCTCACCACCTTTATTGACTGGTGCACAAAGACACCCAGATTCCTTTATACATCCACACTTGCCAATATGTCACCATTTAAATAATACTCTTCCTTTCTGTTTTACACACCGTCATATTTAGCCATGTTGTACTGAATCTGCTATGTGTTTGCAGGGGGGGGGGCACGGATGGAGGTTAGGAAGTGGGTAGTTGGTGTGGGGGCGGATAGAGGTGGCCTTTTGCAGGCATACGGGTCTTGGGCATTACTGATGGCGCCTCTGCCGTTCTAGCTGGCTAAGTACTCCACGAGGCCAGTGGTGGCGGTGCACCTGAGGGCAGTGGTGGCAACATCTGAGGTTGGAAAGTACTTTGGCATGGGCACCAAATTGCGACAATCACAGGGGCTGGACGTGAGGTTTCGGGGGTGGCAACAGGCAGGGATTGAGCGGTTTGGGGACCTGTTTGTGGGGGGCAGCTTTGCGAGCTAAGAGGACCTGGAGGAGGAATACGAGCTGCCCAGCGGGAGTGAGTTAGATACTTACAGGTTCGGGATTTTGTGAGGAAACCGGTGCCACCCTTTTTAAGGTTTGCCGCCCTTGGGATTGCAGGATTAGGTGCTATCGAGGGAAGGTGTGGGTGAGGGTAAGGTGTCCGAGATTTATAAGGAGCTAATGGACTGGGAGGGAGCCCCGATAGGAAAAGTCTAACGGGAATGGGAGGAGGAACTGAGGGGGTGGGGGAATGGAGGAAAGGATGTGGGAGGAGACCCTGAGGAGGGTTAATGTGTACTCATCGTATGTGAGGCTTAGCCTTAACCAGTTCAAGGTAGTTCATAAGGCACACATGTTGGTGGCTAGGATGAGTAAGATTTTTGTGGGGGTAGAGGACAGATGTAGGCGATGTGCTGAGAGGCCTGTGAACCATGTTCACATGTTCTGGGTATGTTCAAAACTGAAGGGGTTCTGGCAGGGGTTTGCAGACGGAATGTCCGAGGTACTGAGGGTGAAGGTGGTCCCAAGTCCAGAAGTGGCGATATGTGGGGTGTCGGAAGACCCGGGAGTCCAGGGGGTGAGAGAGGCCGATGTCCTAGCCTTTGCCTCCCTGATAGCCAGGAGACGGATTTTGCTTGCGTGAAGGGACCCGGAGCCACCAAAATCAGGGGTGTGGGTGAGAGACCTGGCGGAATTCCTGAGGTTGGAAAAAATCTTGTTTGTCTTGAGAGGGTTGGTGGATGGGTTTGCCCGGAGGTGGAAGCCATTCAATCTCTTCTTCAAGGAGGATTGAGGTGTCAGCAGACGGAGGGGGAGGGGGAAGATAAAGGGGTTAAAGTGGGAAGGCAGGACGGGAGGAGGGGGAAGGACATGAGGGTTTGGGTGTTGATTAGCTAGTTATATATTATGATGTTCCTGTTTGTTCTTGCTCTTGCTTTTGTACTTACTGTTTATATAAATGCCTTGATAAAAACATTTTTAAAAACTTGTCTAAATCATCTGAAAGGCCTCCTTGCATCCTCCTCACAAATAACAATTTCACCCAGTTTTGTGTCATCAGCAGACTTGGAAATGTTGCATTTGGTTCTTTCATCCAGGTCATTAAAATATATTGTGAATAGCAGATCCCCACCAATCAAGACCGACCACTCGAAAAAAGACCCATTTATTCCCACCCTATTTCCTGTCTGTCAACCAATTCTCGATCCATGCCAATACTTTACACTATCCCATATGCTTTAATTTTGCCCACTAACCTGTTATGGGGAACCTTATCAAAAGTCTCCTGAAATTCCAAATACACTAAGTCACTGGTTCTCCCTCATCTATTTTACTAATTACATCCTCAGAAAACTCCAGTACATTTGTTCAGCATGATTGGCCTTTCATAAGCCCATGTTAACTTTATCCAAGTCCGTTAATGCTTTCCAAATGTTCTGCATCATTTCTTTTATAATTGACTCCAGCATCTTCCCCATTACTGATGTCAGATGAACTGGTCTGTAATTCTCCACTTTATATTTCCCTCTGTTTTTAAATAGTGGGGTTACATTTGCCACTCTCCAATCTGCAGGAATTTGGGAGATGCATACAATATTTCCAGGGCCACTTCCTTTAGTACTCTGGGATGTAGATCATCAGGCCATGGTCTGTAGATGACACTGTATTTTCTACAAGTGCAACTTCTATACATATGGATGATAATGGTATAGTGTAGGTTAGATGGCTTTTGTTTCGGTGTAACATCGTGGGCCGAAAGGCCTGTACTGCGCTGTATTGTTCTATGTTCTATGTTTAAGGAATTTAGAGCTTTATGATATATCAGCTCCACTTGTTTTACTGTTGAACAAACTGTATCCATATTCTTGCCTCATAGCGCCAGGGAGCTGTGATCGATTCTGGCCTTAGATGACTGTCTGTGGGGAGTTTGCATGTTCTCCCCGTGTCTGCGTGCATTTCCACTGGGTGCTCCAGTTTCCTCCCACAGTCCGGTGTTGTGCAGGTTAAGTGGATTGGCAATGCTAAATTGGTCCTTAGTGCCCAAAGGTTAGGTGTTGTTACAGAGATAGGGTGGGGGAGTGGGCCGAAGTACAGTGCTCTTTCAGAGAAACATACATAGAAAATAGAAGCAGGAGGAGGCCATTCAGCCCTTCGAGTCTGGTCCGCCATTCGTTATGATCATGACTGATTAAGTTCAATACCTTGATCTCCCCCCCCCCGCCCATATCCCTTGATTCATTCGGCCCCAAGAGCTATATTTAATTCCTTCTTGAAATTACACAATATTTTGGCCTCAATTACTTTTTGTGGTAATGAATTCCACAGACTCACCACTGTCTAGGTGAAGAAATGTCTCCTCACCTCAATCCTAAAAGGTTTACCCCTTATCCTCAAACTATGACACTTAGCTCAGGACCCCCCACCATCAGGAACATTCTTTCTGAATCTACACTGTTTAATCCTGTTAGAATTTTATAAGTTTCTATGAGATCCCCTCTCACTCTTCTAAACTTCAATAAAAATAATCCTAAACGATTTAATCTCTCGTCATATAACAGTCCTGCCATCCCAGGAACCAGTCAGGTAAATCTTTGCTGCACTCCCTCCACAGAAAGCACATCCTTCCTCAGATAAGACACCAAAAAGTTCACATAATATTCCAGGTGTGGCCTCACCAATACCTTATACAATTGTAGTAAAACATCCCTATTCCTATAATCAAATTCTCTTACTATGAACAGTAAGAAGTCTTACAACACCAGTTTAAAGCAGGTTTGTTTGGAATCAGTAGCTTTCAGAGCACAGCTCCTTCATCAGGTAGTGACTCGCCTGATGAAGGTGCTGCGCTCCGAAAGCTACTGGTTCCAAACAAACCTCTTGGACTTTAACCTGGTGTTGTAAGACTTCTTACAGTGCCCACCCCAGTCCAATGTTGGCATGTCCACATCTTCACTCTGCAGGCTAACCTACCATTTGCCTTCTTTACAGCCTGCTTACTATGCGCTTATTTTCAGCGACTGATGCACGGGGACACAAAGGTCTCGCTGGGTATCCACATCTCTCAATTTACACCCATTCAAATAATAATCTGCCTTCTTATTTTTGCTACCAAAGCGGATTTCTTTACTAATACTAATTTCCTCACTGAAATTTATGTTTCTCAGAACTTTTGGTACATTATTTATGTTGGGAAGACAGAAGGAAAGTACAAATTCAGTTTCTCAGCCATTTCTTTGTTCCCCATTATGAATTCCCCCGTTTCTGACAGTCAGGGGCCTATATTCATTTTTATCCATCTTTTTCTCTTTACATACCTATAGAAATGTTCACAGCCAGTTTTTATGTTCCCTGCTAGCTTACTTTCATATTGCATTTTCCCTTTCTTAATCAATTCCTTGTTCCACCTTTGTTGAATGTTAAACTGTTTCCAATCCTCATGTCTATTGCTTTTTGGCCACAGTTTCCTTTCTATTCTTGCGTCAAATAGGAATAAACAACTTTTGGATTCACCTGTTTGGTCCTCTAATATCTGCCATTGCCTGTCCACTGTCCTTCCTTTCAGTAATATTTCCCAATCCGTCATAGCCAGCTCATGCCTCAGACCATCAAAGTTACGTTTATTGAGGTTCAGGACCCTGGTCTCAAAATCGATTACCTCACTATCTTGATGAACAATTCTACCAAGGGTTCTCTCATAACTAGATTGCCAACCAATCCTTTCTCATTGCACAACACCAAGTCCAAGATGGCCTGTTTCCTTGTTGGTTCCTCAACGTATTAGTCCAGAAAACCATCCCATATATACTCCAGAAATTCCTTCTCTATTGTATTTGACAAATTTGGCTCACCCAATCTTTATCACATGCATCTCTGATTTCCTGTTTAATGCTATTCCCAATATTACCATTGCAGTCTGATGGACTGTCTACAACCTTTACAAATGTTTTTTGTCCCTTGGTGTTTCTTAACTCGACCCATACAGATTCCACATCATCTGTGCTAATACATTTCCTCAATATTTTAACAATATCTTCTTTAATCAACAATGCAACTCCACCATCTTTTCCTTTCTGTCTGCCCTTCATAAAAACTGAATAGCCCTCATTGTTTATTTCTCATCCTGGGTCACCTTGGAGCCATGTCGCCGTAATCCCAATGATATCACACCAGTGTACATCTATCTGCCCAACTAATTCATCTATTTTATTTTGCATGCACCATGTGTACAGGTACAAAACCTGAAGGCTAGTCCTTTTAACGTCCCTAGTCCCATCCCTACTATTTTTTACAGTGGCATTATCTGATATAGGGCCTAGATTTCTCTGCCTATCACTTTTCTTATTCTCCTTTCTGTCTTTTTCTCTTGTTCTTGATTCCCCCTGCTCTGAATTCTTACATAGGTTCCCATCCCACTACCATATTAGTTTAAACGCTCCCCAACTGCTCTAGGAAGTATCCCCTCCCCCTCCCTCCCCCCCCCCCCCCCCAACCTCCCTCCCTCTCCCCACCCCAAGGACATCAGTCCCGGTCTTGCTCAGGTGTATTGGTTCCACCTCCTCCAGAACTGGTCCCAATGCCCAGGGATCTGAAACCCTCTCCTTCACACCATTTCTTCTAGGTCAGTCCAGATGCGATGGACCAAAGGGCCTCCTTCTGCACTGTAGGGATTCTATTATTCTATGAACAATGAGTGTTTCCCTTGTTCATATCATAATATGTATTACCTTAAAGACAGCTAGTTGGTGCTGTTATGGCACCAGCAAATGTTGAGCAAACCAAATCTCATGGGGAGGCTTGGCTTAGCTGTTTTTGTGTTCTGAAAGTGAGAAGGAAATGTACTAATCTCAGCAGCAAGAAGTCCAGTAACACGTGTGGGAATTTAAAAAGTAAAAGTAAAATGTTAATTAATACGAAGAAAACTTAAGCACACAACAATCTTTCTCCTGGTTTCTCATTTCTCTTTCCTTTTCTTTTTCTTCCAATTCATGTCTTTGCCAATCTCTCTGTTTCTACATCAAGCTTTATTATCTCTCTCTCTTTCTACATCAAGCTGTTTCATTTGCAACTGAAGTCTTACTACCTCTAGCTGTGAGACACCCGAGTTCAATGTTCTGCCCATTATTGTGAAGCTTGGATTCACAAATGCCAAACCAGTCATAGAATTTCAATAATCCTCCAAAGAGTCCCCAAATTTGTTATGGCCACAGCAGATGTTACTTGATGTGAAGACCAAATCTCAGTGGGAAACTTGGCTTATGGGCCCTTTTTTGTATACTGAAAACAAGAAGAAAAAATACTTTGCAGCACACAATCCAGTAATGCTTTTGGGATCATAAAATTAAGATATTTATTAGCAAAAAGAAAATAATTCTTAGACGCATAAGTGCAATTGGACAGTTGGTTAGCCCTCAAACCATTCCTCTAAAAAGACTCCCTACTTCGTCAGACGCACAGGGAAGCATCCTCCAGGCAACGCTCCCTTGAATACCTTTAAGTATAAAAATCCAGTAATATTAACCTAAGGCAACGCTCCTGTCACTTTATAAGGCATACTATACAACCTCTCCCTCTTTCACTCTGCTGAGAAAATCCAAGACTTTAGAACAAGACCACTATTTTGCAGCTTCAAGATTTTACTAACTTGATTGGAAGGCTGATTTAAATTGCCCCTCTTCTCCCAGCCCAGAGCTGTTCCTGCTGATCTTCCTCACTAAGCTCGCAAAATCTCTCTGTAAATATAATTTTCCCCTTTCATCTGCTATTCTCTTGTCCTTAGCACTTCTTTGAACTTAACTTTACCAGAATATAAAAATCTTTCACTTTTGGGTCAAATGAAATGTAATAACCTTCCATTGTTTACTTATAAAATGTTTTGCAAGCTATAAAAAGCTTTTACTCCCCTTTCAAACTTAACAGCTGAAATCAACAGATCCCTAGACCGCTTCTGATCGCGCTCTCACCCACACACACATACTCGCACACATGCACAAGTCTTTACAGCATAACATACTTCCCCCAATACGTAAAAATAATCATCCATTCTCACAGCAACCAAATCTTTTATAATCTCCCTGAACTTTCATTTCATGTGCCATAAGTCTTTTCTTTGACTTTTCGTCAAACATATGTTGTGATCACTATTTCTTAATTGTTCTCCAATTTTAAATGACTTAAACATTTTTGTGCTCTTGTATTTATTAATACTTCTCATTCTCCAGGTTTGCTCTGAATATTTTGTCCATTTATGCATAGGCGACTCAAATTCACATTCCAGTTTTTAAATGTCAACTTTTATTCTTATATTATACTGAAATACAATGTTCCATTTGCCTTCCTAATCACTTTTTGTGCCTGCATGGCAACATTTTGTGGTTCATGTACTAGGAGACAGAGTTCTGCCATCTCTCTCACTTCTTTATTCTTCCTGCCAAAGTGGACAAGGTCACATTTTCCCATATTATACTTTATCTTACAGTTTGTCCTCTTCAGAACTTACTCTCTTGCTTATCTTTTGTCATCAGCAAATTTAACAATACATTTAGTTCTTTCATCCAAGTATTAAGTAATTGATATTGATTATGAACGGAGAATCATGAACACAGTTCATCACCCGAACCCACCTCCCATCCATTGACTCTGACTACACCTCCTGCTGCCTTGGGAAAGCGAGCAGCATATACAAAGACCCTTCCCATCCGGGTTATTTTCTCTTTCAACCTCTTCCATCGGGCAGGAAATACAAAGGTCTGAGAACACACACTAATAGGTTCAAAAACCGCTTCTTCCCCGCTATTACCAGACTCTGAATGACGCTCATATGAGCTGAACTGATCTCTCCACACATCTTCTCTACGAGTAGTACTGCACTCTGTATGCTTCACATGCTGTCTCTGTCTATTATGTATTTATCATATGTCCTATGTTTTTCATGTATAGAATGATCTGCCGAGTCTATAGGCAGAACAATACTTTTCACTGTACCTCGGTACACATGACAATACATCTAAATCTAAATCCATTTTCCCACGTCAAATGTTAAGCTAACTGGCCTGTTGCTTCCTGTTTTCTATCTTTCTCATTTCTTGAATAGAGGAATTATTCATAGATTCATAGAATTTACAGTGCAGAAGGAGGCCATTCGGCCCATCGAGTCTGAACCGGCTCTTGGAAAGAGCAACCTACCCAAGGTCCACACCTCCACCCTATCCCCATAACCCAACAACCCCACCCAACGCTGTGTGCAATTTTGGACACAAAGAGCAATTTATCATGGTCAATCCACCTAACCTGCACATCTTTGGACTGTGGGAGGAAACCGGAGCACCCGGAGGAAACCCACGCACACACGGGGAGGATGTGCAGACTCCGCACAGACAGTGACCCAAGCCGGAATCGAACCTGGGACCCTGGAGCTCTGAAGCAATTGTGCTATCCACAATGCTGCCCATTATATTTGCTATTTTCTCCCCTCATGGGACCTTTCCAGAATCTAGGAAATTTTGAAAAACTAAAACCATTGCATCTACTGTGGCCATCTAAAATGTCTGCCTGCAAAGGATAATGGGAATTGTAGTCAACTTGGGACACAGATAGTACACAGCCCCTGTGTATTGTGCAAAGGAAAACCAGACCGAACTGAAACTTGCACCTGTTAAAGGCCAATCACCGATTTCCCCAGGATAATCGACTCAAATTAAGGAATAGCAACAGTCGCAGACGCCCCGGCGCCACCTCCCCTTATTTGGAAAGGCCTACATACTTGGGACAATGTGACTAGGACCTGCCAGCCAATGAGGTACCTGCCAGTATTGGCCAGTAGCGATTAGGGTGATCGAGACCCTATTGATCCATTGGATCCTAAGTTAACCCCGCCCATAAGGGTGCAGAAGAGGAGAAGGATGCTAGGGATCGATCTCTTTTGGGACCGGCCTGTGCCCACATCAATCGCAGCATAACGACCAGCCAAGTTCAAGACCCGCAATCGCTACCTGAGAGAGACGAGCTGCAGCCGAGACGAACCGGACGATTTCCAGCCGACAGACGTGGGGACTAAGATAAAGGCCTTATCTACCTGCACAGAACCGGTCATCCAGAAATTAAGTAAACGTCACCTTTGTTTATAGGTGTAGTTTAATGCGTAGCCGCGTGTATCATTGCACAGAAAGATAAGTCTTGTGTTTAATAATAAACTGTCTTTTGAACTAACATACTGGTTGTGTGGTCATTTGGTCAATACAAAAACATACTCGCTGCTTGTGGTTATTAATAAAGATAGCAACACTATCTCAGAAGCCACTTCTTATAAGACCTGCGAATGAAGTCCATCAGGTCCTGGGGACATGTCAGCTTTTAGTTCTAATACTTTTCTCTACACCCTTTCCCTGGTGATTGCAATTGTTTTAATCTTCTTCCCCCATTCACTTCTTGATTTACAGTTATTTCTGGGATGTAATTTTTGTCTTCCACAGTGAAGGCAGACACAAAACATTGTTTATTGCCTCCGCCAATTCCTTATTTCCCATTATAAATTTGCCATTCTCACTCTCTACAGGACCCACACTCACTCTAGTTACCCTTTTCCATTTTAAATGCAGGTAAAAAGTCTATTTTTATCTATTTTTATGTTCCTCGCGAGCTTTCTTTCATATTCTAATGTCTTCCTTATTAATAATTTAGTCATTCTTTGCTGTTTTTTATATTTTGTCTACTTTTCTGACCTGCCGAGAATTTCGGCAGCGGTTGAGAAAACGTGGAGGTATAAATTAGGGATAAACCACCCATCACTGCACAGCCAGTATCTTAAAACTGCCCATAGTCCAGTCAGCACCGTAACCCTATCTCTGCGCAGCCAATATCTTAAAACTGCCCATAGTCCAGTCAGCATTGTAACCCCTTCACTGCACAGCCAATATCTTTAAACTGCCCATCATCCAGTCAGCATCGTAACCCCATCACTGCACAGTCAGTATCTTTAAACTTCCCATCGTCCAGTCAGCATCGTAACCCCATCACTGCACAGCCACTATCTTTAAACTGCCCATTGTCCATTCAGCACCGTAACCGGGTGAGGTGAGTACAGATTAACTTGCTTACCTTGCAGGTCAGCTGTTGAGTTCGGGAGTGAGAGCTGGGACCTTAGAATCAGCGCGGGAATTTTGAAAAAGCGCGGGGGCTGCGAGGCAGAGGGGACCATTTAAAAGGTCGCTGTCTGTGGTGAGGTGAGTACAGATTAACTTGCTTACCTTGCAGGTCAGCTGTTGAGTTCGGGAGTGAGAGCTGGGACCTTAGAATCAGCGCGGGAATTTTGAAAAAGCGCGGGGGCTGCGAGGCAGAGGGGACCATTTAAAAGGTCGCTGTCTGTGGTGAGGTGAGTACAGATTAACTTGCTTACCTTGCAGGTCAGCTGTTGAGTTCGGGAGTGAGAGCTGGGACCTTAGAATCAGCGCGGGAATTTTGAAAAAGCGCGGGGGCTGCGAGGCAGAGGGGACCATTTAAAAGGTCGCTGTCTGTGGTGAGGTGAGTACAGATTAACTTGCTTACCTTGCAGGTCAGCTGTTGAGTTCGGGAGTGAGAGCTGGGACCTTAGAATCAGCGCGGGAATTTTGAAAAAGCGCGGGGGCTGCGAGGCAGAGGGGACCATTTAAAAGGTCGCTGTCTGTGGTGAGGTGAGTACAGATTAACTTGCTTACCTTGCAGGTCAGCTGTTGAGTTCGGGAGTGAGAGCTGGGACCTTGGAATCAGCCCGGGAATTTTGAAAAAGCGCGGGGGCTGCGAGGCAGACGGGACCATTTAAAAGGTCGCTGTCTGTGGTGAGGTGAGTACAGATTAACAATTTACTTACCTTGAAGGCCAAGTCGATTTCAGCAGGAGCGGAGCAGGCTAGTCCATTTCAGCGGGGGCAGTGCGGAAGTGATTTCTGGGAGGGAAGTTTCTCCTTTAAATTTTTTTTTTAAATTCTAGTGTTTAAGGTGGGAACAGGAAGTCGACCCGTGGACTTCTGGGAAGACCCTCACCAATAAATTCTGGTGGAGAGGAAATCCGAGACACTACATGTGTAGTGTCTCCCACTCGCCCTCCTCCTCTAACCTAATAATAAAACCCTTTGGTGTGAGGTAAGTACCATATTTTATTATTGTTATTAATAATTTTTTTTTTTATATATAAAAAATTTAATTTAGTTGTTAGCCAGATCTTGGTAGAAAGTTAGAGGAATGGGAGGGAAGGGAGTGCAATGTTCCTCCTGCAGGATGTTTGAGGTGAGGGATGCCGTTAGTGTCCCTGCTGATTTTACCTGCAGGAAGTGCTGCCATCTCCAGCTCCTCCAAGACCGAGTTAGGGAACTGGAGCTGGAGTTGGAAGAACTTTGGATCATTCGGGAGGCAGAGGGGGTCATAGATAGCAGCTTCAGGGAATTAGTTACACCAAAGATTGGAGATAGATGGGTAACTGTAAGAGGGACGGGGAAAAAACAGTCAGTGCAGGGATCCCCTGCGGTCGTTCCCCTGAGAAACAAGTATACCGCTTTGGATACTTGTGGGGGGGGGGGGGACTTACCAGGGGTAAGCCATGGGGTACGGGCCTCTGGCACAGAGTCTGTCCCTGTTGCTCAGAAGGGAAGGGGGGAGAGGAACAGAGCATTAGTAATTGGGGACTCTATAGTCAGGGGCACAGATAGGAGATTTTGTGGGAGCGTGAGAGACTCACGTTTGGTATGTTGCCTCCCAGGTGCAAGGGTACGTGATGTCTCGGATCGTGTTTTCCAGGTCCTTAAGGGGGAGGGGGAGCAGCCCCAAGTCGTGGTCCACATTGGCACTAACGACATAGGTAGGAAAGGGGATAAGGATGTCAGGCAGGCTTTCAGGGAGCTAGGATGGAAGCTCAGAACTAGAACAAACAGAGTTGTTATCTCTGGGTTGTTGCCCGTGCCACGTGATAGTGAGATGAGGAATAGGGAGAGAGAGCAATTAAACACGTGGCTACAGGGATGGTGCAGGCGGGTGGGATTCAGATTTCTGGATAACTGGGGCTCTTTCTGGGGAAGGTGGGACCTCTACAGACAGGATGGTCTACATCTGAACCTGCGGGGCACAAATATCCTGGGGGGAGATTTGTTAGTGCTCTTTGGGGAGGTTTAAACTAATGCAGCAGGGGCATGGGAACCTGGATTGTAGTTTTAGGGTAAGGGAGAATGAGAGTATAGAGGTCAGGAGCTCAGATTTGACGTCGCAGGAGGGGGCCAGTGTTCAGGTAGGTGGTTTGAAGTGTGTCTACTTCAATGCCAGGAGTATACGAAATAAGGTAGGGGAACTGGCAGCATGGGTTGGTACCTGGGACTTCGATGTTGTGGCCATTTCGGAGACATGGATAGAGCAGGGGCAGGAATGGATATTGCAGGTTCCGGGGTTTAGGTGTTTTAGTAAGCTAAGAGAAGGAGGCAAAAGAGGGGGAGGTGTGGCGCTGCTAGTCAAGAGCAGTATTACGGTGGCGGAGAGGATGCTAGATGGGGACTCATCTTCCGAGGTAGTATGGGCTGAGATTAGAAACAGGAAAGGAGAGGTCACCCTGTTGGGAGTTTTCTATAGGCCTCCAAATAGTTCTAGGGATGTAGAGGAAAGGATGGCGAGGATGATCCTGGATAAGAGCGAAAGTAATAGGGTAGTTATTATGGGAGACTTTAACTTTCCAAATATTGACTGGAAAAGATATAGTTCGAGTACATTAGATGGGTCGTTTTTTGTACAGTGTGTGCAGGAGGGTTTCCTGACACAGTTTGTTGACAGGCCAACAAGAGGCGAGGCCACATTGGATTTGGTTTTGGGTAATGAACCAGGCCAGGTGTTGGATTTGGAGGTAGGTGAGCACTTTGAGGACAGTGACCACAATTCGGTGACGTTTACGTTAAGGATGGAAAGGGATAAGTATACACCGCAGGGCAAGAGTTATAGCTGGGGGAAGGGAAATTATGATGCCATTAGACGTGACTTGGGGGGGATAAGGTGGAGAAGAAGGCTGCAAGTGTTGGACACACTGGATAAGTGGAGCTTGTTCAAGGATCAGCTACTGCGTGTTCTTGATAAGTATGTACCGGTCAGGCAGGGAGGAAGGTGCCGAGCGAGGGAACCGTGGTTTACCAAAGAAGTGGAATCTCTTGTTAAGAGGAAGAAGGAGGCCTATGTGAAGATGAGGTGTGAAGTTTCAGTTGGGGCGATGGATAGTTACAAGGTAGCGAGGAAGGATCTAAAGAGAGAGCTAAGACGAGCAAGGAGGGGACATGAGAAGTATTTGGCAGGAAGGATCAAGGAAAACCCAAAAGCTTTCTATAGGTATGTCAGGAATAAGCGAATGACTAGGGACAGAGTAGGACCAGTCAAGGACAGGGATGGGAAGTTGTGTGTAGAGTCTGAAGAGATAGGCGAGATACTAAATGAATATTTTTCGTCAGTATTCACTCAGGAAAAAGATAATGTTGTGGAGGAGAATGCTGAGCTCCAGGTAAATAGATTAGATGGCATTGAGGTACGTAGGGAAGAGGTGTTGGCAATTCTGGACAGGCTGAAAATAAATAAGTCCCCGGGACCTGATGGGATTTATCCTAGGATTCTCTGGGAGGCCAGGGAAGAGATTGCTGGACCATTGGCTTTGATTTTTATGTCATCATTGGATACAGGAATAGTGCCAGAGGACTGGAGGATAGCAAATGAGGTCCCTTTGTTCAAAAAGGGGAGCAGAGACAACCCCGGCAACTATAGACCGGTGAGCCTCACGTCTGTAGTGGGTAAAGTCTTGGAGGGGATTATAAGAGACAAGATTTATAATCATCTAGATAGGAATAATATGATCAGGGATAGTCAGCATGGCTTTGTGAAGGGTAGGTCATGCCTCACAAACCTTATCGAGTTCTTTGAGAAGGTGACTGAACAGGTAGACGAGGGTAGAGCAGTTGATGTGGTGTATATGGATTTCAGCAAAGCGTTTGATAAGGTTCCCCACGGTAGGCTATTGCAGAAAATACGGAGGCTGGGGATTGAGGGTGATTTAGAGATGTGGATCAGAAATTGGCTAGCTGAAAGAAGACAGAGGGTGGTGGTTGATGGGAAATGTTCAGAATGGAGTTCAGTTACAAGTGGAGTACCACAAGGATCTGTTCTGGGGCCGTTGCTGTTTGTCATTTTTATCAATGACCTATAGGAAGGCGCAGAAGGGTGGGTGAGTAAATTTGCAGACGATACTAAAGTCGGTGGTGTTGTCGATAGTGTGGAAGGAAGTAGCAGGTTACAGAGGGATATAGATAAGCTGCAGTGCTGGGCTGAGAGGTGGCAAATGGAGTTTAATGTAGAGAAGTGTGAGGTGATTCACTTTGGAAGGAAAAACAGGAATGTGGAATATTTGGCTAATGGAAAAGTTCTTGAAAGTGTGGATGAGCAGAGGGATCTAGGTGTCCATGTACATAGATCCCTGAAAGTTGCCACCCAGGTTGATAGGGTGGTGAAGAAGGCCTATGGAGTGTTGGCCTTTATTGGTAGAGGGATTGAGTTCCGGAGTCAGGAGGTCATGTTGCAGCTGTACAGAACTCTGGTACGGCCGCATTTGGAGTATTGCGTACAGTTCTGGTCATCGCATTATAGGAAGGACGTGGAGGCTTTGGAACGGGTGCAGAGGAGATTTACCAGGATGTTGCCTGGTATGGAGGGAAAATCTTATGAGGAAAGGCTGATTGACTTGAGGTTGTTTTCGTTAGAGAGAAGAAGGTTAAGAGGAGACTTAATAGAGGCATACAAAATGATCAGAGGGTTAGATAGGGTGGACAGTGAGAGCCTTCTCCCGCGGATGGAAATGGCTGGCACGAGGGGACATAGCCTTAAACTGAGGGGTAATAGATATAGGACAGAAGTCAGGGGTAGGTTCTTTACGCAAAGAGTAGTGAGGCCGTGGAATGCCCTACCTGCTACAGTGGTGAACTCACCAACATTGAGGGAATTTAAAAGTTTATTGGATAAACATATGGATGATAATGGTATAGTGTAGGTTAGATGGCTTTTGTTTCGGTGCAACATCGTGGGCCGAAGGGCCTGTACTGCGCTGTATTGTTCTATGTTCTATATGTTCTAACCCCATCACTGCACAGCCAGTATCTTTAAACTGCCCATAGTCCAGTCAGCATCGTAACCCCTTCACTGCACAGCCAGTATCTTTAAACTGCCCATAGTCCAGTCAGCATCGTAACCCCATCACTGCACAGCCAGTATCTTTAAACTGTCCATCGTCCAGTCAGCATCGTAACCCCATCACTGCACAGCCAATATCTTTAAACTGTCCATAGTTCAGACAGCACCGTAACCCCATCACTGCACAGCCAATATCTTTAAACTGCCCATCATCCAGTCAGCATCGTAACCCCATCACTGCACAGCCAGTATCTTTAAACTACCCATAGTCCAGTCAGTGCCGTAACCCCATTACTGCACAGCCAATATCTTTAAACTGCCCATAGTCCAGTCAGCATCGTAACCCCATCACTGCACAGCCAATATCTTTAAACTGCCCATTGTCCAGTCAGCATCGTAACCCCATCAGTGCACAGCCAATATCTTTAAACTGCCCAAATCCAGTCAGCTTCGTAACCCCATCAGTGCACAGCCAATATCTTTAAACTGCCCATCGTCCAGTCAGCATCGTAACCCCATCAATGCACAGCCAATATCTTTAAACTGCCCATCGTCCAGTCAGTGCTGTAACCCCATCATTGCACAGCCAGTATCTTTAAACTGCCCATATTCAGTCAGCATCGTAACCCCATCACTGCACAGCCAATATCTTTAAACTGCCCATCGTCCAGTCAGCATCGTAACCCCTTCACTGCACAGCCACTGTCTTTAAACTGCCCATTGTCCAGTCAGTGCTGTAACCCCATCACTGCACAGCCAATATCTTTAAACTGCCCATATCCAGTCAGCATCGTAACCCCATCACTGCACAGCCCGTATCTTTAAACTGCCCATCGTCCAGTCAGCATCGTAACCCCATCACTGCACAGGCAATATCTTTAAACTGCCCATCGTCCAGTCAGCATCGTAACCCCATCACTGCACTACCAATATCTTTAAACTGCCCATCGTCCAGTCAGTGCTGTAACCCCTTCACTGCACAGCCAATATCTTTAAACTGCCCATCGTCCAGTCACCATCGTAACCTCATCACTGCACAGCCAGTATCTTTAAACTGCCCATCGTCCAGTCAGCATCGTAACCCCATCACTGCACAGCCAATATCTTTAAACTGCCCATCTTCCAGTCAGCATCGTAACCCCATCACTGCACAGCCAGTATTTTTAAAATGCCCATCGTCCAGTCAGCATCGTAACCCCATCACTGCACAGCCAATATCTTTAAACTGCCCATCGTCCAGTCAGCATCGTAACCCCATCACTGCACAACCAATATCTTTAAACTGCCCACCGTCCAGTCAGCATCGTAACCCCATCATTGCACAGCCAATATCTTTAAACTGCCCATCGTCCAGTCAGCATCGTAACCCCATCATTGCACAGCCAGTATGTTTAAACTGCCCATCGTCCAGTCAGCATCGTAACCCGATCACTGCACAGCCAGTATCTTTAAACTGCCCATCGTCCAGTCAGCACCGTAACCCCATCACTGCACAGCCAATATCTTTAAACTGCCCATCGTCCAGTCAGCACCGTAACCCCATCACTGCACAGCTAATATATTCAAACTGCCCATCGTCCAGTCAGTGCTGTAACCCCATCATTGCACAGCCAATATCTTTAAACTGCCCATAGTCCAGTCAGCTTCGTAACCCCATCACTGCACAGCCAGTATGTTTAAACTGATGATCGTCCAGTCAGCATCGTAACCTCATCACTGCACAGCCAATATCTTTAAACTGCCCATCGTCCAGTCAGCATCGTAACCCCATCACTGCACAGCCAATATCGTTAAACTGCCCATCGTCCAGTCAGTATCGTAACCCCATCACTGCACAGCCAGTATCTTAAACTGCCCATAGTCCAGTCAGCACCGTAACCCCATCACTGCACAGCCAATATCTTTAAACTGCCCATCGTCCAGTCAGTGCTGTAACCCCATCATTGCACAGCCAATATCTTTAAACTGCCCATCGTCCAGTCACCATCGTAACCCCATCATTGCACAGCCAATATCTTTAAACTGCCCATCGTCCAGTCAGTGCTGTAACCCCATCATTGCACAGCCAATATCTTTAAACTGCCCATAGTCCAGTCAGCATCGTAACCCCATCACTGCACAGCCAATATCTTTAAACTGCCCATACTCCAGTCAGCATCGTAACCCCATTACTGCACAGCCAGTATCATTAAACTGCCCATAGTCCAGTCAGCATCGTAACCCCTTTACTGCACAGCCAATATCTTTAAACTGCCCATACTCCAGTCAGCATCGTAACCCCATTACTGCACAGCCAGTATCATTAAACTGCCCATATCCAGTCAGCATCGTAACCCCATTACTGCACAGCCAGTATCATTAAACTGCCCATCGTCCAGTCAGCATCGTAACCCCATCACTGCACAGCCAATATCTTTAAACTGCCCATCGTCCAGTCAGTGCTGTAACCCCATCACTGCACAGTCAATATCTTTAAACTGCCCATCGTCCAGTCAGCATCGTAACCCCATCACTGCACAGCCTGTATCTTAAACTGCCCATAGTCCGGTCAGAATCGTAACCCCATTACTGCACAGCCAGTATCATTAATCTGCCCATAGTCCAGTCAGCATCGTAACCCCATTACTGCACAGCCAGTATCTTTAAACTGCCCATAGTCCAGTCAGCATCGTAACCCCATTACTGCACAGCCAGTATCATTAAACTGCCCATAGTCCAGTCAGCATCGTAACCCCATCACTGCACAGCCAGTATCTTAAAACTGCCCATAGTCCAGTCAGCACCGTAACCCTATCACTGCACAGCCAATATCTTTAAACTGCCCATCGTCCAGTCAGCATCGTAACCCCATCACTGCACAGCCAGTATCTTTAAACTGCCCATAGTCCAGTCAGTGCTGTAACCCCATCATTGCACAGCCAGTATCTTTAAACTGCCCATATTCAGTCAGCATCGTAACCCCATCACTGCACAGCCAATATCTTTAAACTGCCCATCGTCCAGTCAGCATCGTAACCCCTTCACTGCACAGCCAGTGTCTTTAAACTGCCCATCTTAACAGCCAGCATCGTAACCCCATCACTGAACAAACAAAGAACAAAGAAATGTACAGCACAGGAACAGGCCCTTCGGCCCTCCAAGCCCGTGCCGACCATACTGCCCGACTAAACTACAATCTTCTACACTTCCTGGGTCCGTATCCTTCTATTCCCATCCTATTCATATATTTGTCAAGATGCCCCTTAAATGTCCCTATCGTCCCTGCCTCCACTACCTCCTCCGGTAGTGAGTTCCAGGCACCCACTACCCTCTGCGTAAAAAACTTGCCTCGTACATCTATTCTAAACTTTGCCCCTCTCACCTTAAACCTATGCCCCCTAGATCGTAACCCCATCACTGCACAGCCAATATCTTTAAACTGCCCATCGTCCAGTCAGCATCGTAACCCCATCACTGCACAGCCAGTATCTTTAAACTGCCCATAGTCCAGTCAGCATCGTACCCCCATCACTGCACAGCCAATATCTTTAAACTGTCCATCGTCCAGTCAGCATCGTAACCCCATCACTGCACAGCCAATATCTTTAAACTGTCCATAGTTCAGACAGCACCGTAACCCCATCACTGCACAGCCAATATCTTTAAACTGCCCATCATCCAGTCAGCATCGTAACCCCATCAGTGCACAGCCAATATCTTTAAACTGCCCATCGTCCAGTCAGCATCGTAACCCCATCACTGCACAGCCAATATCTTTAAACTGCCCATCGTCCAGTCAGTGCTGTAACCCCATCATTGCACAGCCAGTATCTTTAAACTGCCCATATTCAGTCAGCATCGTAACCCCATCACTGCACAGCCAATATCTTTAAACTGCCCATCGTCCAGTCAGCATCGTAACCCCTTCACTGCACAGCCAGTGTCTTTAAACTGCCCATTGTCCAGTCAGTGCTGTAACCCCATCACTGCACAGCCAATATCTTTAAACTGCCCATCGTCCAGTCAGCATCGTAACCCCATCACTGCACAGCCAGTGTCTTTAAACTGCCCATTGTCCAGTCAGTGCTGTAACCCCATCACTGCACAGCCAATATCTTTAAACTGCCCATCGTACAGTCAGTGCTGTAACCCCATCATTGCACAGCCAGTATCTTTAAACTGCCCATATTCAGTCAGCATCGTAACCCCATCACTGCACAGCCAGTATCTTTAAACTGCCCATCGTCCAGTCAGCACCGTAACCCCATCACTGCACAGCCAATATCTTTAAACTGCCCCTCGTCCAGTCAGCATCGTAACCCCATCACTGCACAGGCAATATCTTTAAACTGCCCATCGTCCAGTCAGCATCGTAACCCCATCACTGCACTACCAATATCTTTAAACTGCCCATCGTCCAGTCAGTGCTGTAACCCCTTCACTGCACAGCCAATGTCTTTAAACTGCCCATCGTCCAGTCACCATCGTAACCTCATCACTGCACAGCCAGTATCTTTAAACTGCCCATCGTCCAGTCAGCATCGTAACCCCATCACTGCACAGCCAATATCTTTAAACTGCCCATCGTCCAGTCAGCATCGTAACCCCATCACTGCACAGCCAGTATCTTTAAAATGCCCATCGTCCAGTCAGCATCGTAACCCCATCACTGCACAGCCAATATCTTTAAACTGCCCATCGTCCAGTCAGCATCGTAACCCCATCACTGCACAACCAATATCTTTAAACTGCCCACCGTCCAGTCAGCATCGTAACCCCATCATTGCACAGCCAATATCTTTAAACTGCCCATCGTCCAGTCAGCATCGTAACCCCATCATTGCACAGCCAGTATGTTTAAACTGCCCATCGTCCAGTCAGCATCGTAACCCCATCACTGCACAGCCAGTATCTTTAAACTGCCCATCGTCCAGTCAGCACCGTAACCCCATCACTGCACAGCCAATATCTTTAAACTGCCCATCGTCCAGTCAGCACCGTAACCCCATCACTGCACAGCTAATATATTTAAACTGCCCATCATCCAGTCAGTGCTGTAACCCCATCATTGCACAGCCAATATCTTTAAACTGCCCATAGTCCAGTCAGCTTCGTAACCCCATCACTGCACAGCCAGTATGTTTAAACTGATGATCGTCCAGTCAGCATCGTAACCTCATCACTGCACAGACAATATCTTTAAACTGCCCATCGTCCAGTCAGCATCGTAACCCCATCACTGCACAGCCAATATCGTTAAACTGCCCATCGTCCAGTCAGTATCGTAACCCCATCACTGCACAGCCAGTATCTTAAACTGCCCATAGTACAGTCAGCACCGTAACCCCATCACTGCACAGCCAATATCTTTAAACTGCCCATCGTCCAGTCAGTGCTGTAACCCCATCATTGCACAGCCAATATCTTTAAACTGCCCATCGTCCAGTCACCATCGTAACCCCATCATTGCACAGCCAATATCTTTAAACTGCCCATCGTCCAGTCAGTGCTGTAACCCCATCATTGCACAGCCAATATCTTTAAACTGCCCATAGTCCAGTCAGCATCGTAACCCCATCACTGCACAGCCAATATCTTTAAACTGCCCATACTCCAGTCAGCATCGTAACCCCATTACTGCACAGCCAGTATCATTAAACTGCCCATAGTCCAGTCAGCATCGTAACCCCTTTACTGCACAGCCAATATCTTTAAACTGCCCATACTCCAGTCAGCATCGTAACCCCATTACTGCACAGCCAGTATCATTAAACTGCCCATATCCAGTCAGCATCGTAACCCCATTACTGCACAGCCAGTATCATTAAACTGCCCATCGTCCAGTCAGCATCGTAAACCCATCACTGCACAGCCAATATCTTTAAACTGCCCATCGTCCAGTCAGTGCTGTAACCCCATCACTGCACAGCCAATATCTTTAAACTGCCCATCGTCCAGTCAGCATCGTAACCCCATCACTGCACAGCCTGTATCTTAAACTGCCCATAGTCCGGTCAGCATCGTAACCCCATTACTGCACAGCCAGTATCATTAAACTGCCCATAGTCCAGTCAGCATCGTAACCCCATTACTGCACAGCCAGTATCTTTAAACTGCCCATAGTCCAGTCAGCATCGTAACCCCATTACTGCACAGCCAGTATCATTAAACTGCCCATAGTCCAGTCAGCATCGTAACCCCATCACTGCACAGCCAGTATCTTAAAACTGCCCATAGTCCAGTCAGCACCGTAACCCTATCACTGCACAGCCAATATCTTTAAACTGCCCATAGTCCAGACAGCATCGTAACCCCATCACTGCACAGCCAGTATCTTTAAACTGCCCATAGTCCAGTCAGCATCGTAACCCCATCATGCACAGTCAGGATCTTTAAACTGCCAAATGTCCAGTCAGCACCGTAACCCCATCACTGCACAGCCTGTATCTTAAACTGCCCATAGTCCAGTCAGCATCGTAATCCCATCACTGCACAGCCAGTATCTTTAAACTGCCAAACGTCCAGTCAGCACCGTAACCCCATCACTGCACAGCCTGTATCTTAAACAGCCCATAGTCCAGTCAGCATCGTAACCCCATCACTGCACAGCCTGTATCTTAAACTGCCCATAGTCCAGTCAGCATCGTAGCCCCATCACTGCACAGCCAGTATCTTTAAACTGTCCATCGTCCAGTCAGTATCGTAACCCCATCAGTGCACAGCCAGTATCTTTAAACTGCCCATAGTCCAGTCAGCATCGTACCCCCATCACTGCACAGCCAATATCTTTAAACTGTCCATCGTCCAGTCAGCATCGTAACCCCATCACTGTACAGCCAATATCTTTAAACTGTCATAAGTTCAGACAGCACCGTAACCCCATCACTGCACAGCCAATATCTTTAAACTGTCCATAGTCCAGTCAGTACTGTAACCCCATCACTGCACAGCCAATATCTTTAAACTGCCCATCGTCCAGTCAGCATCGTAACCCTATCACTGCACAGCCAATATCTTTAAACTGCCCATCGTCCAGACAGCATCGTAACCCCATCACTGCACAGCCAGTATCTTTAAACTGCCCATAGTCCAGTCAGCACCGTAACCCCATCACTGCACAGCCAATATCTTTAAACTGCCCATCGTCCAGTCAGCATCGTAACCCCATCACTGCACAGCCTGTATCTTAAACTGCCCATAGTCCGGTCAGCATCGTAACCCCATTACTGCACAGCCAGTATCATTAAACTGCCCATAGTCCAGTCAGCATCGTAACCCCATTACTGCACAGCCAGTATCTTTAAACTGCCCATAGTCCAGTCAGCATCGTAACCCCATTACTGCACAGCCAGTATCATTAAACTGCCCATATTCCAGTCAGCATCGTAACCCCATCACTGCACAGCCATTATCTTAAAACTGCCCATAGTCCAGTCAGCACCGTAACCCTATCACTGCACAGCCAATATCTTTAAACTGCCCATAGTCCAGACAGCATCGTAACCCCATCACTGCACAGCCAGTATCTTTAAACTGCCCATAGTCCAGTCAGCATCGTAACCCCATCATGCACAGTCAGGATCTTTAAACTGCCAAATGTCCAGTCAGCACCGTAACCCCATCACTGCACAGCCTGTATCTTAAACTGCCCATAGTCCAGTCAGCATCGTAATCCCATCACTGCACAGCCAGTATCTTTAAACTGCCAAACGTCCAGTCAGCACCGTAACCCCATCACTGCACAGCCTGTATCTTAAACAGCCCATAGTCCAGTCAGCATCGTAACCCCATCACTGCACAGCCTGTATCTTAAACTGCCCATAGTCCAGTCAGCATCGTAGCCCCATCACTGCACAGCCAGTATCTTTAAACTGTCCATCGTCCAGTCAGTATCGTAACCCCATCACTGCACAGCCAGTATCTTTAAACTGCCCATAGTCCAGTCAGCATCGTACCCCCATCATTGCACAGCCAATATCTTTAAACTGTCCATCGTCCAGTCAGCATCGTAACCCCATCACTGTACAGCCAATATCTTTAAACTGTCATAAGTTCAGACAGCACCGTAACCCCATCACTGCACAGCCAATATCTTTAAACTGTCCATAGTCCAGTCAGTACTGTAACCCCATCACTGCACAGCCAATATCTTTAAACTGCCCATCGTCCAGTCAGCATCGTAACCCTATCACTGCACAGCCAATATCTTTAAACTGCCCATCGTCCAGACAGCATCGTAACCCCATCACTGCACAGCCAGTATCTTTAAACTGCCCATAGTCCAGTCAGCACCGTAACCCCATCACTGCACAGCCAATATCTTTAAACTGCCCATAGTCCAGTCAGCATCGTAACCCAATCACTGCACAGTCAGTATCTTTAAACTGCCCATAGTCCAGTCAGCGTCGTAACCCCATCACTGCACAGCCAATATCTTTAAACTGCCCATCGTCCAGTCAGCATCGTAACCCCATCACTGCACAGTCAGTATCTTTAAACTGCCCATAGTCCAGTCAGCATCGTAACCCCATCACTGCACAGCCAGTATCTTAAAACTGCCCATAGTCCAGTCAGCACCGTAACCCTATCACTGCACAGCCAATATCTTTAAACTGCCCATAGTCCAGACAGCATCGTAACCCCATCACTGCACAGCCAGTATCTTTAAACTGCCCATAGTCCAGTCAGCATCGTAACCCCATCATGCACAGTCAGGATCTTTAAACTGCCAAACGTCCAGTCAGCACCGTAACCCCATCACTGCACAGCCTGTATCTTAAACTGCCCATAGTCCAGTCAGCATCGTAACCCCATCACTGCACAGCCAATATCTTTAAACTGCCAAACGTCCAGTCAGCATCGTAACCCCATCACTGCACAGCCTGTATCTTAAACAGCCCATAGTCCAGTCAGCATCGTAACCCCATCACTGCACAGCCTGTATCTTAAACTGCCCATAGTCCAGTCAGCATCGTAGCCCCATCACTGCACAGCCAGTATCTTTAAACTGTCCATCGTCCAGTCAGTATCGTAACCCCATCACTGCACAGCCAGTATCTTTAAACTGCCCATAGTCCAGTCAGCATCGTACCCCCATCACTGCACAGCCAATATCTTTAAACTGTCCATCGTCCAGTCAGCACCGTAACCCCATCACTGTACAGCCAATATCTTTAAACTGTCATTAGTTCAGACAGCACCGTAACCCCATCTCTGCACAGCCAGTATCTTTAAACTGCCCATAGTCCAGTCAGCATCGTACCCCCATCACTGCACAGCCAATATCTTTAAACTGTCCATCGTCCAGTCAGCACCGTAACCCCATCACTGTACAGCCAATATCTTTAAACTGTCATTAGTTCAGACAGCACCGTAACCCCATCACTGCACAGCCAATATCTTTAAACTGCCCATAGTCCAGTCAGTACTGTAACCCCATCACTGCACAGCCAATATCTTTAAACTGTCCATAGTTCAGACAGCACCGTAACCCCATCAGTGCACAGCCAATATCTTTAAACTGCCCATCGTCCAGTCAGCATCGTAACCCCATCACTGCACAGCCAATATCTTTAAACTGCCCATCGTCCAGTCAGTGCTGTAACCCCATCATTGCACAGCCAGTATCTTTAAACTGCCCATATTCAGTCAGCATCGTAACCCCATCACTGCACAGCCAATATCTTTAAACTGCCCATCGTCCAGTCAGCATCGTAACCCCTTCACTGCATAGCCAGTGTCTTTAAACTGCCCATTGTCCAGTCAGTGCTGTAACCCCATCACTGCACAGCCAATATCTTTAAACTGCCCATATCCAGTCAGCATCGTAACCCCATCACTGCACAGCCAGTATCTTTAAACTGCCCATCGTCCAGTCAGCACCGTAACCCCATCACTGCACAGCCAATATCTTTAAACTGCCCATCGTCCAGTCAGCATCGTAACCCCATCACTGCACAGCCAATATCTTTAAACTGCCCATCGTCCAGTCAGCATCGTAACCCCATCACTGCACTACCAATATCTTTAAACTGCCCATCGTCCAGTCAGTGCTGTAACCCCTTCACTGCACAGCCAATATCTTTAAACTGCCCATCGTCCAGTCAGCATCGTAACCCCTTCACTGCATAGCCAGTGTCTTTAAACTGCCCATTGTCCAGTCAGTGCTGTAACCCCATCACTGCACAGCCAATATCTTTAAACTGCCCATATCCAGTCAGCATCGTAACCCCATCACTGCACAGCCAGTATCTTTAAACTGCCCATCGTCCAGTCAGCACCGTAACCCCATCACTGCACAGCCAATATCTTTAAACTGCCCATCGTCCAGTCAGCATCGTAACCCCATCACTGCACAGCCAATATCTTTAAACTGCCCATCGTCCAGTCAGCATCGTAACCCCATCACTGCACAGCCAATATCTTTAAACTGCCCATCGTCCAGTCAGCATCGTAACCCCATTACTGCACAGCCAATATCTTTAAACTGCCCATCGACCAGTCAGCATCGTAACCTCATCACTGCACAGCCAGTATCATTAAACTGCCCATAGTCCAGTCAGCATCGTAACCCCTTTACTGCACAGCCAATATCTTTAAACTGCCCATACTCCAGTCAGCATCGTAACCCCATTACTGCACAGCCAGTATCATTAAACTGCCCATATCCAGTCAGCATCGTAACCCCATTACTGCACAGCCAGTATCATTAAACTGCCCATTGTCCAGTCAGCATCGTAAACCCATCACTGCACAGCCAATATCTTTAAACTGCCCATCGTCCAGTCAGTGCTGTAACCCCATCACTGCACAGCCAATATCTTTAAACTGCCCATCGTCCAGTCAGCATCGTAACCCCATCACTGCACAGCCTGTATCTTAAACTGCCCATAGTCCGGTCAGCATCGTAACCCCATTACTGCACAGCCAGTATCATTAAACTGCCCATAGTCCAGTCAGCATCGTAACCCCATTACTGCACAGCCAGTATCTTTAAACTGCCCATAGTCCAGTCAGCATCGTAACCCCATTACTGCACAGCCAGTATCATTAAACTGCCCATAGTCCAGTCAGCATCGTAACCCCATCACTGCACAGCCAGTATCTTAAAACTGCCCATAGTCCAGTCAGCACCGTAACCCTATCACTGCACAGCCAATATCTTTAAACTGCCCATAGTCCAGACAGCATCGTAACCCCATCACTGCACAGCCAGTATCTTTAAACTGTCCATCGTCCAGTCAGTATCGTAACCCCATCACTGCACAGCCAGTATCTTTAAACTGCCCATAGTCCAGTCAGCATCGTACCCCCATCACTGCACAGCCAATATCTTTAAACTGTCCATCGTCCAGTCAGCATCGTAACCCCATCACTGTACAGCCAATATCTTTAAACTGTCATAAGTTCAGACAGCACCGTAACCCCATCACTGCACAGCCAATATCTTTAAACTGTCCATAGTCCAGTCAGTACTGTAACCCCATCACTGCACAGCCAATATCTTTAAACTGCCCATCGTCCAGTCAGCATCGTAACCCTATCACTGCACAGCCAATATCTTTAAACTGCCCATCGTCCAGACAGCATCGTAACCCCATCACTGCACAGCCAGTATCTTTAAACTGCCCATAGTCCAGTCAGCACCGTAACCCCATCACTGCACAGCCAATATCTTTAAACTGCCCATAGTCCAGTCAGCATCGTAACCCAATCACTGCACAGTCAGTATCTTTAAACTGCCCATAGTCCAGTCAGCGTCGTAACCCCATCACTGCACAGCCAATATCTTTAAACTGCCCATCGTCCAGTCAGCATCGTAACCCCATCACTGCACAGTCAGTATCTTTAAACTGCCCATAGTCCAGTCAGCATCGTAACCCCATCACTGCACAGCCAGTATCTTAAAACTGCCCATAGTCCAGTCAGCACCGTAACCCTATCACTGCACAGCCAATATCTTTAAACTGCCCATAGTCCAGACAGCATCGTAACCCCATCACTGCACAGCCAGTATCTTTAAACTGCCCATAGTCCAGTCAGCATCGTAACCCCATCATGCACAGTCAGGATCTTTAAACTGCCAAACGTCCAGTCAGCACCGTAACCCCATCACTGCACAGCCTGTATCTTAAACTGCCCATAGTCCAGTCAGCATCGTAACCCCATCACTGCACAGCCAATATCTTTAAACTGCCAAACGTCCAGTCAGCATCGTAACCCCATCACTGCACAGCCTGTATCTTAAACAGCCCATAGTCCAGTCAGCATCGTAACCCCATCACTGCACAGCCTGTATCTTAAACTGCCCATAGTCCAGTCAGCATCGTAGCCCCATCACTGCACAGCCAGTATCTTTAAACTGTCCATCGTCCAGTCAGTATCGTAACCCCATCACTGCACAGCCAGTATCTTTAAACTGCCCACAGTCCAGTCAGCATCGTACCCCCATCACTGCACAGCCAATATCTTTAACCTGTCCATCGTCCAGTCAGCACCGTAACCCCATCACTGTACAGCCAATATCTTTAAACTGTCATTAGTTCAGACAGCACCGTAACCCCATCACTGCACAGCCAATATCTTTAAACTGTCCATAGTCCAGTCAGTACTGTAACCCCATCTCTGCACAGCCAATATCTTTAACCTGTCCATCGTCCAGTCAGCACCGTAACCCCATCACTGTACAGCCAATATCTTTAAACTGTCATTAGTTCAGACAGCACCGTAACCCCATCACTGCACAGCCAATATCTTTAAACTGTCCATAGTTCAGACAGCACCGTAACCCCATCACTGCACAGCCAATATCTTTAAACTGCCCATCATCCAGTCAGCATCGTAACCCCTTCACTGCACAGCCAGTACCTTTAAACTACCCATAGTCCAGTCAGTGCCGTAACCCCATTAATGCACAGCCAATATCTTTAAACTGCCCATAGTCCAGTCAGCATCGTAACCCCATCACTGCACAGCCAATATCTTTAAACTGCCCATTGTCCAGTCAGCATCGTAACCCCATCAGTGCACAGCCAATATCTTTAAACTGCCCATATCCAGTCAGCTTCGTAACCCCATCAGTGCACAGCCAATATCTTTAAACTGCCCATCGTCCAGTCAGCATCGTAACCCCATCACTGCACAGCCAATATCTTTAAACTGCCCATCGTCCAGTCAGTGCTGTAACCCCATCATTGCACAGCCAGTATCTTTAAACTGCCCATATTCAGTCAGCATCGTAACCCCATCACTGCACAGCCAATATCTTTAAACTGCCCATCGTCCAGTCAGCATCGTAACCCCTTCACTGCATAGCCAGTGTCTTTAAACTGCCCATTGTCCAGTCAGTGCTGTAACCCCATCACTGCACAGCCAATATCTTTAAACTGCCCATATCCAGTCAGCATCGTAACCCCATCACTGCACAGCCAGTATCTTTAAACTGCCCATCGTCCAGTCAGCACCGTAACCCCATCACTGCACAGCCAATATCTTTAAACTGCCCATCGTCCAGTCAGCATCGTAACCCCATCACTGCACAGCCAATATCTTTAAACTGCCCATCGTCCAGTCAGCATCGTAACCCCATCACTGCACTACCAATATCTTTAAACTGCCCATCGTCCAGTCAGTGCTGTAACCCCTTCACTGCACAGCCAATATCTTTAAACTGCCCATCGACCAGTCAGCATCGTAACCTCATCACTGCACAGCCAGTATCATTAAACTGCCCATAGTCCAGTCAGCATCGTAACCCCTTTACTGCACAGCCAATATCTTTAAACTGCCCATACTCCAGTCAGCATCGTAACCCCATTACTGCACAGCCAGTATCATTAAACTGCCCATATCCAGTCGCCATCGTAACCCCATTACTGCACAGCCAGTATCATTAAACTGCCCATTGTCCAGTCAGCATCGTAAACCCATCACTGCACAGCCAATATCTTTAAACTGCCCATCGTCCAGTCAGTGCTGTAACCCCATCACTGCACAGCCAATATCTTTAAACTGCCCATCGTCCAGTCAGCATCGTAACCCCATCACTGCACAGCCTGTATCTTAAACTGCCCATAGTCCGGTCAGCATCGTAACCCCATTACTGCACAGCCAGTATCATTAAACTGCCCATAGTCCAGTCAGCATCGTAACCCCATTACTGCACAGCCAGTATCTTTAAACTGCCCATAGTCCAGTCAGCATCGTAACCCCATTACTGCACAGCCAGTATCATTAAACTGCCCATAGTCCAGTCAGCATCGTAACCCCATCACTGCACAGCCAGTATCTTAAAACTGCCCATAGTCCAGTCAGCACCGTAACCCTATCACTGCACAGCCAATATCTTTAAACTGCCCATAGTCCAGACAGCATCGTAACCCCATCACTGCACAGCCAGTATCTTTAAACTGCCCATAGTCCAGTCAGCATCGTAACCCCATCATGCACAGTCAGGATCTTTAAACTGCCAAATGTCCAGTCAGCACCGTAACCCCATCACTGCACAGCCTGTATCTTAAACTGCCCATAGTCCAGTCAGCACCGTAACCCCATCACTGAACAGCCAATATCTTTAAACTGCCCATCGTCATGTCAGCATCGTAACCCCATCACTGTACAGCCAATATCTTTAAACTGTCCATAGTTCAGACAGCACCGTAACCCCATCACTGCACAGCCAATATCTTTAAACTGCCCATCGTTCAGTCAGCATCGTAACCCCATCACTGCACAGCCAATATCTTTAAACTGCCCATCGTCCAGTCAGCACCGTAACCCCATCACTGCACAGCCTGTATCTTAAACTGTCCATCGTCCAGTCAGCATCGTAACCCCATCTCTGCACAGCCACTATCTTTAAACTGCCCATCGTCCAGTCAGCATCGTAACCCCATCACTGCACAGCCAATATCTTTAAACTGCCCATCGTCCAGTCAGCACCGTAACCCCATCACTGCACAGCCAGTATCTTTAAACTGCCCATCGTCCAATCAGCATCCTAACCCCATCACTGCACAGCCAGTATCTTTAAACTGCCCATCGTCCAGTCAGCATCGTAACCCCATCACTGCACAACCAGTATCTTTAAAATGCCCATCGTCCAGTCTGCATCGTAACCCCATCACTGCAAAACCAATATCTTTAAACTGCCATCGTCCAGTCAGTGCTGTAACCCCATCACTGTACAACCAATATCTTTAAACTGCCCATCGTCCAGTCAGCATCGTAACCCCATCACTGCACAGTCAGTATCTTTAAACTGCCCATCGTCCAGTCAGTGCTGTAACCCCATCACTGCACAGCCAATATCTTTAAACTGCCCATCGTCCAGTCAGTGCTGTAACCCCATCACTGCACAACCAATATCTTTAAACTGTCCATCGTCCAGTCAGCACCGTAACCCCATCACTGCACAGCCAATATCTTTAAGCTGCCCATCGTCCAGTCAGCATCGTAACCCCATCACTGCACAACCAATATCTTTAAACTGTCCATCGTCCAGTCAGCATCGTAACCCCATCACTGCACAGCCAATATCTTTAAGCTGCCCCTCGTCCAGTCAGCATCGTAACCCCATCACTGCACAACCAATATCTTTAAACTGTCCATCGTCCAGCCAGCATCGTAACCCCATCACTGCACAGCCAGTATCTTTAAACTGCCCATAGTCCAGTCAGCATCGTAACCCCATCACTGCACAGCCAATATCTTTAAACTGCCCATCGTCCAGTCAGCATCGTAACCCCATCACTGCACATCCAATATCTTTAAACTGCCCATCGTCCAGTCAGCACCGTAACCCCATCACTGCACAACCAATATCTTTAAACTGTCCATCGTCCAGTCAGCATCGTAACCCCATCACTGCACAGCCAGTATCTTTATACTGCCCATCGTCCAGTCAGCATCGTAGCACCATCACTGCACAGCCAATATCTTTAAACTGCCCATCGTCCAGTCAGCATCGTAACCCCATCACTGCACAGCCAGTATCTTTAAACTGCCCATAGTCCAGTCAGCATTGTAACCCCATCACTGCACAGCCAGTATCTTTAAACTGCCCATCATCCAGTCAGCATCGTAACCCCATCACTGCACAGACAGTATCTTTAAACTGCCCATCATCCAGTCAGCATCGTAACCCCTTCACTGCACAGCCAGTATCTTTAAACTGCCCATCGTCCAGTCAGCACCGTAACCCCATCTCTGCACAGCCAGTATCTTTAAACTGCCCATCGTCCAGTCAGCATCGTAACCCCATCTCTGCACAGCCAGTGTCTTTAAACTGTCCATCGTCCAGTCAGCACCGTAACCCCATCACTGCACAGCCAGCATCTTGAAACTGCCCATCGTCCAGTCAGCATCGTAACCCCATCACTGCACAACCAATATCTTTAAGCTGCCCATCGTCCAGTTAGCATCGTAACCCCATCACTGCACAGCCAATATCTTTAAACTGCCCATAGTCCAGTCAGCATCGTAACCCCATCACTGCACAGCCAATATCTTTAAACTGCCCAAAATCCAGTTAGCATCGTAACCCCATCACTGCACAGCCAATATCTTTAAACTGCCCATAGTCCAGTCAGCATCGTAACCCCATCACTGCACAGCCTGTATCTTAAAACTGCCCATAGTCCAGTCAGCATCGTAACCCCATCACTGCACAGCCAATATCTTTAAACTGCCCATAGTCCAGTCAGCATCGTAACCCCATCACTGCACAGCCAATATCTTTAAACTGCCATTGTCCAGTCAGCATCGTAACCCCATCACTGCACAGCCACTATCTTTAAACTGCCCATAGTCCAGTCAGCATCGTAACCCCATCACTGCACAGCCAATATCTTTAAACTGCCCATCGTCCAGTCAGCATCGTAACCCCATCACTGCACAGTCAGTATCTTTAAACTGCCCATAGCCCAGACAGCACCGTAACCCCATCACTGCACAGCCAATATCTTTAAACTGCCCATCGTCATGTCAGCATCGTAACCCCATCACTGTACAGCCAATATCTTTAAACTGTCCATAGTTCAGACAGCACCGTAACCCCATTACTGCACAGCCAATATCTTTAAACTGCCCATCGTTCAGTCAGCATCGTAACCCCATCACTGCACAGCCTGTATCTTAAACTGCCCATAGTCCAGTCAGCATCGTAACCCCATCACTGCACAGCCTGTATCTTAAACTGTCCATCGTCCAGTCAGCATCGTAACCCCATCTCTGCACAGCCAGTATCTTTAAACTGCCCATCGTCCAGTCAGCATCCTAACCTCATCACTGCACAGCCAGTATCTTTAAACTGCCCATCGTCCAGTCAGCATCGTAACCCCATCACTGCACAACCAGTATCTTTAAACTGCCCATCGTCCAGTCTGCATCGTAACCCCATCACTGCACAACCAATATCTTTAAACTGCCATCGTCCAGTCAGTGCTGTAACCCCATCACTGTACAACCAATATCTTTAAACTGCCCATCGTCCAGTCAGCATCGTAACCCCATCACTGCACAGTCAGTATCTTTAAACTGCCCATCGTCCAGTCAGTGCTGTAACCCCATCACTGCACAACCAATATCTTTAAACTGTCCATCGTCCAGTCAGCACCGTAACCCCATCACTGCACAGCCAATATCTTTAAGCTGCCCATCGTCCAGTCAGCATATTAACCCCATCACTGCACAACCAATATCTTTAAACTGTCCATCGTCCAGTCAGCATCGTAACCCCATCACTGCACAGCCAATATCTTTAAGCTGCCCCTCGTCCAGTCAGCATCGTAACCCCATCACTGCACAACCAATATCTTTAAACTGTCCATCGTCCAGCCAGCATCGTAACCCCATCACTGCACAGCCAGTATCTTTAAACTGCCCATAGTCCAGTCAGCATCGTAACCCCATCACTGCACAGCCAATATCTTTAAACTGCCCATCGTCCAGTCAGCATCGTAACCCCATCACTGCACAGCCAATATCTTTAAACTGCCCATCGTCCAGTCAGCACCGTAACCCCATCACTGCACAACCAATATCTTTAAACTGTCCATCGTCCAGTCAGCATCGTAACCCCATCACTGCACAGCCAGTATCTTTATACTGCCCATCGTCCAGTCAGCATCGTAACACCATCACTGCACAGCCAATATCTTTAAACTGCCCATCGTCCAGTCAGCATCGTAACCCCATCACTGCACAGCCAGTATCTTTAAACTGCCCATAGTCCAGTCAGCATTGTAACCCCATCACTGCACAGCCAGTATCTTTAAACTGCCCATCATCCAGTCAGCATCGTAACCCCATCACTGCACTGACAGTATCTTTAAACTGCCCATCATCCAGTCAGCATCGTAACCCCTTCACTGCACAGCCAGTATCTTTAAACTGCCCATCGTCCAGTCAGCACCGTAACCCCATCTCTGCACAGCCAGTATCTTTAAACTGCCCATCGTCCAGTCAGCATCGTAACCCCATCTCTGCACAGCCAGTGTCTTTAAACTGTCCATCGTCCAGTCAGCACCGTAACCCCATCACTGCACAGCCAGCATCTTGAAACTGCCCATCGTCCAGTCAGCATCGTAACCCCATCACTGCACAACCAATATCTTTAAGCTGCCCATCGTCCAGTTAGCATCGTAACCCCATCACTGCACAGCCAATATCTTTAAACTGCCCATAGTCCAGTCAGCATCGTAACCCCATCACTGCACAGCCAATATCTTTAAACTGCCCAAAATCCAGTTAGCATCGTAACCCCATCACTGCACAGCCAATATCTTTAAACTGCCCATAGTCCAGTCAGCATCGTAACCCCATCACTGCACAGCCAATATCTTTAAACTGCCCATCGTCCAGTCATTGCCGTAACCCCATCACTGCACAGCCAATATCTTTAAACTGCCCATAGTCCAGTCAGCATCGTAACCCCATCACTGCACAGCCAGTATCTTTAAACTTCCCATCGTCCAGTCAGCATCGTAACCCCATCACTGCACAGCCAATATCTTTAAACTGCCCATCGTCCAGTCAGTGCTGTAACCCCATCACTGCACAGCCAGTATCTTTAAACTGCCCATAGTCCTGTCAGCATCGTAACCCCATCACTGCACAGCCAGTATCTTTAAACTTCCCATTGTCCAGTCAGTGCTGTATCCCCATCACTGCACAGCCAATATCTTTAAACTGTCCATCGTCCAGTCAGCACCGTAACCTTTTTGACTTTACTTCCATTTGGACAACTGTGACACAGCACATAATCCAATGGAATTAGTCCGAAATAGGCCCCTCGTTTGTGTGTGGGAACCGGCCATTTCCCAGATGGCCAAGGCCCACAGATACATCATTCTCACTTGATGAAGAGGAGATTGTCCATTCCTCCTGGGCATTCACTAACTTTCTTTGAAAACACCATAATGATGTTGTTTTCCCCTATCTTATGTACATTCTTTGAAAGCTTTGCCAGTTGGGAACTTGATTCGCCCCATCACACGTTAGTGTAGCCACCAAATAAAGCTTTTATTAATGTGAAGTGATGCATTTTGGTAGAAGGAATATGAAGAGAAAATATAAACTTGATTGCACACCACTAAAGAATCTGCAGAGACAGAGGGACCAAAGTGATGGGATACATTGAGAGAATAGTTGACAAATCATATGGATCTTAGGTTTCATGAATATAAATGTTGATTTCAGAAGCAGGTAAGTACGGCTAAACCTTTATGGAACTGTTCTGTCATTTTCATAGAATCCTTATGGTGCAGGAGGAATCTATTCGGCCCATTGAGTCTGTACTGACCCTCCAAAAGAGCACTCTGTCGAGCCCACTCACCTTCCCTATCTCCATGAATTTGCGCACATTAATCATGGCTAATCCACCTAGCATGCTGTGGGAGGAAACCTGAGCACATGGAGGACATCCACGCAGACATGGGAAGAACGTGCAAACTCAACACAGACAATTTCAGAAGGAAATTGGATGAATAGTTCATAGAATAATTTCATAGAATTTACAGTGCAGAAAGAGGTCATTCGGCCCATCGAGTCTGCACTGGCCCTTGGAAAGAGCACCCTACCCAAGCCCACACCCCCACTCTATCCCCATTACCCAATAACCCCACCCAACCTTTTTGGACAATTTAGCATGGCCAATCCACCTAACATGCGCATCTTTGAACTGTGGAAGGAAACCGGAGCACCCAGAGGAAAGCCATGCCGACACAGGGAGAACTTGCAGACGCCGCACAGACAGTGACCCAAACCGGGAATCGAACCTGAGACCCTGGAGCTGTGAAGCAACTGTTCTAACCACTGTACTACCCGGCTGCCCCCTGAGGGGGCAGTTTATTTGAAGGAAATAAATTTACAGGACTATGGGTTTAGTGAGGGTGATGGAACTGACTGGATTATTCTATAGAGGAAGAGAGTGGACCAGAGGGACTGAATGGACTTCTGTGCCCTGGTGACTCTATGACTCACTAATGGGGAGCTAAAGAGTCGAGTGAGAATGAGCAACCAGCATCAGTATGAGTAAAATGCCAGATAAAAATGGAACTAAGTGATGAAAAATCCCTTGGACTTAATGACCTGCACCATAAAAGAGGTAGTTGCAGAGATTTGGATGCATTGGCTTTAGAACATAGAACGATACAGCGCAGTACAGGCCCTTCGGCCCATGATGTTGCAACGAAACAAAAGCCATCTAACCTACACTATGCCATTATCATCCATATGCTTATCCAATAAACTTTTAAATGCCCTCAACATTGGCGAGTTCACTACTGTAGCAGGTAGGGCATTCCACGGCCTCACCACTCTTTGCATAAAGAACTGACCTCTGACCTATATCTATTACCCGTCAGTTTAAAGCTATGTCCCCTCGTGCCAGCCATTTCCATCCGTGGGAGAAGGCTCTCACTGTCCACCCTATCTAACCCCCTGATCATTTTGTATGCCTCTGTTAAGTCTCCTCTTAACCTTCTTCTCTCCAACGAAAACAACCTCAAGTCCATCAGCCTTTCCTCATAAGATTTTCCCTCCATACCCGGCAACAGCCTGGTAAATCTCCTCTGCACCCGCTCCAAAGCCTCCACGTCCTTCCTATAATGCGGTGACCAGAACTGTACGCAATACTCCAAATGCGGCCGTACCAGAGTTTTGTACAGCTGCAACATGACCTCCTGACTCCGGAACTCAATCCCTCTACCAATAAAGGCCAACACTCTATAGGCCTTCTTCACAACCCTATCAACCTGGGTGGCAACTTTCAGGGATCTATGTCTTTAGGGATTTATCTTCTGGAAATCCTCAAATTCTATAACAGTTCCATAACCTCATAATGTAAGGCGGGGGAAGAGAGAACATGGGGTACCATAAGACAGTTAGCCTAGCTTTTGTCGGTAAAATACTGGAGTGTATGAATCAGAGCATGATATCAGGCAACTTAGAAAATGTTGACGATCAATAAACAGTCAACATGGATTTGTGAAAGAGAAATCATGTTTGAAATCTCCAGAAAGGAGTTTTTTGTGGATGGAATGAGTTGGATGGATAAGGAGGAACCAGTAGATGTTTTATATTTAGATTAAAATTCTCATGCTTGTTTTCAAATCTCACAAGGCCTCACCTCTCGCTGTGTCTTCCTCTTTCCTTCTTGAAGTCACTGCTTACAATCCAACTTTTTGCAAAATTATCTCTTCTGTGTGGTGGTAAGGCTCTTATGAAGTATTTTGGAATGTATCACTTTGTTAGAGGCACTATGTAAATCCAAGTCTTTGTGACTGTTGTTAGTCAAATTAAGGTTTCAGTTTTGCAGGTGGGAAGGTGAAAGGGAGGGTAAAGGTCATTGTACTGTTTCCAGAGCGCTCTTCAAACAGCTTAGATGACACTTATGATCCTCATAAAGACATTCAAGCAGCTAAACTCACACACGTTTTACTTGTGAGGTTAACAATTCATGCGCAGATTTTTAATGATGTTTTAGCTGAATATTTACCAATGTGACAACAAATCCAGATCCACATCACTCGAATTTTCTCCAGATCTGAGGTGGCAAACAACAGCAGCTCTTTCACGAGTTTTTGCACATTTTGCTTGGGACGAACCTGTTTGGATAAAGGATATGTGATTACAGAATCAAAGAATACTACAGTGCAGAAGAGACCCTTCAGCCCATCGAGTGAAAGACCCTGACATGCCTACCTAATCCCACTTGCCAGCAATTGGCCTTGTATGTTATGGCATGCTAAATACACATCCAGGTGCTTTTTAAAGGATGTGAGGCATCCTGCCTCTACCACCCTCCCAGGCAGTGCATTCCAGACTGCCACCACTATCTGGGTAAAAAGGTTGTTCCTCAAATCCCTCCATAACCACCCACCCCTCACTTTGAACTTGTGTCCCCTCGTAACTGTGTCCCCTTCCACTAAGGGGAATAGCTGCTCCCTATCCGCCTTGTCTATGCCCTTCATAATCTTGTACACCTCAATCAGGTCACCCCTCAGGCTTCTCTGCTCCAGAGAAAACAACCCAAGCCTCTCTTTATAACTTTAATGTTCCACCCCTTGTCAATTACAAGGGGTCACAATTTCAAGGTGAGAGGGGGAAAATTTAAGGGAGATGTGCGTGGAAAGTTTTTTACACTGGGTGCCTGGAACGCTTTGCCAGCAGAAGTGGTAGAGGCGGGCATGATAGCATCATTTAAGATGCATCTAGACAGATATATGAAAGGGCGGGGAACAGAGGGAAGTAGATCCTTGGAAAATCGAAGACAGGTTTAGATAAAGGATCTGGATCGGCGCAGGCTGGGAGGGCCGAAGGGCCTGTTCCTGTGCTGTAATTTTTCTTTGTTTTGTTTATCCCAGGCAACATTCAGGTGAATTTTCTTTGCAACCCCTCCAGTGCAATTATATCCTTCCTATAATGTGGCGATCAGAATTGCAGCTGTGGCCTCACTAAAGTTCTATACAACTCCATCATGACCTCCATGATGAGTGACTTCCATGACGAATGCAATGCAGTAATTATTTGAGCCTTTTCTTCATCAAAGAGTTACATTTGCAAGTATTTAATAACTGTAGGTTAATTATGATCAATGCTTTCAGTTTGGCATATAACCAAGAGGAAAACATCCCACGACCGCTGCCACCTAGAAGGAAAAGGTCAACAGATACTTGGGAACACCACCCGGAGGTTCACCTCTTAAGCCTCGCACCATCCTGACTTGGGAATATATCGCTGTTTCTTCACTGTCGCTGGGTCAAAATCCTGGAACCCCCTCCCTAACAGCACTCTGAGTGTACCTACATCCCATGGGCTACAGCGTTCATAAAGGCAGCTTATCACCACCTTCTCAAGGGCAATAAATGCTGGCTTAGCCAGCGACGCCCACACCCCTCAAATTAATTTTTGAAAAACTTCTTCAGCAGGCGGAAGTAAATCATTGATCACTTTTTGCAAAAATTCCACATGGCAACATTATAGTTTTTTGTGATTCAACAAACCACCTATTGAGAACTTCGATATTTTCATACAAAGAATGGGGATTTAAAAAAATATTTATGAAAGAGCTTATTTAAAAAATATATAATTAATGACATTGTTTAAATCAATGGGCCTGTGAGTTGAAGAATGCGGTTGTCCAAGCCAATAGATTGCATGCTGAAACTCCGATGCAGTACTGAGGAATTTGACCTTGACAAATCCTGCTATTTTCTTTGCGGAGGGTTTCAATTGACTTTTTTACCTCATTCCCTTTGGCTAATCCCATCCCATGGGCAGCGCGGTAGCACTGTGGATAGCACAATTGCTTCACAGCGCCAGCGTCCCAGGTTCAATTCCAGCTTGGGTCACTGTCTGTGCGGAGTCTGCACATCCTCCCCGTGTCTGCTTGGGTTTCCTCCGGGTGCTCCGGTTTCCTCCCACAGTCCAAAGATGTGCAGGTTAGGTGGACTGGCCATGATAAATTGCCCTTAGTGTCCAAAATTGCCCTTAGTGTTGGGTGGGGTTACTGGGTTATGGGGATAGGCTGGAGGTGTTGACCTTGGGTAGGGTGCTCTTTCCAAGAGCCGGTGCAGACTCGATGGGCCGAATGGCCTCCTTCTGCACTGTAAATTCTATGATTCATCTCTTTTGTCATTTCACCTCCCTCATTTTTGCACTATCCTTTTTGTTTTTTACCCCCAGATTTCACTCCTTTACAATTTCATTTCTATCTTTTCCCAGTTCTGATGAAAGGTCATCAACCTGAAAAGTTAACTCTTCCCCGGATCTTCTGAAAAATAGCAATGAGCGACAGATTGCCATTAAGATCGAGAATATCTTGACTCGTCGCTGTTATGCATTTCCTCTGGGACCTTCTGAGCGTGGCGCTCCCAGAAATAATCAATGCAGTGCCCATCGGAAATCCCATTGGAGCAGAGTAAAGTTGTGGGAAAACAATAGTTTTCTGACAATACCTGGCATATGGTTAGTTCAAATGTCCAATCTAAATGTTAGTGGCTGGGTGAGTAGATGGGTAAGCGAGTGAGGAGACAAGTGGATAAGTAGGTGGCAGGTGAGTGACTTGGGTGTCAGAGGGTAGTCGACTGGTTAGTGGGGTAGTTGGGACAAAGTGGGGGGAGCAGTAGGCTGGGGGGGGGGGGGGGATGTGGTTGAGAGTGTAGTCGGGTCATGTTGGGGGTGGTTAGGTGGTCAGGTGTCTGGTCTTCCTTAAGGGACAGCAATGAGCGAAGGCAGCTCATCAGCACTGATTGACTAGTGGCATTTGGTTCTCCTCAATGGTACTGGCCAAGCCCAAGACATGCATGGGAGGAGGAGATCTGTGGAAGTGTTTGCATCATTAGATGGTGGTGAAAAGATCAAGCCTAGTCTCACATTGCTGTCATTCCTCAGTGAACGCTAAGCTCATAGAGTGAGTGGCTGGCAGGGCAACACTGACAAAAGCCAAGATCATGAGGCCAGAACATGCAAGAGGAAATCCACAGAATCCATTGAACCACTACAGTGAGGAAGGAATCCATTCGGCCCATCGAGTCTGCACTGGCCCTCTGAAAGATCACCCTATCTCGGCCCCCTCCTCCAACCTATCCCCATAACCCTGTAACCTCACCTAACCTGCACATCTTTAGACATTAAGGGGCAATTTACCATGGCCAATCCACCTAACTTGCACATCTTTGGACTGTGGGAGGAAACCGGAGCACCAGGAAGAAACCCAGACCGACACGGGGAGAACATGCAAACTTCACACAGTCACCCAAGGTCGGAATCGAACCCGGTTCCCTGGCGCTATGAGGCAGCAGTGTTTTTTTTTCAAAAAACATTTTATTAAGGCATTTATGATTTTATAACAATAAACACAAATACAAATGTACACATAGTTCAGTACGTAACACATCCCTCCATCTCCCATTGTTCCCGCATACTCTAAACGCAAAATAGCCTAACTATCCCCTACCCCTCCTCTTGTTGAATCTGCTTGACAGTTTAGTTTTCCCCGAAGAAGTCGATAAACGGCTGCCACCTCCGGACGAACCCTCACGAAAATGAAAATGAAATGAAATGAAAATCGCATATTGTCACAAGTAGGCTTCAAAGAAGTTACTGTGAAAAGCCCCTAGTCTCCACATTCCGGCGCCTGTTCGGAAGGCTGGTACGGGAATTGAACCGTGCTGCTGGCCTGCTTTGGTCTGCTTTCAAAGCCAATGATTTAGCCCTGTGCTAAATCCACGTTGATCCTCTTGGGGCGAACTTAATTTTCTCAAGTCTGAGAAACCCCTGATTTTGGGGGCTTTGAGTCTCTCCACGCTAATAAGATCTGTCTCCGGGCCACCAAGGAGGCAAAGGCCAAAACATTAGCCTCTCTCGCCCCGTGGACTCCCGTATCCTCCGATACTCCAAAAATCGCCACCTCTGGACTCGGCGCCACCCTTGTTTTTAGTATCGTGAACATAATATCTGTAAATCCCTGAATGCTTCGGGCATGCCCAATACCAATGAACATGGTTTGCTGGCCTTCACGCACATCTCACACGCTTGTCCTCTATCCCAAAAAACCTGCTCATCCGGGCCACCGTCATGTGTGCCCGGTGAACCACCTTGAATTGGATCAGGCTGCGCCTGGCACATGATGAGGACGTGTTGACTCTGCTCAGAGTATCCTCCCACAGACCCACCTCTACCTCCCCTCCCAGCTCATCTTCCATTTATGCTTTAGCATAATCTGAGTTTCCTCCCACTCCATGAGTTCTTTATAGATATCCGAAACCTTCCCCTCCCCCACACCCATTTTAGAAACTACCTTGTCCTGTATCTCCTGTGGCGGTAGAAGTGGAAAGGACGCAACCTGCTTTCGCGCAAAATCCCTTATCTGCAGATATTGAATCCCATTCCCTCCCAGCAATTCAAACTCATCCTCCAAATCCTCTGAACATGGAAAGCTCCTATCAATAAGTAGATCCCCTGGCCTCTCACTCCCTGCTCTCTGCCACCTCCAAAACCCCCATCTAGCCTCCCTGCAAACCGATGAATATCACAAATTGGAGCGCACACAGATGCTCCCTCCACTCTCTCATGCTTCCGCCATTGCCCCCAAACTCTCAGGGCCGCCGCTACCACCGGGCTTGTGGGGTACCAGGCTGGCGGGAACGGCAGAGGAGCCATTACCAATGCCCCCAAACTTGTGCCCTTAGATGATGTCGCCTCTACTCGCTCCCACAGCGACAACCCCCCACCCCAACACCACCCATTTCCTGATCATGGCTATATTTGCCGCCCAGTATAAATTACTAAATTTCAGCAGCGGCAGCCCAACCCCCCTCGGCTTCACTCCAGCAGCACTTCCTTTACCCGCGGGGTTTTACCCGCCTACACACAACCAGAGATCACCCTATTCACCCACTTAAAAAAGGCCTTTGGTATGAAAATAGGGAGGAACTGGAAAACAAACAGAAACATCGGGAGGACCATCATTTTTACGGTTTGTACCAGCCCCGCCAGTAACAGCGGGAGCATGTCTCACGTCCGTAAGTACGCCTTCATTAGTTCAACTAGCCGGGTCAAATTTAATTTATGTAACTGCTCTCATCCCTGTGCCACCTAAATTCCCAAATAACGGAAACTCCCTCCCACCACTTTAAATGGCAGTTCCCCCAGTCGCCTCTCCGGCCCCCTCGCCTGGATCTCAAAAACTCACTTTTGCCCATATTCAATTTGTATCCCGAGAACTGGCCAAATTCCCCTAAGATCCGCATAATCTCCCCCATCCCCCCTAACGAGTCAGAAATGTACAGGAGTAGGTCGTCTGCATATAATGAGACCCTGTGTTCCATTCCCCCCCCCTCAGAATAGCCCCTTCCAGTCCTTTGATGCTCTCAGCGTCATCGCCAATGGCTCCATGGCCAAGACAAACAACAGTGGGGAGAGAGGACACCCTTGCCCTTGTCCCTCGGTGCAATTTAAAGTAGTCTGAATTCAGCTGACTCGTCCGCACACTCGCCACCGGTGCCTTGTATAGCAACCGAACCCAGGCAATAAAGCCCTGCCCAAACCCAAACCATCCCAGGACCTCCCACAGATAATTCCACTCCACCCAGTCGAAGGCCTTTTCCGCGTCCATAGCGACCACTACCTCCCCCTTCCTCCGCTCGGAGGGCATCATCATCACATTTAGAAGCCTTCGAAATAAAAGCAAATTACTGTGGATGCTGGAAACTGAAACGAGAAAGAAAATGCTGGAAAATCTCAGCAGGTCTGGCAGCATCTGCAGGGAGAGAAAATAACTAAATTTTCGAGTCAGATGACCCTTTGTCAAAGCTAAAGACAGAGAAAGTGGGAAATATTTATACTGTGGAGTGAGAATGAAAGATGAGTCATAGCTACAGAAACCCAGGGACACGGGGTGCTAATAGCCACAGAAAGCAAGGGGAAAGAGTGCTAATGGCAGTACCCAGAGAAAACAAAAGGTGAGAAAGGCCAAACTGCAGAGAAAATAACATCAGAGGGTAAACTGTGACAGATATACCAAAAAGAAAATGCTGACAGATATAGACGTGGGGGAGGGGAAGGAGGAAGCAAAGGAGAGAAAGGTTAACGAAAGGTGGATAAGATGGGGGTTGGGGGTGAATATATATAACGAAAGACAAGAGAGAAAGAAATGGTAAAAAAGTTAAAATGAAATGGAATGAAAATAAATGGGTCGAGGTGGGGTAGAGGTAATCATTGAAGTTGATGAATTTGATGTTTTGACCAGAAGGCTGTAGTATGCTTAGCTGAAAGATGAGATATTGTTCCTCCAGTTTGCGTTGCGCTTCACTGGAACATTGCAGCAGGCCAAGAACAGACATGTGGGCATGGGAACCCGGTCTTGTGTTAAAATGGCAAGCAATGGGAAGGTCAGGGTCCTGAATGCACACAGACCGAAGGTGCTCAGCAAAGTGATCACCCAGTCTGTGTTTGGCCTCCCTGATAGAGAGGAGACCACATTGAGAGCAGCGAATGCAATAGACTAAATTGGAAGAGATGCAAGTGAAACGCTGCTTAACCTGGAATGAGTGTTTTGGGCCTGGGATGTTAAGCATGGAAGAGGTAAAGCGGCAGGTGTTACACCTTCTGCAATTGCATGGTAAAGTCCCATGGGTGATGGTCCATCGAAGCCAGCGACATTGTTGGGGGAAGGACACCTCGCTCCCTAGCCTCATTAAATGCCCCACCAGCAGCGGGCCCAGCATCCCAGAGAACTTCTTGTAGAATTCCACAAGGTAGCCATCTGGTCCCAGGGCCTTGCCCGACTGCATGGCCTCCAATCCCTCTTCTACTTCTAGAAGCCCGATTAGGGCTCCCAACCGCTCCACTAACCCTTCCTCCACCTTCAGAAACTCCAACCCTTCCAAAAACTGTCTCATCCCCTCTATCCCAGCTGGGGGTTCTGACTCATACAGCCGACTGTAAAACTCCTTAAACACCATATTCACCCCTGCTGGCTCCGAGACCATGTTTCCCCCTCTATCCTTCACTCTTCCTATCTCCCTGGCTGCCTCCCTCTTCCTTAGCAGGTGTGCTATCATCCTACTGGTCTTCTCACCATACTCATATACCGTCCCCCTCGCCTTACTCAACTGCCCCACCACCTTTCCTGTGGATAGCAGACCAAACTCCATCTGCAGCTTCTGCTGCTCCTTCAACAACCATGCCTCCGGGGCTTCAGAATACCTTCTGTCCACCTGGAGTATCTCCCTAACCAGCCTATCCATCTCTGCCCTCTCCACCTTCTCCCTATGAGCCCATATTGAAATTTGCTTCCCCCTAATCACTGCCTTCAGCGCTTCCCACACCGTTGTTGCCGACACCTCCCCCGTATCATTTATCTCCAAATAGTTCTGGATGGCTTCCCTCACCCGCCCACACACCCCCTCATCCGCTAGCAGTCCTACATCCAATCTCCATTGCGGGCACTGACCCCCCTCCTTGCTCACCCGTAGATCCACCCAGTGTGGGGCATGATCCGACACAATAATCGGCGTCTACTCGGTATCCACCACCCCTGCCAGTAAAGCCCTGTTTAAAATTAAAAAATCAATCCGGGAGTACACTCTGTGCACGTGGGAAAAAAATGAAAACTTCTTCACTCTTGGCCGTCCGAACCTCCACGGGTCTACCCCCCCCCCCCCCCCCCCCCCCCCCGCCCCCGCCCCAACTGTTTCACAAACCCCTTTAGCTCTTTTGCCGTGGCTGGCACCCGCCCTGTCCTTGAACTCGACTAATCCAACCTCGGATCAATGACCGTATTGAAGACTCCCCATGATCAGCTTATGCGAGTCCAGGTCCGGAATCTTCCCTAACACCCGCCTCATAAACTCTGCATTGTCCAAATTTGCTGCGTAAATATTCACTAATACCACAGGCATCCCCCCCAGCTTCCCGCTCACCATAACGTACCTACCCCTACCCCCCCCCTCCCCTCCCTCCCCTCCCCCCCCCCCCCCCCCCCCCCCCCCACTCCCCCGAGTCCGCTACTATATTCCCTACCTCAAATGACACTTGCTAATTGATCAGGATCATAACCTCCCTAGTTTTAGAGTCTAGCCCCAAGTGAAATACCTGCCCGACCTACCCCTTCCTCAGTCTAGTCTGATCTACTACCCTCAGGTGTGTCTCTTGTAGCATTACACATCCACCTTCAATTGGATAGGGTGGACAGTGAGAGCCTTTTTCCTCGGATGGTGATGTCTAGCACGAGGGGACATAGCTTTAAATTGAGGGGAGATAGATATAAGACATGTCAGAGGTAGGTTCTTTACTCAGAGAGTAGTAAGGGCGTGGAATGCCCTGCCTGCAACAGTAGTGGACTCGCCAACACTAAGGGCATTCAAATGGTCATTGGTTAGATATATGGACGATAAGGGAATAGTGTAGATGGGCTTTAGAGTGGTTTCACAGGTAGGCACAACATCGAGTGCCGAAGGGCCTGTACTGCGCTGTAATGTTCTATGTTCAATGTTCTATGTTCAACATCCTCAAATGCACGAACACGCGAGCCATGAGGAAGCACTGTTAACCAACAACAAACAAAGAACAAAGAAATGTACAGCACAGGAACAGGCCCTTCGGCCCTCCAAGCCCGTGCCGACCATGCTGCCCGACTAAACTACAATCTTCTACACTTCCTGGGTCCGTATCCCTCTATTCCCATCCTATTCATGTATTTGTCAAGATGCCCCTTAAATGTCACTACCGTCCCTGCTTCCGCCACCTCCTCCGGTAGCGAGTTCCAGGCACCTCTCCGTGCACCCTCTGCGTAAAAAACTTGCCTCGTACATCTACTCTAAACCTTGCCCCTCTCACCTTAAACCTATGCCCCCTAGTAATTGACCCCTCTACCCCGGGGGAAAGATTCTGACTATCGCCCACTAACCACTGTGCCACCGTGCTGCCCTAATGCAGGACTCATTTTCTCAGAGATTGTTTGTCATCCCTTGAGATGACTCACCTGATGAAGGAGCTGTGCTCCAAAAGCTAGTGATTCAAAACAAACCTGTTGGACGTTAACCTGGCTTTGTTAGACTCCTTACTGTGCCCAGCCCAGTCCAACGCCGGCATCTCCACATCATGCTAGAAAATGGCTTTGAGGGTCGGGGGAAAAGTTCAGATGATCTCTGAACTTTACTTTTCCTGGAACCTGTCAGCTATTAAAGTATCACATGAACATCTCCCATGTCTTCTTTCCTCCAAGGCATCTCCAGTTCACCTTGTTGAGGCAAGGGATCACCTCTTTGCATTGCCAGAATGTGACAGGTACAAACACTGCGATCATGTGGGAAACATCCTCTCGGGGGGGGGGGGGGGAGGAGGGGGCATTATAGAGAGCCACCTGAGCGGTCCAAAGCATCTAAATCACATCTTCAGAGGTCCTATGGCTCTAAGGGAGTTTGTGGAGCTATGAACACCTCTTCACGACTGTGAGGGCGACACACCGGAGTTATCAGCCATTGGGGGTGGGGATCCTTTATCCCCTACAACTATCCCTGCACATGTTCTGGCCTCTTGAACATCCAAAGGAGTCATGGCAAGTCCCAGGGTACCATGTGCATTCAAAAAATTCTTCATGGGATGTTGGAGTTGTTGGCTGGACCAGCATTTATTGCCCATCCCCGAGGGCATTTAAGAGTCAACCACACTGCTGTCGATCTGGAGTCACACGCAGTATTCTGGTATTCTTTCCCTAAAGGATGTGCTCGCGATAGTCACACACCAGTAGCACATTGATGGAATAGTAGCCCTTGCATTTTATATTCATTAGAGGCTGCAGCATGAAACCCTTAAAGCCTCATGGAGGCAGTCAATTGCACCTTGAGCTCTTGGGAAGCCTGAGGTAGTTGCAAAACTGATGAATCTTGCAGCCTGGCCATTTTTGTCCAGAGCAAACGTGACATAATGATGGGCTTTCCTGTAAAGAACATTAGTAACCTCCTTTGTGCAGAGATATGTTGTGGACTGAGAGAAACACAGGTTTCACTGTGAAAACTGCAAAGACTCAGAGGCAAAGGAATTGAGCGTTGCCATCACCATCAAAGCCATTGTTGGGCGAAGGCTCCAACCCCACATTCTTCTTCATGAAGAATATGGCCTATATGATGTCGGAAGTCTCAGGACACACAATGTGGCCAGCACTGCTTTTGTCTGGCAAGTCGCCTCTGTTGTATGGGTCTCTCCTCTTCAGCTACCCTGTCCATGCTCTGACAAAGGGTCATCTGGACTCAAAATGTTAGCTCTTTTCTCTCCCTACAGATGCTGCCAGACCTGCTGAGATTTTCCAGCATTTTCTCTTTGGTTTTAGATTCTAGCATCTGCAGTAATTTGCTTTTATTCACTGTTCATGGCTCTCCTTGGCCATGTCCCCTCAAAGGTGTCTCCTGTTGGAGCTGCACTCAGCGACAACTCTCCCTCTATCTCCTCCTCCATTGAACGAGGATTCTGAGAAACACAGCCTTGAACCCTGGATTTGTTAGTCCCTTTGACTTCTCATCGAAAACAACAATGATTAAAGGATGCAGAAAGAGACTCTCAATTTACAAAACCTATGGATAATGTGAGATTCCACATCTTTGGGTATTTTTACTTGCATTGTGTCTGGAGCAGCCTTGCCCCCGAGATGCTCACAGAGTGAGATCAATAGGTGGCATTCCAGAAATGTGACACCTGGAGCCCTCTTTAGGATGATAAGGGACGGGATTCTTTGCTTGCCGACGCCGTTTCCGTAACCGGCGACCGGGTGGAGAATCCCTTTTTACGACCGAATCAGGGGTGGTGCCTGTTTTTTGATGCTCCGCCCCCTCCAAAACAGCGTCATCGAGGAGTACGTGATACGTCATTGGGACGGCCCCAGGATGTTACCTGAAGTCCCCCGGCGGGCCGATTTCCCGACCGCATGGGACCCGCGTGGTCTCAGTAGTTGGGGACCTGACAGGGCGGGGGCTGGTGGGACTGGTAGGGGGGTGGCCCGGGGTGTCCAATGGGGCCGTATTTGGCAGGAAGGGTGCGCATGCGCGGTCGGCGCCATGTTCATGTTGTACAGCGTGACCGCTGTGCGCATGCGCAGCCGCGGTCCCGGCAAGCGTATGGTAGCACACGTGGCTAGCACTGTGGCTTCACAGCGCCAGGGTCGCAGGTTCGATTCTCCGCTGGGTCACTGTCTATGCGGAGTCTGCACATTCTCCCCGTGTCTGCGTGAGTTTCCTCCAGGTGCTCTGGTTTCCTCCCACAGTCCAAAGACGTGCAGGTTAGGTGGCTTGGCCATGCTAAACTGGCCTTAGTGTCCAAAAAAGGTTTGGAGGGGTTATTGGGTTATGGGGATAGGGTGGAAGTGAGGGCTTAAGTGGGTCGATGCAGACTCGATGGGCCGAATGGCCTCCTTCTACACTGTATGTTCTATGTATCTATGTAATTCTCTGGCCGTTTATATCGGGAAGGTTGTGCGTTTTACGTGCCGCGACTGCTAGCTTCTAGTCGGAGGATCGGTGTTGGGGCCTGCCGATTTTTCCCACGTAAAACGCCACGGATCCTCCTGACATAGCCCCAAAATTGGAGAATCCTGCCCAAGGTGTAAATAAAATGATTAAACCAAAGTAGCTCCATACTCCATTCTTTGAAGTGACAAACCAATGACTTTTCAGTACTCATGGTCAATGAGTGGAAACCGTTTGGACAGAAATGCAGGCATTTATTGTGAACCCATGACTGCCCTTCACTGATGGGATTCCAGATATGATGCAGCTGTGCTCCCTTCACTGTGGTTTTCATTCACTAAGGCTGCATTCCTACCTTAAAATCTGTCGATGTTGTGACTTTAATGTGAAGCTAGTGAGTTCTGTTCATCCCTTTAACAACGCTGAATTAAATTATTGGCTTTCCATTGCTTCCTGGGCAATGAGGTCTCTCTGTTTGGAACTGAACTGGACCCCGTCCACCGTAGCAGCATCAACAAGTGATTGTGTCCCATAACCCAGCACAGCAGAATTCCCACACTGCCTCATACCCGAACGGGAGGGGTATGAGGCAGTGTTACTTTCAGTTTTACAGGACGCCATTGCTCTGGGACCTCAAGGTGGTGCTGCTACACCTTTACCTCAGAACCGAGTTCGCTACTCCTTTCCTCACTGACCGTAAACAGTCCAACTTCAAGTTAAACATTCCCAACTTCAGCAATATTTCTATGTAATTGAAGTTCCTCATTTCTGGAACCATTCTCATGAACATTTCTGCAATCTCTCGAAGGCCTTCACATCCTTCCTAAGATGTGGTGCCCAGAACAGAACACAGAATTCCAGCTGAGGCTGATGATTTCTACAAGTTCAACATAACCTCCTGGATCGTGTAATTTGTGACACCATTAATAAAGCCTATTCTTAATAAAACCTATAGTTCATACACCTTAATGTTGAGACAGAGCGGTGGCAGAGAAGGAAAGAAATGGAATCAAATCCTAAACTCCAGATCCCAATACCTCATGGGATGAGCCCAAGGATCTGAACGTAAAGGCTTGTTCAGTCATATGAAAACCCATGACAAAAACCCATGACCCTATGTAGATGTCATCCTCGAATTGAGGCACTCCGATGATGAAAAGGACTTGTCCCAGTCTCACCAACTCATGAAACAGGCTCATCAAGAAGCCTGTGATGAGCCAGGACTATTGTTTTTGAAATATCATGATAAAATTGTACTGCATAGTAAATATTGAAAATATTTTGAAGAAGCAGCAATCAGCAGAGTTTTGCTGATCAAGAATACACAGATACAATTGTGAACCATTCAGTCTTTGTCCTTTGACCACTTAAAGGTTGTGTTGCACAGAGGGCTCCAGTGCTTCTCAGTGACAATGGAGACACATATTGTACAATAATTTCACTTTGTTGCTCATGAGTCCTTTGGCCTTTCTACCCTGTGAAATTCCTAATAACTAGAGTCCAATTACACTCATTCTATGAATTAATGATATTGAATAATACCATACATCCAAGCAGGAGAACGTCTTCTAATTCTTCTGCAGAATGGAGAAGATCTTGTGTAGTTTATCTGTGTTGCTACTAATGGGTTTTCCCTCCAAATGTGAATTTACTGTTGCTGTGTCCATATGTTGCAATACACAATATATGTTAATCAGGGCTGAGTCAATCACCAAAATCAGTGTTATTCTGCAGACTGTTATAAATAACCAATTGGGGTAATTTCCTATCAAATTAATAATATTTCACAATGCTATTAAAGTAAAATTTGTACTTTCTAGTTTGTTTAATGGTCAAGGTGAGGTTTAATAGCCAAGGTGAGATCGCCTATAGGCTACATACAAATGAATGCTGCATTATATCCTTGCTGCTCTTGATATTAATTACCCCATGTTACATATATATCGGACATTTGTAATCAGATGCCAACAATGGACCTTACCTTATTACTAGGATCTTTCTGTGATTATGTAATGAATTGATTGGTGGTCAATCTTGAAAGACGAAAAATGAGTGAGAGGGAGGGTTAAAGTGGACTGGGTGTGGGTGGGAGGAATAAGAGGCCTGGAGACTGGAGAAGCACTGGAGTCCATGATTCCTCTCCCTGGCCCTGCTTAACTGACATTGGGAAAGAGAGCTGAGCCCAAGGTTAAACAGCATGACAAGTCCCTGGACTGAGGTGACTGGCATGGGGCAGGCAGAGGATTGAGATCGGAGAGGTACTGGCAGGGGCTGAGCAGATTTATTGCGGATCATTTCTACGAGCAGACGTTATGTTGATGACTCATTTGACCAAATACAATTTCTGAATTGGTGCAGATAATTTATTCGGATGAACAGCTGGCTGGAAATTGGCCTGGTGTTGGGAGTTGGCCTAAGCTGGAGGCAAGGAAATCAAGGGCTGGAAAAACTCAGCAGGTCTGGCAGCATCTGCAGGGACAGAAAACGGAGTTAATGTTTCGTGTCTGTTTGACTCTTCAGCAGGATTAAAGAGAGGGACAGTGTTAGATATTAAACTGTAGTTCGAGAGATTGCAACAAGATGTAGTAACCTTAAGAACAAAAGGCAGATGGCCTGATGTGAGCGGGGAGGAGGGAATGGGAGCGTTTTTGCATTGAGACAATAAATGTTTGGGATATTAAAAAACAATGTTTAAGATGCAGGAGAAAAGTCACAGTCGAAAGTTGTTGAACTCAATGTTGAGTCTTGGAGGCTGTAACGTGTGCCAACTGAAAGATAATTGCTGCTGTTCCTCCAGTTGGGTTGGGTTTCACTGGAGCATTGCAGTAGGCCAGGGATGGACATGTGGGCATGAGACCAAGGTGCTGAGTTAAAATTGCAAGCAACAGGAAGGTTGGGGTCATGCTTGTGGACTGAGCGATGGTGTTCTGCAAAGCAGCCACCCAGTCTGCGTTTAGTCTATTGTTAAGTGCAATTCTAAACCTGAACGTGAGCAAACATCATTACAAGGGAAAATGGAAGAGAATGCAGTGGTGGGAGTGGTGCCAACTGATCCAGCATTGACTAATTGAAAACAAGTGACTTGTCGAGGCCTTTTGTTCAATATTCAGGTTTCCACTAAATGCAGTTTTGTGAAAAGCAACATTTTGTAATTGGAACAAAGAGTGAATTCTGATTGAGAGGAAATATAAATACTTTAATTTGATGAGTCTGGACTGGAAAATACCTCAATCGTTTTGAGTTACCTTACAGGCGTAGGTGTCAAGAGCCTCAAATTCTGTCAAATCAATTTTGATAGACTTTAGGCGGAATACGTCATCTGAAAAATAAAGCCATTATATTTTTGATAGCGATTAATTGAAATGGCGATTTTATAATATCACTAAACCTCTTGATCCTCATGGAACAAGTAACGTTGACATAGGCTAATTTTGCAGCCACAGGTAGACAGTTAAACTAACTTGTTGCCCTTTAAATTTAACTAACTAGTTAGACCTACATGACAAACTGGTTTGCCATGTGTCTAAAACCCTGGAAATGTATCAATTCCAATGAAGCAGGAGTTACGTATACTCAGTAAGTGACAATGGAAAGTAAGTGGGGAGGCAGTGGCTTGGTGGTGTTGTCGTTGGACTAGTAATCCAGGGTAATGTTGTGGGGGCTGGGTTTGAATCCCATCACAGCAGATGGTGAAGTTTGAATTCAATAACAATCTGGAATTAAAAGTCTAATGATGACCATGAACCAGTGTCGGTTATCATTAAAAATTTTGCAGGAAATTTGGCATCCTTACCTGGGCTGGTCTACACGTGGCTCCAGATTCACAGCAATGTTGATGACACTTAAATGCCCTCGGGGATGGGCAAAAATGCCGGCCCAGTCACCGATGCCCACACCCCATGAAAGAAAAAAAATATCTACTCATGCTTGTGAGAATGTTCTAAATATGCAGCAAGGAACTACCTGAGACAGTATATCAATGAGTTTTCTAGTTAAATCCAACCAAACCCCCCCTCCTGCAATGGATCCTCCATGTGGTCTTGGTACATGTTGTTGTAGTATGTCTTCAAGTGTGTCCATAATCTGTATACATCATCAAACAGGATATTATAGATCATAGAATTTACAGTGAAGAAGGAGGCCATTCAGCCCATCAAGTCTGCACCGGCCCTTACAAAGAGCACCCTACTCAAGCCCACGTATCTACCCTATCCCTGTAACCCCTACAGTGACCTTTTTGGTCACTAAGGGCAATTTAGCATTGCCAGTCCACCTAACCCACATATCTTTGGACTGTGGGAGGAAATCGGAGCACCCGGAGGAAATCGGAGCACCCGGAGGAAACCCACGCAGACACTGGGAGAACGTGCAGACTCCGCACAGACAGTGACCCAGCCGGGAATCGAACCTGGGACCCTCGAGCTGTGAAGCAACAGTGCTAACCACTATGCTATCGTGCTGCTCGAATGTGATGTAATATGTCACATGACACAGGGTTGGACTATGTTAGTTGACCAATTAAAAGGCTCACGAGCGACAGCCTGCCAGCAGTGTGTATACGCCACTGTAATATTTAAAGAAAGAACTCACAATGTTGCCCAATCTGAATAGAGTGATTGGTGAGGTTTTATTTAATGGATTGAAGGAAAACAACATGAGTTATCCTCAGTGCCTCAAGTCAATGAGACATCTAAACATTAGTGGGGCGGCACCGTCGCACACTGCTGCCTCACAACTCCAGGGTCCCGGGTTGAATTCCGGCCTGGGATGACTGTCTGTGCGGAGTTTGCACTTTCTCGCTGTGTCAGAGAACTTAGAACATAGAACATTACAGCGCAGTACAGGCCCTTCGGCCCTCGATGTTGCGCCGACCTGTGAAACTACTCTAAAGCCCATCTACGCTATTCCCTTTTCGTCCATATGTCTATCCAATGACCATTTGAATGCCCTTAGTGTTAACGAGTCCACTACTGTTGCAGGCAGGGCATTCCACACCCTTGCTACTCTCTGAGTAAAGAACCTACTTCTGACATCCTGTATCTCAGTATTCTCCTCGACAACATTGTTTTTTTCCTGTGTGAATACTGACAAAAAATATTCACACAGGAAAAATATTCATTTCAGGAAACCCTCCCTCCTGCATCATCCCTGTAGCCATGTGTTCAACTCCTCTCTCTCCCTATTCCTCGTTTCGCTAGCATGTGGCACGGGTAACAACCCAGAGATAATAACTCTGTTTGTCCTAGTGTCTGTGTGGGTTTCCTCCGGGTGCTCCGGTTTCCTCCCACAGTCCAAAGATGTGCAGGTTGGGTGGATTGGCCGTGCTAAATTGCCCCTTAGTGTCCAAAAGGATAGGTGGGGTTACTGCGATGGGGTGGAGGCAAGTGCTCAGGTACGGTGCTGTTTCCAATGGGTCGAATAGCCTCCTTCTCCACTGTAAATTCCTTTATTCTCTGATTACCTTCAGTATTAACAGTGTGTTGTAAGTAATATCGTTTGAACCAACTATTCTCCAGCACAAAACTCAGCATCATTAAATGTTCCGATATCCTCTTTATTGGATTGTACTTCAGACCAGGGTCATGATTTTACGTTGATTTACATGCTCTCAGGCATGATTGACAGGATGTTTCCCAATGGATGTGCCAGCGAGATTGTGGCCCTTACCGAACAGCACTTAGTGCTGGAAATGAGCCCCCACCAGCTTCTCGCCATTATTGGCTGTCTCACCATCTGTTTCGCTGGACTTGCGCCTCTGCGCCTCATCGCTAACAAGAGGGAACTGTTTTGAAACACCCCCTCACCACTCACTCCAGTCATAACACAAGCATGGAAGAATGTAGACCTGCTCCTTGCTTTGGAAATGCCGACCTCGCAAGGCTTCTGGGCGCAGTGGATGTGAGACCGCACAAGCTGTTCCCCTGAGGGGATCGGAGGTCCAGCAGCAGGGCTACCAATGCTGCCTGGGAGGCAGTGGCAGTGGCTGTGGCTGTCCAATGCCGGAAGAAGACCAACGACCTCCACCGAGCTGCACGGGCCAGTTATCACCACTCTCCTGGCATCAATTCCACCTGCCAACCCCTCAAATTCCCTCCACCCACCTCATCGACCCCCACAAATCACTGGCTGACACCTTTCTGCCTCCTCACATCTGATCTTCATTCTTGTTCCTTCGCAACCCCTGGGATCCACCAGCACAACCCCTTAGGGCAGCCCAGTAGCACAGTGGTTAGCACAGTTGCTTCACAGCTCCAGGGTCTCAGGTTGAATTCCGGGCTTGGGTCAATGTCTGTGCGGAGTCTGCATGTTCTCCCTGTGTCTGCGTGGGTTTTCTCCGGGTGCTCCGGTTTCCTCCCACAGTCCAAACATGTGCAGGTTAGGTTGATTGGCCTTGCTAAATTGCCCTTAGTGTCCAAAAAGATTGGGTGGGGTCATTGGGTTACAGGGATAGGGTGGAGGCGTGGGCTTAAGTAGGGTGCTCTTTTCAGGAGCCGGTACAGGCTCGATGGGCTGATTGGCCTCCTTCTGCACTGTAAATTCTATGATTCATGTCAAGTTGTGGCGCTCACACATGCGACTTGCCATGGACTCCCCCAATCCATCAAGCACACAACACACAAAGCCTTCTCTTTGGCCTGCAGAAGACAGCCAGTAAAAAGTATGAAAGGGCCAAGATGAGTTGTGGGGAGGGGGGGTGGGGAAGTGGAAAACCAGAGATTCATATCCTCACCTCCCATGAGGAACGTGGGTCTAGGAAATCACAGATTTGTCCAAGGAGAGAGAAGTTACTGACAGCGAGGGTGGTCTGCACCGCAGCAGTGAGGATCTACTGTCCCTTCACCCAGATGACCTGTCTCAAGTGAGTAGTTCATTTCAGCCAAACCACATGTCTATTGCCTCACAGTACCTCCATCTGATGGGGCCGGGCCATCCAATGGCGTCCTCAGAGAAGAGCTCCGAGTAGACCATTATGCCTCAGTCTGTGATGGCCATGGCTGAGGGCCTCAATATCATGTCCCAGTGGATGAGGGACATGTCCCAGACACAGATTGACATTGCCAAGATACTGCAGAGCCTGGCCGAGTCACAGAGGACCATCGCTGAGGGCACTGACATCATTGTGCGGACAATAGGGAAGTGTCGGGACTGGCAGAGGCTCACTCCATCTGCCTCTCCATCCCATGGAGACCCCAGGGCCCCACGGGCACAATCAGTGAGGAGGAAGTGCTGGAGGACACCTAGGGCCTTCCACCAAGGACATTGCGGCGGTTTCCATCTCCTGAACCCTCCCCCCCCCGCCATTTCTGACACTGGTTTTTGCATCTCAATGGCAGTGGGCAGAACAGAGTGGCATGGCAAAACCAGTAACACGAGTATATCGGCCGGGGCCCCAGGCCCTGCAGAGCAAGGGCATCAAAGGCCACAGGGTGTGGAAGGCAGCAGATTGCTTCCATCTCTGATGTGCATCCTGGGGACAAACAAACGTAGCAATAGACCACATTAGATGAAGAAGATTGAGGATCGCTGGAGAGGCACTGGGGGCACTGTCTGTAGCTATAAAGTTGCTGGGTTGTGTAGAAACAATGACAAAGGAAACTGTTCAAAATCTTCAGCAGCCCTTACATGCTCGACCTGTAGCCATATTGGCGAGAACTCCCATGCTACCAACATATCACTTCCTGTGTACAGGTCATGGCAATATATACATGAATACACATTCTACATCTTCCCATTTTAGTTGCCAAAGAACAATGTTGAATATTGAAATTGCAGAAAGCATGAATTTGTCCACAAAAACCTGGCACAAAGCCCAAGCCAGTCCCATCCCCCCTTCCAAAAATTGGTATATATATATATATATATACTCCTGCTGAAGGATTCGCTGCAATGGCAGCAGGAGGGGGCTCCATCTTCACCAATGCAAGGGCCATAGATTGTTGACTCAATGTGTCAACATCTGTGGCAGTTGGTGGTGGCGGTTCAGGTATCTGTAACAGAGAATGCCGGTTCCTGACATACACGCACAATCTGAGGCAATCATATAACTGTTTAGCTGGGGCACATAGATGTGTACCACTGCCAGTTTGTCATGGCTGCATGTGGTTTGCATGCTGACTGCCTGGCTGGCTCCAGAGTACTGAGTCTGCATAAGAGTCTTTTCCCGCTTTGTTGCTGTTTCACGAGGGCTTCGCTCACATTTGTTTTCACTTGGGGTTGCATCAGGACCTTAGCGACAGGGATCATGGTTCCAGTGCGCTCGAGAACATTCTCTGTGCTGGTGAAGGCAGACTTTCTTTTGGTAAGTTGCACAGACTATGTATTGTGGGATTGACGTCTGTGTTGTCACAGAGGCATTTTCTGAGGAGGTGCTTTTCTCCGCCACACCATTTGATTTAATATAGTACAAGTAGCCCCCAATGCGCACAAAGTCCCATGCACATGCAAAGTCCTTGAACCCCTGGAGACAAACTGCTGGGCATTGTGCAATGAGATGGGCAGCAAAAAGTCTTGTCAGCTTTCCAACTATTGTGGTGCTCTTTATATGGGGCGAGGAATTAACTTCATACCACCCCATGAATGAATCAGCAAGGACTAGTGTGATGAACAGAGGAATTTCAGAAAAATTGAATTATCGTTTTTTGAAATGTCGCAGTAAGGGTTAGTATTTGAGTTAGTATTAGTATAGGGTCATGTTTTCAAAAAATAAATCTTAGTTGAAAGACAACATAGGTTCTGGGAACCAAAGGTACAATTAAGGAATCGTAAAAAGCTTGGGATAATGCAGCTTCCTTCGGATTAAGGGGATTCCCTGTGGAGTTAATTAGATTTCACCGTGGTAAATTGATGTTGTTTCTGGGTGGAGCTGATCAGGGATTTTTCAGAAAGCAGGTCACTGGAGTTCTAGATGATGCTGTGGCCAGAGGTCAAGCACTTTGCTCTCACTGCAGTTCAGTTAAAAGAGACTAACAGTCTTTCTATGCAGCTCACACTTGTCTGACAAGAAGAGCTGAATCAAGCTGAGAAGCATCTTCTGAAGACATACAGCCAGAGTTTCTGCAAGGTTCTGACAGGATTCAGATTTTTTTAATGCAGTGTCGAGAGATCGCTCTTCCTCAAAGAACATCTCTGTAAAGCAGGTATTCCTATGTGTTATTGGTAGTCAAAGTGGATTGAGAGGCAAGATATTTTTTCTTGTTGTTTGAGTAGAAATAAAGATAACAGTTAAGGGTATTGTATTCACTGTATTGAGTTTAAGGAGTAATTGGAAGTTATTTTCTGGTGTGATGTTAAAGATATTTTAATACTGTTTTAGTCATAAAGTTTGCTTTAATAAACCATATCCTTATTTTGTGTGATGGTAGCATTGTGCATAGCACAATTGCTTCACAGCTCCAGGGTCCCAGGTTCGATTCCGGCTTGGGTCACTGTCTGTGCGGAGTCTGCACATCCTCCCAGTGTGTGCATGGGTTCCTCCGGGTGCTCCGGTTTCCTCCCACAGTCCAAAGATGTGCAGGTTAGGTGGATTGGCCATGATAAATTGCCCTTAGTGTCCAAAATTGCCCTTAGTGTTGGGTGGAGTTACTGGCTAATGGGGATCGGGTGGAGGTATTAACCTTGGGTAGGGTGCTCTTTCCAAGAGCCAGTGCAGGCTTGATGGGCCGAATGGCCTCCTTCTGCACTGTAAATTCGATGATAATCTATGATAAATCACTCCTGGAGCGAGGTATCCTTTCCTCACATCTTACAAAATTAAAATAAAATGTTGGGCTTTCTGTCCAGTATCCTAGCCACTGTTGGTGTCTAGTCTGGGACCATAATACCAGGTGTTGCCTTCCATTCCAGGGAAATATACTTGCCATGGTGAGTGGTCATGGAAGGTATGCGACCTCATGGGGTGCAGTGGTTCTTTGATTTGATGAGGCTTGAGTGCCCATCTGGACGCTTACCTCTCTATGTCACCATACATTGAGGGCCAGTACATGATTGTCTTTGCCCTACACTTTGTTGCTTCCACCCTGGATGTCCATGGTGGAGTTACTGGGTGCAGTATCTCGCAGAGAGCTCAGGGTGACAAACCCCAGGGCCACGCGGTGTTAGTCCATCCTGCAAGGTTATCTCCTCTCTCATGGCTTGAAAAGTGTTGAGCTTGCGGGGATGTTCATTTTGCATCCTGGGCCTTCCTTTCATGATGATGTCATGGAGCTGCCTGCACGTGTGGTCCGCCTGTAAGGGCAGCTTGGACTTCCTCGATTCTGTGGGATAACAGTGTCTGAATCATCATAATACCAATGTCCTCCTCATAATCTGCTTGCTCAGTGATGGCTAAGTAAGCCCGGGAGACAGCATCAGCGAGGTATAGCTCCTCACCGCGCATGTGGATCAAACTGAGGTTGTAGCATTGTAGCGTGAGCATCGTCTGCTGTGGGTGTGGTGATGTAGTATGGAGGGATTTTAAAGGATGGTAATCAATTTCAATGTTGGCAGGACGGCCCCAAGTGAAACCATGGAATTTCTGATATGTGAAGACTATGGCATAGGAACATAAGAATTAAGAGCAATTCAGCCCTTCGAGCCTGCTCTGCCATTCAATCAGATCAGGGCTAATCTCGTCCTGGTCTCAAATCCACCTCACTATCTGTTCCCCATATCCAAGGGCAGAAAGTTCCAAATCAATCTGGGCATAGCGAGTTCCACATCAGTGAGAGCCCTTGCCAAAGCCACTGGTCTGCCATTCTGGATGCATGCTGCTCCGAATCTGTGCTGAGAGGCATCTGCTGATAAGAGTACAGGTGCTTGGATGTCAAAGTATTGAAACACTGAAGGGACAGACAGCACATCCGAGTTTGTTGAATGTGCCATTGTGGTGCTCCCACAAACACCATTCGACATCCTGGCGGGGAAGTTGACAGAGGGGTACAGATACCTCACTGTAACAAGGGATGAGCTTTGTTCGATTGCCTGCAGAGGTGGCTTTTGGAAGGTGCTGCCTAATGAACCTTGGTGAATACTGCAGTGCATCTTCCAGATGGTACACACGGCTGCCACTGTTCGTCGGTGACGGAGGGTTTGGATGTTTGTGGAATGGGAGCAATCAAGCAGATTGCTTTGTCCTGGATGGTGTCAAGCTTCGTGAATGTTGTTGGAGCTGCACTCATCCAGGGAAGTGGAGAGTATTCTATAACATTCCTGACAACATTGTGCCTTGTAGATGACAGACAGGCTATGGGGTGTCAGATGGTGAGTTATTCACCGTAAGATTCGCCGTAGGATTCCTAGCCTTTAATCTGCCTTCTTGAACCGCTGCAGTCCTTGAAGTGTAGGTACACCCACCGTGCTGTTCGTGAGGGAGCTCCAGGATTTTGCCCCAGCGACAGTAAAGGAACAATTATATATTTCCAAGTCAGGGTGGTGAGTGATTTGGAGGGTCAGTTTTAATATGGCTAGTCCAGTTCAGTTTCTGATCAATGGTAACCCCCAGGATGTTGACTGTGGGGGATTCAGCAATGTTAATAGCATTGATGGTTCGATCCTCTCTTTTTGAAGGTGGCCCTGATTTTGCATGGCACGAATGGAACATGCAACTTGTCAGCCCAAACCTGGACATTGAATTTGGCATTGCTGTAAGCAATGTTTAACATAATAATAATTTAATAATTTCACCATTTCCAGTGATAAAGTTGGCATATCCCCTGTAAAATATTGTTCGGGATTCGATGCTCTGATTGTATTGATTTACCTCCAGCTCATTAACTTTGTTCATGTTCTGTTAGTCATTTAAAAGTGTGGTTGTTTACATTGTTGGCACTGTCAGTTAAGAATTAGAACATAGAACATTACAGCGCAGTACAGGCCCTTCGGCCCTCGATGTTGCGCCGACCTGTGAAACCACTCTAAATCCCATCTACACTATCCCCTTATTGTCCATATGTCTATCCAATGACCATTTGAATGGCCTTAGTGTTGGTGAGTCCACTACTGTTGCAGGCAGGGCATTCCACGCCCTTACTACTGTCTGAGTAAAGAACCTATCTCTGACATCTGTCCTATATCTATCTCCCCTCAATTTAAAGCTATGTCCCCTCGTGCTAGACATCACCATCCAAGGAAAAAGGCTCTCACTGTCCACCCTATCCAATCCTCTGATCATCTTTTATACCTTAATTAAGTCACCTCTTAACCTTCTTCTCTCTAATGAAAACAGCCTCAAGTCCCTCAGCCTTTCCTCATAAGATCTTCCCTCCATACCAGGCAACATTCTGGTAAATCTCCTCTGCACCCTTTCCAATGCTTCCACATCCTTCCTATAATGTGGCGACCAGAATTGCACGCAATACTCCAAATGCGGCCGCACCAGTGTTTTGTACAGCTGCAACATGACCTCATGGCTCCGAACCTCAATCCCTCTACCAATAAAAGCTAACACACTGATCGCCTTCTTAACAACCCTCTCAACCTGGGTGGCAACTTTCAGGGATCTATGTACATGGACACCGAGATCTCTCTGCTCATCCACACTGCCACGAATCTTACCATTAGCCCAGTACTCAGTCTTCCTGTTATTCCTTCCAAAATGAATCACCTCACACTTTTCTGCATTAAAGTCCATTTGCCACCTCTCAGCCCAGCACTGCAGCTTATCTATGTCCCTCTGTAACTTGTAACATCCTTCCGCACTGTCCACAACTCCACTGACTTTAGTGTCATCTGCAAATTTACTCACCCATCCTTCTACGCCCTCCTCCAGGTCATTTATAAAAATGACAAACAACAGTGGCCCCAAAACAGATCCTTGTGGTACACCACTAGTAACTGGACTCCAGTCTGAACATTTCCCATCAACCACCACCCATTGTCTTCTTCCAGCTAGCCAATTTCTATCCAAACTGCTAAATCACCCTGAATCCCATGCCTCCGTATTTTCTGCAGTAGCCTACCGTGGGGAACCTTATCAAACACTTTACTGAAATCCATATACACCACCACATCAACTGCTTTACCCTCATCCACCTGTTTGGTCACCTTCTCAAAGAACTCAATAAGATTTGTGAGGCACGACCTACCCTTCAGAAAACTGTGTTGACTATCTCTAATCAAATTAGTCCTTTCCAGATGATTATACATCCTATCTCTTATAAACTTTTAAAAGATTTTGCCCACAACAGAAGGAAGGCTCACTGGTCTATTGTTACCGGGGTTGTCTCTACTCCCTTTCTTGAACAAGGGGACACCATTTGCTATCCTCCAGTCTTCTAGCACTATTCCTGTAGACAAAGATGACTTAAAGATCAAAGCCAAAGGCTCAGCAATCTCCTCCCTAGCTTCCCAAAGAATCCTGTGATAAATCCCATCCGGGCCAGGGGACTTATATATTTTCACACTTTCCAGAATTGCTAATACCTCCTCCTTATGAACCTCAAGCCCTTCTAGTCTAGTAGCCTGAATCTCAGTATTCTCCTTGACAACATTGTCTTTTTCCTGTGTGAATACTGATGAAAAATATTCATTTAGCACCTCTCCTTTAGATCTACAATTAGATCTACAAACAACTTAAATGTACTTATTGAACATCTCTGACCAGCTTGAAAGGATACTGGAGAGGGAGGGGGAAGATCCAGTTGTTGTGGTCCATGTCGGTACCAACAACATAGGCAAGTCTAGGAAAGAGGACCTGTTTAGAGATTATAAAGAGCTAGGATTCAAATTAAAAAACAGGTCCTCAAGGGTCATAATCTCCGGATTACTGCCCGAGCCACGTGAAAATTGGCATAGGGAGGCAAGAATAAGGGAAGTTAACACGTGGCTGAAAGAGTGGTGTGGGGATGAGGGGTTCCTTTTCATGGGACACTGGCATCAGTTTTGGGACAGGGGGGACCTATACCGTTGGGATGGTCTCCACCTGAACCGAGCTGGGACCAGTGTTCTGGCGAAAAGAGTAAATAGGGTGGTCAATAGGACTTTAAACTAAAGATTGGGGGGAAGGGAAAGTCAGGGAACCAAGAGGTGAAGTAATCAGCGGGGAGCGTAGCTGCTTAGGAATACAAAAAAACACGAACAGACAAAACTCAAGAGTGGTTACAATTGTCCCCATCCCACAAAATATGACACAGTGTATGGAAAGGCTCAGTAAACCAAGGTCCACCACACTAAGAAAACAAAAAGAGACGGACAATAGAGAATTAAAGGTGCTATATTTAAATGCGCGCAGTGTACGGAACAAGGTAGATGAGCTTGTGGCCCAGATTGTGACTGGCAGGTATGATGTGGTAGGCATCACAGAGACATGGTTGCAGGGGGTTCAGGACTGGCATTTAAACATCCAGGGATTCACAACCTATCGAAAAGACAGAGAGGTGGGCAGAGGGGGTGGGGTTGCCTTGTTAATTAGGAATGAAATTAAATCAATAGCACAAAACGATATAGGATCAGATGATGTGGAGTCTGTGTGGGTAGAGTTGAGGCACCACAAAGGCAAAAAAACCATAATGGGAGTTATGTACAGGCCTCCTAACAGTGGTCAGGACCGGGGGCACAAAATGCACCACGAAATAGAAAGTGCATGCCAGAAAGGCAAGGTCACAGTGATCATGGGGGACTTCAATATGCAGGTGGACTGGGTAAATAATGCTGCCAGTGGACCCAAGGAAAGGTAATTCATTGAATGTTTACAGGAGGGCTTTTTGGAACAGCTTGTGATGGAGCCCACGAGGGAACAGGCCATTCTGGACTTAGTGTTATGTAATGAGCCAGACTTGATTAAAGATCTTAAAGTAAGGGAGCACTTAGGAGGCAGTGATCATAATATGGTCGAATTCAATCTCCAATTTGAAAGAAAGAAGGTAGAATCAGATGTAAAGGTGTTACAGTTAAATAAAGGTAACTACAGGGGCATGAGGGAGGAACTGACGAAAATCGACAGGGAGCAGAGCCTAGTGGGAAAGACAGTAGAACAGCAATGGCAGGAGTTTCTGGGAGTAATTCAGGACACAGTACAGAGGTTCATCCCAAAGAAAAGAAAGGTTATCAGAGGGGGGATTAGGCAGCCATGGCTGACAAAGGAAGTTAGGGAATGCATCAAAGCAAAAGAGAAAGCCTATAATGTGGCAAAGAGTAGTGGGAAGTCAGAAGATTGGGAAGACTACAAAAACAAACAGAGGATAACAAAGAGAGAAATAAGGAAAGAGAGGATCAAATTTGAAGGTAGGCTAGCCAGTAACATTAGGAATGATAGTAAAAGTTTATTTAAATACATTAAAAACAAACGGGAGGCAAAAGTTGACATTGGGCCGCTCCAAAATGACTCTGGTAATTTTGTGATGGGAGACAAGGAAATAGCTGAGGAACTGAATAAGTACTTTGCATCAGTCTTCGCAGTAGAAGACATGAGTAATATCCCAACAATTCCGGAGAGTCAGGGGGCAGAGTTGAATATGGTAGCCATCACAAAGGAGAAAGTGCTAGAGAAACTAAGAGGTCTAAAAATTGATAAATCCCCGGGCCCAGATGGGCTACATCCTAGAGTTCTAAAGGAGATAGCTGAAGAAATAGTGGAGGCGTTAGTTATGATCTTTCAAAAGTCACTGGAGTCAGGGAAAGTCCCAGAGGATTGGAAAATCGCTGTTGTAACCCCCCCGTTCAAGAAGGGAACAAGGAAAAAGATGGAAATTTGTAGGCCAATTAGCCTAACCTCGGTTGTTGGCAAGATTCTAGAATCCATTGTTAAGGATGAGATTTCTAAATTCTTGGAAGTGCAGGGTCGTATTAGGACAAGTCAGCATGGATTTAGTAAGGGGAGGTCGTGCCTGACAAACCTGTTAGAGTTCTTTGAAGAGATAACAAATAGGTTAGACCAAGGAGAGCCAATGGATATTATCTATCTTGACTTCCAAAAGGCCTTTGATAAGGTGCCTCACGGGAGACTGCTGAGTAAAATAAGGGCCCATGGCATTCGAGGCAAGGTACTAACATGGATTGACGATTGGCTGTCAGGCAGAAGGCAGAGAGTTGGGATAAAAGGTTCTTTTTCGGAATGGCAACCGGTGACGAGTGGTGTCCCGCAGGGTTCAGTGTTGGGGCCACAGCTCTTCTCTTTATATATTAACGATCTAGATGACGGGACTGGGGGCATTCTGGCTAAGTTTGCCGATGATACAAAGATAGGTGGAGGGGCAGGTAGTATGGAGGAGGTGGGGAGGCTGCAGAAAGATTCAGACAGTTTAGGAGAGTGGTCCAAGAAATGGCTGATGAAATATAACGTGGGCAAGTGCGAGGTCTTGCACTATGGAAAAAAGAATAGAGGCATGGACTATTTTCTAAACGGTGACAAAATTCATAATGCTGAAGTGCAAAGGGACTTGGGAGTCCTAGTCCAGGATTCTCTAAAGGTAAACTTGCAGGTTGAGTCCGTAATTAAGAAAGCAAATGCAATGTTGTCATTCATCTCAAGAGGCTTGGAATATAAAAGCAGGGATGTACTTCTGAAGCTTTATAAAGCATTAGTTAGGCCCCATTTAGAATACTGTGAGCAATTTTTGGCCCCACACCTCAGGAAGGACATACTGGCACTGGAGCGGGTCCAGCGGAGATTCACACGGATGATCCCAGGAATGGTAGGCCTATCATACGATGAACGTCTGAGGATCCTGGGATTATATTCATTGGAGTTTAGGAGGTTGAGGGGAGATCTAATAGAAACTTACAAGATAATGAGTGGCTTAGATAGGGTGGATGTAGGGAAGTTGTTTCCATTAGCAGGGGAGACTATTAGCAGGGCACAGACTTAGAATAAAAGGGAGTCACTTTAGAACAGAGATGAGGAGAAATTTCTTCAGCCAGAGAGTGGTGGGTCTGTGGAATTCATTGCCACAGAGGGCGGTGGAGGCCGGGACGTCGAGTGTCTTTAAGACAGAAGTTGATAAATTCTTGATTTCTCGAGGAATTAAGGGCTATGGAGAGAGAGCCGGTAAATGGAGTTGAAATCAGCCATGATTGAATGGTGGAGTGTACTCGATGGGCCGAATGGCCTTACTTCCACTCCTATGGTCTTATAGTGCTGAAATGATCAACACGTTTTATTCTCCAATTGTCATGGGAAGTCGTCAGTAAGTTTAAAAGAGAATTGGATTATAAAAGGTCTTGTCCGGGCCCAAAAGAAGCTTAACCTGAACATTCATTGTTCTTTGAACAATTACTCAACTTTATTTTCTAAACCGATTAAAACAAAAGCTTCCCACTGCAATATTATCTAGTCAAATGGGCTCATTGAGAAGAAAAATACACTCACATAGCACTCACCTTTAATTTCTTTCAGCTTATATTTTTGAGAATTGGCAGAATCTGCAAGACAATAATGTTTTTCAGTATCAGTGCATTTTGTAATATTTCATTGCAGCAGCACAGTGTAAGAAACAATGGGCGAGATTCTCTGTTTCTGAGACAGATTCTCCATCCTGCCAGCGGGCCAATGGCATTTCCCATTGAGGGACTGGTTGAGGACTGTGCACCTACCCCACAGCAGGAGACCCTTGCCAGGCTGGGGTCTTCCAGGCCACAACCCGGAGGACACCTGCGAAGGTTATCACAGACAACAGGACATTGCAGTCAACAGGCTGTCTCCACCTCTGCTACAGTTATCAATGATGCAGCAAGATGTCGTAGCAAGAGTAAGAAATACTGAGATCACTATTGTGGTGTGGATGTTCACTCATTACACTTATCATGCACCTTTGTAAATATATTTTGAGTTAATGACGCCTTCCACTTCCTTCCAGGAAGCTCTTAAAGTTCTATGTGTGCAATCCTCTTGTATATGAATCTACGTGCTCTCTTATTGCTGGGAGAGCAAGGGGCGGGATTCTCCGACCCTCCACACCGGAATCGTGCTCGGGGCGGGGGCAGAGAATAGCCATTCATGCCGGAAATCCGGCGTGACGGCGCTTCCGCGATTCTCTGCGGACCCACCAGTCGCGCGTGCACGGTCGATGCGGCCCCGGTTGGGGACCGCTGAAAGAGACCCCCGCGGCGATTCTCTGCGACCAGCTGAACTCCGCCGGCATGGTTCACATCTGGTACTACCCGGCGGGAGCTCGGATCCACGGCTGCGGTCCTGTTGGGGGCGGGGGGGGAAATCTGACTCCGGGTGGGGCCTCAGCGGTCGCCAGGCCCGTGATTGGGGGGGCCACCGTTCGGCGGGCCATCTCGTTCTGGGGGGTATCAACCTTACTGCGTGGGCCCGCTGTGTGGCTCCACCATGTTGGCGGTGCTCGCTCCGAAGTGGGCCGCCGAACACATGTGTGGACCCGCTTGCGGCCGCCGTGCGCATGCGCGGTCGCGCGGTCTGGACAGCTGGGCCCCTCCGGCAGCCAGAGCAGCGGGACGTATATCCGGGCCCTACTAGCCCCCTGGAAAACGGGGAATCGCCCCGGACTTTCGAGGAAAAAGTCCGGAGTGATTCTTGCCCATTTTCCGGCGGGCGTGGGGACTTAGTCCCCAAAAGGGAGAACCCCACCCACTATCTATCTGTGTGATTGCTTCCAATTGTGAGCCTTAATGTGATGTTTAGTGGACACAAATCCATCACTCATCCCTTGTGCAATGTAAGGGATAATCATAGAATCTCTACAGTGCTGAAGGAGGCCATTTGGCCCATCCTGTTTGCACCGACCCTCTGAAAGAGCACCCTAACCAGGCCCTATCTCTGCACGTCGTCTGCACAACCCGGAACACTAAGTGGCAATTTATCATGGCCAATCCACCTAACCATGATGAAAGTGACTGCAAATTGAGATTTGATCCTTAAGCCTTGCAAAACACCATAGAATTGTGTATTCTGTGTCTTGGAAGACTAAATGTGATGTTGCACTATCAGCATTGAGCTGTGTTCATTGTGAGTGTGAAAACATATGATGGCCTCTGCTTTCATGTGCAAATCTCTGTGACTGCCCAAAGTGCTTCCTTCAAGGAACAATTGCTGCATAATGTGCATTGGTGTGCTGCCTTCCATCTCACACACCTGCACACATATAAAGCTTTGTGTGCTGAGCTTTCCAAGAACGAGGCCTTTGTGAGCCTTGAGGATTGCAGGTTCAATACAGATTGCTGACCTTGCTTGTGATGTCACTGTTCCTAAAGGCCTTTCCAATCATTGGCATGGCGCTAAGGGACAGGAGAATTGCATCTGGTCCCTTTGACTGGACTTTATTCCTGCTGAAATCTTGTGGCTATCAGAGTAGAACAAGCAAGTCTTCCACATCCTACCACTACAATGGCATCAAACAGAATTTGACCATCATCTCCCTCTTCAGGTCCTGGCCCTTTCATGTCCTCCTCGTCCAAGGCGTTATTAGCCTTCTCCGTGTCTTTCCCTTTGGAAGCAGCAGGTTGTCAAGGACACTACAGACAAGGATGACGTGGAACACCCTCTGTGGAGTGCTGCAGAGCCCTACCTGAACGGTCCCAAACACTGAAAAGTGCATCTTCAGGGTGGCAATGATTTCTCAATGATGGATCTTGGCACAGAATGCACGTGTACCTCTCCTTCAAGGCACTTTGAGGATGATGCATGGGTATCATGAGCCATCTCTTCATAGGTAAGCCTTGCCACCCAACAACCAACCTATAAGTGTCACAGCCCCTCAAATGTCTGTGGCACCTGGGAGTGACTCAGGATGTGGGAGCCACGGGAACTGTCAGGATACCTGGCACAAACGAGCATGATCTCCTTCTGATGATTGCACACCAGCTGAACATCGAGTGGAACCCTTTACTGACATCAGGGGCTTCTGCCAGGAAGCTCTTAAAGTGACATAGAATAGACAATAGAACATTACAGCGCAGTACAGGCCCTTCGGCCCTCGATGTTGCGCCGACCTGTGAAACCTGTGAAACCAATCTAAAGCCCATCTACACTATTCCATTATCGTCCATATGTTTATCCAATGACCAGTTAAATGCCCCTAATTTTGGTGAGTCCAAACTGTTGCAGGCAGGGTATTCCACGCCCTACTCTCTGAGTAAAGAACCTACCCCTGACATCAGTCCGATATCTATCTTCCCTCAATTTAAAGCTATGTCCCATATGCTAGACATCACCATCCGAGGAAAAAGGCTCTCACTGTCCACCCTTTCTAATCCTCTCATCATCTTGTATGCCTCAATTAAGTCACCTCTTAAGCTTCTTCTCTCTAACGAAAACAGCCTCAAGTCCCTCAGCCTTTCCTCATAAGATCGCCCCTCCATACCAGGCAACATTCTGGTAAATCGCCTCTGCACCCTTTCCAATGCTTCCTCAACCTTCCTATAATGCGGCAAACAGAATTGCACGCAATACTCCAAATGCGGCCGCACCAGACTTCTGTGCAGCTGCAACATGACCTCATTGCTCCGAAACTCAATCCCTCTACCAATAAAAACTAACAAACTGTACGCCTTTGCAACAAACCTCTCAACCTAGGTGGCAACTTTCAGGGATCTATGTACATGGACACCGAGATCTCTCTGCTCATCCACACTGCCAAGAATCTTACCATTAGCCCAGTACCCTGCCTTCCTCTTATTCCTTCCAAAATGAATCACCTCACACTTTTCTGCATTAAACTCCATTTGCCACCTCTCTGCCCAGCGCTGCAGCTTATCGATGTCCCTCTGTAACTTGAAACATCCTTCCACACTGTCCACAACTCCACCGACTTTAGTGTCATTTGCAAATTTACTCACCCATCATTCTACATCCTCCACCAGGTCATTTATAAAAATGACAAACAGCATTGGCCCCAAAACAGATCCTTGTGGTACACCACCAGTAACTGAACTCTAGGCTGAACATTCCCATCAACCATCACCCTCTGTCTTCTTACAGCTAGCCAATTTCTGATCCAAACCGTTAAATCACCCTCAATCCTATGCCTCTGGGTTTTCTGCAAGTCTACCATGGGGAACCTTATCAAACGTTTTCCTGAAATCCATTTACACCACATCAACTGCTTTACCCTCGTCCACCTATTTGGTCACCTTCTCAAAGAACTCAATAAGGTTTGTGAGGCATGACCTACCCTTCACAAAACCGTATTGACTATCCCTAATCAAATTATTCCTTTCGAGATGATTATAAATCCTATCTCTTATAATCCTTTCCAAGACTTTGTCCACAACAGAAGTAAGGCTCATTGGTCTATAGTTACTGGGGTTGTCTCTACTCCCCTTCTTGAACAAGAGGACAACATTTGCTATCCTCCAGTCTTCTGGCACTATTCCTGTGGACAATGACAACATAAAAATCAATTCCAAAGGCTCTGCAATCTCCTCCTTAGCTTCCCAGAGAATCCTAGGATCAATCCCATCCGGCCCAGGGGATTTATCTATTTTCACATTTTCCAGAATTGCTAACACCTCCTCCTTATGAACCTCAATCCCGTCTCGTCTAATAGCCTGTATCTCAATATTCTACTTGACAACATTGTCCTTTTCCTGTGTAAATACTGACAAAAAATATTCATTTATTGCCTCTCCTATCTCCTCGGACTCGACGCACAACTTCCCACTACTGTCCTTGACTGGCCCTACTCTTACCCTAGTCATTCTTTTATTCCTGACATATCTATAGAAAGCTTTAGGGTTTTCCTTGTCCTACCTGTCAAGGACTTCTCATGTCCCCTCCTGGCTCTTCTTAGCTCTCTCTTTAGGTCCTTCCTGGCTAACTCTGAAGTGCCCTAACTGAAACTTCACGTCTCATCTTTACATAAGCCTCCTTCTTCCTCTTGGCAAGGGATTCAATTACTTTAGCAAACCACAGTTCCCTCGCTCGATCACTTCCTCCCTGCCTGACAGGTACACACTTATCAAGGACAGGCATTAGCTGTTCCTTGAACAAGCTCCACATTTCAATTGTGCCCATCCCCTGCAGTTTCCTTTCCCATCCTATGCATCCTACGTCTTGCCTAATCGCATCATAATTGCCTTTCCCCCAGCTATAACACTTGCCCTGCGGTATATACCTATCCCTTTCCATCGCTAAAGTAAACGTAACCGAATTGTGGTCACTATCACCAAAGTGCTTACCTACCCTCAAATCTGACACCTAGCCTGGTTCATTACCCAGTACCAAATCCAATGTGGCCTCGCCTCTTGTTGGCCTATCTACATATTGTGTCAGGAAACCCTCCTGCACACATTGGACAATAAACGGACCCATCTAAAGTACTCGAACTATCGCGTTTCCAGTCAATATTTGGCAGGTTAAAGTCCCCCATTACAACTACCCTGTTACTTTCGCTCCTATCCAGAATCATCTTTGCAATCCTTTCCTCTACATCTCTGGAACTTTCCATAGGCCTATAGAAAACTCCCAACAGGGTGACCTCTCCTTTCCTGTTTCTAACCTCAGCCCATACTACCTCATCAAACGTCCTTTCTGCCACCGTAATACTAACAATGCCACACCTTCCCCTCTTTTACCACCTTCCCTGAGCTTACTGAAACATCTAAACCCCGGAACCTGCAACAACCATTCCTGTCCCTGCTCTATCCATGTCTCCAAAATGGCCACAACATCGAAGTCCCAGGTACTAACCCATGCCGCAAGTTCACCCACCTTATTCCGGATGCTCCTGGCATTGAAGTAGACACACTTCAAACCACCTTCCTGCCTGCCGGTACACTCCTGCGACCTTGAAACTTTACTCATGACCTCACTACTCTCAACCTCCTGTATACTGGGGCTACAATTCAGGTTCCCAAGCCCCTGCTGTACTAGTTTAAATCCTCCTGAAGAGCATTAGCAAATTTCCCCCCCCCCCCAGGATACTGGTACCCCTCTGGTTCAGGTGTAGACCGTCACATTTGTAGAGGTCCCACCTACCCCAGAATGAGCCCCAATTATCCAGGTACCTGAATCCCTCCCCGCTGCACCATCCCTGTAGCCACGTGTTCAACTCCTCTCTCTCCCTATTCCTCGTCTCGCTAGCATGTGGCATGGGTAACAACTAGATCAGAAATTCTGTGGGAACGAGAGAGACACGCGGTTGGTGTGTTGCCTCCCAGGTGCCAGGGTCCGTGATGTCTCAGCTCGTGTTTTCGGGATCCTTAAGGGGTGAGGGAGCAGCCCCAAGTCGTGGTCCACATAGGTACCAATGATATAGGTAGGAAAAGGGATAGGGATGTAAGGCAGGAATTCAGGGAGCTAGGGTGGAAACTTAGATCTAGGACAAACAGATTTATTATCTCTGGGTTGTTACCTGGCCCATGTGCTAGCGAGACGAGGAATAGGGAAAGAGAGGAGTTGAACACGTGGCGTCAGGGATGGTGCAGGAGGGAGGGTTTCAGATTTCTGGATAATTGGAGCTCATTCTCGGGTTGGTGGGACCTCTACAAACAGGATGGTCTACACCTGGACCAGAGGGGTACCAATATCCTGGGGGGGGGAAATTTGCTAATGCTCTTCGGGAGGGTTTAAACTAGTTCAGCAGGGGATTGAACCTGAATTGTAGCTCCAGTATACAGGAGGTTGAGAGTAGTGAGGTCATGAGTAAGGTTTCAAAGTTGTAGGAGTGTACCGGCAGGCAAGAAGGTGGTTTAAAGTGTGTCTTCTTCAATGCCAGGAGCATCCGGAATAAGGTGAGTGAACCTGCGGCATGGGTTGGTACCTGGGACTTCGATGGTGTGGTCATTTTGGAGACATGGATAGAGCAGGGACAGGAATGGTTGTTGCAGGTTCCGGGGTTTAGATATATCAGTAAGCTCAGGGAAGGTGGTAAAAGAGGGGGGGAGTGGTGGCATTGTTAGTCTAGGACAGTGTTACGGTGGCAGAAAGGACGTTTGATGAGGACTCGTCGACTGAGGTAGTATGGGCTGAGGTTAGAAATAGGAAAGGAGAGGTCACCCTGTTAGGGGTTTTCTATAGGCCTCCAAAAAGTTCCAGAGATGTAGAGGAAAGGGTTGCAAAGTTTTTGTTATGGGGGACTTTAACTTTCCAAATTTTGACTTGAAACGCTTTACTTTGAGTACTTTAGATGGGTCTGTTTTTGTCCCATGTGTGCAGGAGGGTTTCCCACACAGTACGTCGATAGGCCAACAAGTGGCGAGGCCATATTTATTTTGTACTGGGTAATGAACCAGGACAGGTGTTAGGTTTGGAGGTAGGTGAGAACTTTGGTGATAGTGATCACAATTCGTTACAACACCAGGTTAAAGTCCAACAGGTTTGTTTCGATGTCACTAGCTTTCGGAGCGCTGCTCCTTCCTCAGGTGAATGAAGAGGTACCTCTTCATTCACCTGAGGAAGGAGCAGCGCTCCGAAAGCTAGTGACATCGAAACAAACCTGTTGGACTTTAACCTGGTGTTGTAAGACTTCGTACTGTGCTCACCCCAGTCCAACACCGGCATCTCTACATCACAATTCGTTACGTTTACTTTAGTGATGGAAAGGGATAGGTATATACCGCAGGGCAAGAGTTATACCTGGGGGAAAGGCAATTATGATGCGATGAGGCAAGACTTAGGATGCATCGGATGGAGAGGAAAACTGCAGGGGATGGGCACAATGGAAATGTGGAGCTTGTTCAAGGAACAGCTACTGCGTGTCCTTGATAAGTATGTACCTGTCAGGCAGGGAGGAAGTGGTCAAGCGAGGGAACCGTGGTTTAGTAAAGCAGTCGAAACACTTGCCAAGAGGAAGAAGGAGGCTTATGTAAAGATGAGACATGAAGGTTCAGTTAGGGCGCTCGAGAGTTACAAGTTCACTCGGAGGGGCCTAAAGAGAGAGCTAAGAAGAGCCAGGAGGGGACATGAGAAGTCTTTGGCAGGTAGGATCAAGGATAACCCTAAAGCTTTCTATCGATATGTCAGGAATAAAAGAATGACTAGGGTAAGAGTAGGGCCAGTCAAGGACAGTAGTGGGAAGATGTGCTTCGAGTCCGAGGAGATAGGAGAGGTGCTAAATGAATATTTTTCGTCAGTATTCACACAGGAAAAAGACAATGTTGTCGAAGAGAATACTGAGATTCAGTCTACTATACTAGAAGAGCTTGAGGTTCATAAGGAAGAGGTGTTAGCAATTCTGGAAAGTGTGAAAATAGATAAGTCCCCTGGGCCGGATGGGATTTATCCTAGGATTCTCCGGGAAGCTAGGGAGGAGATTGCTGAGCCTTTGGCTTTGATCTTCAAGTCACCTTTGTCAACAGGAATAGTGCCAGAAGACTGGAGGATAGCAATTGTTGTCCACTTGCTCAAGAAGGGGAGTATAGACAACCCCGGTAACTATAGACCAGTGAGCCTTACGTCTGCTGTGGGCAAAGTCTTGGAAAGGTTTATAAGAGGTAGGATGTATAATCATCTGGAAAGGAATAATTTGATTAGAGATAGTCCATACTGTTTTGTGAAGGGTAGGTCGTGCCTCACAAACCTTATTGAGTTCTTTGAGACGTTGACCAAAAAGGTGGATGAGGGTAAAGTCGTTGCTGTGGTATGTATGGATTCCAGTAAAGCATTTGATAAGGTTCCCCACTGTAGTCTACTGCAGACAATACGGAGGCATGGGAATCAGGGTGATTTAGCAGTTTGGATCAGAAATTGGCTAGCTGGAAGAAGACAAAGGATGGTGGTTGATGGAAAATGTTCAGACTGGAGTCCAGTTACTAGCGGTGTACCACAAGGATCTGTTTTGGGGCCACTGCTGTTTGTCATTTTTATAAATGACTTGGAGGAGGGCGTAGAAGGAGGGTGAGTAAATTTGCTGATGGCACTAAAGTCAGTGGAGTTGTGGACAGTGCGGAAGAATGTTACATATTACAGAGGGACATAGATAAGCTGCAGCGCTGGGCTGAGAGGTGGCAAATGGAGTTTAATGCAGAAAAGTGTGAGGTGATTCATTTTGGAAGGAATAAAAGGAAGAGAGTACTGGGCTAATGGTAAGATTCTTGGTAGTGTGGATGAGCAGAGAGATCTCGGTGTCCAATTACATAAATCCCTGAAAGTTGCACTCAGGTTGAGAGGGTTGTTAAGAAGGTGTACAGTGTGTTAGCTTTTATTGGTAGAGGGATTGAGTTTTGGAGCCATGAGGTCATGTTGCAGCTGTACAAAACTCTGGTGCAGCCGCATTTGGAGTATTTCGTGCAATTCTGGTCGCCGCATTACAGGAATGATGTGGAAGCATTGGAAAGGGTGCAGAGGAGATTTACCACAATGTTGCCTGGTATGGAGGGAAGATCTTATGAGGGAAGGCTGAGGGACTTGAGGCTGTTTTCGTTAGAGAGCAGAAGGTTGAGAGGTGACTTAATTTAGGCATACAAGATGATCAGAGGATTAGATATGGTGGACAGTGAGAGCCTTTTTCCTTGGATGGTGATGTCTAGCACGAGGGGACATAGCTTTAAATTGAGGGGAGATAGATATAAGACAGATGTCAGAGGTAGGTTCTTTACTCAGAGAGTAGTAAGGGCGTGGAATGCCCTGCCTGCAACAGTAGTGGACTCGCCAACACTAAGGGTATTCAAATGGTCATTGGATAGAAATATGGACGATAAGGGAATAGTGTAAATGGGCTTTAGAGTGGTTTCACAGGTCGGCGCAACATCGAGGGCCGAAGGGCCTGTACTGAGCTGTAATGTTCTATGTTCTCGGGTGAACAGGGGTTAAATTGTTAAAAATGATAAAACTTGAACCCAGCCTATCATAAACCCACCTACTTACAGTTTAATTGAAGTGAGATTGGGGGAAAGGAAGCTCACCTGTTCTAAAAAGGTTGATTGGGGCAGCATGGTGGCAATGTGGTTTGCACTACTACCGCACAGCACCAGGGACCCGGGTTCAACTCCGCCTTGGATGACTGTGTGTGCAGTTTGGACTTTCTCCCCGTGTCTGCGTGGGTTTTCTCCGGGTGCTCTGGTTTCTTCCCGCAGTCCAAAGATGTGCCGGTTAGGTGGATTGCCCATGCTTAATTGCCCCTTTGTGTCCAAAGATGTGCAGGTGAGGTGGGGTTACGGGATTGCAAGGATAGGGCAGGTGAGGTGGGTCCAGGCAGTGGCTCTTTCATAAGTTCAGTGAAATGTGCCAAATAGCCTCCTTCTGCACAATAGGAATTCTATGGTTCGATATTAATTGTAATATTTAAATGTAACTGCTTGCGTAATATTTTAGAAGCCATTTTTACAGCTACAGGATGGATTTCCCAGAGATCAGGAAATTCAACAGCTGGAATGAAGAGAGAACTGTGGTTACCACAGTATTTTCCCAGCACAGGAGGGGTGAGAGAGCTTTCCCTGCCCAGCTACCCTACCGTGACCTGTCACCTTCCGCTATCAGTCGCCTGTCCATCTAGCCAATCTCCATGTAAACTGAATCTACCTGGCGATCTCCCCAACCCGTCTCTGATCCCTTCCTGTTTTCTGATCTCTGGCTACTATTTCAGACTTCCTTTCAAGTGTAGGCATGATACGGTGTTCTGGAAAAGCTTGGCTGTGATCGACAATATGGATTTTGCCCCAATGGTTCCTTCATTGTCGCTGGGCAAAATCCTGAAACTCCCTCCCTAACAGCATAGTGGGTGCACCTACACCTGAGGGACTGCAGCAATTCAAGAAGGCAACTCATCACCACCTTCTGAAGGGCAACTAGCGATGGGCAATTAATGCTGGCATAACCAGCGATGCCCATATCCTGTAAATGAATTAAAAAAACACACACACACACAGAAACACATTGACACACAAAGATACACTCTCACACTGACAGACGCACACTGACACACAAACATCGACACACACTAACACACAAATGCACACTGACACAAACACTCAGATGCACACTGATACATAAATATGCACACACACTTACACGTGCATTGAAACACAAACACACACAACACGTATTGACAAATACTGACACAAAAACACACTGGCACACACACCCACGCACATACACAAATGCACACTGACACAAAGATGCACACTGACACACACGCATTGACACACACACGCTGACACACATTCGACATGCGCATACTCAAATACACTCAGATGCACACACACCTGCACAGACCAACACACATATATACGCTGAAATACATCCAAATGCACATACAAATACACTCACCCATGTACCAACACACACACTTACAGGAAAATCATATGAAATGTTCATACCCATTACCTTGGACCTCTAGGGAAACTTTATTTTTGTCCGAGGTAGCTTCATGTTTTTTCTTTGATCTCTTCCCTGAAAAGTTTAATCTCAAATTTAAACAGTGACAGTGAAATTTTAAACATTTTTTAAAGAGAACAAATTAATCTCAGCAGCCACGTTATTGCATTCTCAAAATATCATAGGATTATAAGTTATTTATTTTAGGAAAGGTTTGATTTCATCCTGATCCTGAATTATAACACACAAATATTTTGTTAGGATTTTCACCTCCTTCACTTTATCGAGCTCTATCTACGTAATCAAACATGGAGTGATGGAGAATTTCCTGGTATAAGTTTGAAATTTACAGCTAACTAGGTTGTACCCGTGTCCTCATTACGACCTTGCAATTTCAGTTTATTGTCACATTCCAGGCACATCTTCCCGTTGGCTAACATCTCTGTTGGCATCATCTGGTTGTGAATTGTCTGAGGTTGATAGGACTCTTTGCTGACAACAACCCTGATGAACTCCATGGATGAACTCAAATGTTTGAAGGATGTATCCCTATTGCCAAGTGGACACCCTCCAGGGTACTTCCTGGTCTGATTATTGAGTTCGCAGATGGCAGGTTGGTGGAGTGGGAGATAGATTTGAGGATTGTCAGAGGATGCAGCTCTGTAGATTGGTTGGAGACTTGCGAAGAGAAATGGCAAACTGAGGTTAATCCAGACAAATTTGAATCACCGCATATTGGTAGGCCTAAATGGTCAAACTCTTAGGAATACGCGATGCGGCCAGATACCAGAGAAGACGGCAGTAGCAGCAGCAGTAGCAGCAGCGTCTGCAGATGCTTGAGACAGCGGCCCATGTGCCGTACCCCACCCACAACCCGAGGACCCGGCCTCCCATCAAGCCAGGGAGGGACCCTGAGGGGGAGTACTATGACGGCCCAGAGTGTACAGGTTCTGCTGGTCATTCGAACAAATGACGGACAGCACGTGCTGCAGGAGGCTCCACCTCAACAAGGAGACGGTGCAACATCTGGGCCATATCCTCGCGTACTTTGCACCATGTGGAGGAGGAAGACACCCGCTCCCAGTGGCTGTCAAGGTCACTGCAACCCTGAACTTTTACACCACTGGATCATTCCAGGGCTCGAGCGGGGACCTTTGTGGCATCTCACAGACCACAGGTGCATCCGGCTGGTCACGAGTACCCTGTCTGCCCAGGCGGAAGACTACATCATTTTTGACATGGACCAGGTCCAATAGGATGCCCTGGATGCAGGTTTTTCCGCCATCGCCGGAGTGTCCCAGGTCCAGGGAGAATAGATGCCACACATGTTGCCCTGCGCTCACCGGGCCATCTGGGAGTGTCCAATGTTAACCAAAAGGGGTTCCACTCCCTCAACATACAGCCCCTGTGCGACCACCAGTTGCAGATAATACACGTGTGTGCCCGCTTCCCGGGGAGCGTGCACAACAGCTACATCCTGGGGCAGTCGGTCATCCCTGCTCTCTTTGAGGAGCAGCCCAGGATGGACGACTGACTCTTGGGGGGTAAGAGATATCCGCTGAGAACTTGACTAATGATACCAGTATGGAGGCCGGAGATCGAAGTGGAGACCCATTAGAACAAGGCCCATGCAGCCAAATGGACTGTCATTCAGCGGTGCTTTGGACTCCTCTATTTGCGGATCTGATACCTCGTCCGCTCCGGAGGTGCACTCCAGTACGCAGCCCGGTGGGTCGCCCCCTTTGTGCTGGTCTGTTGTGCCCTCCATAACCAGGCACAGTAGCGGGGTGAAGAGCTGGAGGTTGGTGACGAGGAACATGTGGCCACCTCGGAGAAGGAGGTGGAGGAGGAGGGGGAGAGGGAAGAGAATGATGATGAGGCGCCGGACCAGCAGGGGCTGGAGGACGAGGCCAGGCAGGAAGCCGAGGTCCAGCCGAAGACTGCAGGGCAGGCGGCGGCAATGAGGGCCTGCCAGCCGGCAAGATCCCCTCACTGTCAACCCCCCAGTCAGAACCCCCTCACTGTCAACCCCACCACTCAGATCCCCTCACTGTCAACCCCCCAGTCAGATCCCCTCACTGTCAACCCCCCCACTCAGATCCCCTCACTGTCAACCCCCCAGTCAGATCCCCTCACTGTCAACCCCCCAGTCAGATCCCCTCACTGTCAAACCCCCACTCAGATCCCCTCACTGTCAACCCCCCACTCAGATCCCCTCACTGTCAACCCCACCACTCAGATCCCCTCACTGTCAACCCCCCACTCAGATCCCCTCACTGTCAACCCCCCAGTCAGATCCCCTCACTGTCAACCCCCCCACTCAGATCCCCTCACTGTCAACCCCCCAGTCAGATCCCCTCACTGTCAACCCCCCAGTCAGATCCCCTCACTGTCAAACCCCCACTCAGATCCCCTCACTGTCAACCCCCCAGTCAGATCCCCTCACTGTCATCTCCCCACTCAGATCCCCTCACTGTCAACCCCACCACTCAGATCCCCTCACTGTCAACCCCCCACTCAGATCCCCTTACTGTCAACCCCACACTCAGATCCCCTCACTGTCAACCCCCCACTCAGAACCCCCTCTCAGTCAACCCCCCACTCAGATCCCCTCACTGTCAACCCCCCACTCAGAACCCCTCACTGTCAACCCCCCACTCAGATCCCCTTACTGTCAACCCCCCACTCAGAACCCCCTCACTGTCAACCCCTCACTCAGATCCCCTCACTGTCAACCCCCCACTCAGATCCCCTCACTGTCATCTCCCCACTCAGAACCCCTCACTGTCAACCCCCCACTCAGATCCCCTCACTGTCATCTCCCCACTCAGATCCCCTCACTGTCAACCCCTCACTCAGAACCCCCTCACTGTCAACCCCTCACTCAGAATCCCCTTACTGTCATCTCCCCACTCAGATCCCCTTACTGTCAACCCCCCACTCAGAACCCCCTCACTGACAACCCCCCACTCAGATCCCCTCACTGTCAACCCCCCACTCAGATCTCCTCACTGTCAACCCCCCACTCAGATCCCCTCACTGTCAACCCCCCACTCAGATCCCCTCACTGTCAGCCCCCCACTCAGATCCCCCTCACTTTCAACCCCCCACTCAGAACCCCCTCTCTGTCAACCCCCCACTCAGATCCCTTCACTGTCAACCCCCCACTCAGATCCCCTCACTGTCAGCCCCCCACTCAGATCCCCCTCACTGTCAACCCCCCACTCAGATCCCCCTCACTGTCAACCCCCCACTCAGATCCCCTCACTGTCAGCCCCCCACTCAGATCCCCCTCACTGTCAGCCCCCCACTCAGATCCCCCTCACTGTCAACCCCCCACTCAGATCCCCCTCACTGTCAACCCCCCACTCAGAATCCCTCACTGTCAACCCCCCACTCAGATCCCCTCACTGTCAACCCCCCACTCAGAATCCCTCACTGTCAACCCCCCACTCAGATCCCCTCACTGTCAACCCCCCACTCAGAACCCCTCACTGTCAACCCCCCACTTAGAACCCCTCACTGTCAACCCCCCACTCAGATCCCCTCACTGTCAACCCCCCACTCAGAACCCCCTCTCTGTCAACCCCCCACTCAGATCCCTTCACTGTCAACCCCCCACTCAGATCCCCTCACTGTCAGCCCCCCACTCAGTTCCCCCTCACTGTCAACCCCCCACTCAGATCCCCCTCACTGTCAACCCCCCACTCAGATCCCCTCACTGTCAACACCCCACTCAGAACCCCTCACTGTCAGCCCCCCACTCAGATCCCCTCACTGTCAACCCCCCACTCAGAACCCCTCACTGTCAACCCCCCACTCAGATCCCCTCACTGTCAACCCCCCACTCAGAACCCCTCACTGTCAGCCCCCCACTCAGATCCCCTCACTGTCAACCCCCCACTCAGAACCCCTCACTGTCAGCCCCCCACTCAGATCCCCTCACTGTCAACCCCCCACTCAGAACCCCTCACTGTCAACCCCCCACACAGATCCCCTCACTGTCAACCCCCCACTCAGATCCCCTCACTGTCAACCCCCCACTCAGATCCCCCTCACTGTCAACCCCCCACTCAGATCCCCTCTCTGTCAACCCCCCACTCAGATCCCCTCACTGTCAACCCCCCACACAGATCCCCTCACTGTCAACCCCCCACTCAGATCCCCTCACTGTCAACCCCCCACTCAGAATCCCCTCACTGTCAACCCCCCACTCAGATCCCCTCACTGTCAACCCCCCACACAGATCCCCTCACTGTCAATCCCCCACTCAGAATCCCCTCTCTGTCAACCCCCCACTCAGATCCCCTTACTGTCAACCCCCCACTCAGAATCCCTCACTGTCAACCTCCCACTCAGATCCCCTCACTGTCAACCCCCCACACAGATCCCCTCACTGTCAACCCCCCACTCAGATCCCCTCACTGTCAACCCCCCACTCAGATCCCCTCACTGTCAACCCCCCACTCAGATCCCCCTCACTGTCAAACCCCCACTCAGAATCCCTGACTGTCAACCCCCCACTCAGATCCCCTTACTGTCAACCCCCCACTCAGAATCCCTCACTGTCAACCCCCCACTCAGAACCCCTCACTGTCAACCCCCCACTCAGATTCCCTCTCGGTCAACCCCCCACTCAGATCCCCTTACTGTCAACCCCCCACTCAGATCCCCTTACTGTCAACACCCCACTCTGATCCCCTCACTGTCAACCCCCCACTCAGATTCCCTTACTGTCAACCCCCCAATCATATCCCCTCACTGTCAACCCCCCACTCATATCCCCTCACTGTCAACCCCCCACTCATATCCCCTCACTGTCAGCCCCCCACTCAGATCCTCTCACTGTCAACCCCCCACTCAGAACCCCTCACTTTCAACCCCCCACTCAGATCCCCTCACTGTCAACCCCCCACTCAGAACCCCTCACTGTCAACCCCCCACTCATATCCCCTCACTGTCAGCCCCCCACTCAGATCCTCTCACTGTCAACCCCCCACTCAGAACCCCTCACTTTCAACCCCCCACTCAGAACCCCTCACTTTCAACCCCCCACTCAGATCCCCTCACTGTCAACCCCCCACTCAGAACCCCTCACTGTCAACCCCCCACTCAGAACCCCTCACTTTCAACCCCCCACTCAGAACCCCTCACTTTCAACCCCCCACTCAGATCCCCTCACTGTCAGCCCTCCACTCAGAACCCCTCACTGTCAACCCCCCAATAAGATTCCCTCTCTGTCAACCCCCCACTCAGATTCCCTCTCTGTCAACCCCCCACTCTGATCCCCTCACTGTCAACCCCCCACTCAGATCCCCTCACTGTCAACCCCCCACTCAGATCCCCTCACTATCAATCCCCCCTCATCTCCCCTCACTGTCAACCCCTCACTCAGATCCCCTCATTGTCAACACCCCACTCAGATTCCCTCACTGTCAACCCCCAACTCAGAACCCCTCACTGTCAACCCCCCACTCAGAACCCCCTCACTGTCAACCCCCCACTCAGATTCCCTCTCTGTCAACCCCCCACTCTGATCCCCTCACTGTCAACCCCCCACTCAGATCCCCTCACTGTCAACCCCCCACTCAGATCCCCTCACTATCAATCCCCCCTCATCTCCCCTCACTGTCAACCCCTCACTCAGATCCCCTCATTGTCAACACCCCACTCAGATTCCCTCACTGTCAACCCCCAACTCAGAACCCCTCACTCTCAACCCACCCACTCAGATCCCCTCACTATCAATCCCCCCTCATATCCCCTCACTGTCAACACCCCACTCAGATCCCCTCACTGTCATTCCTCTCCCCCGTTTTCCTCATCCCTGCTATCCTTGTCCGCTATTCACCCTTGAGTATTTTCCATCTACTGTTCCCTGTGCGCTTGTTGCTTTCCTTGTGTGAGTTCCATCCTAAAGCAGACCTGATTCCACACATCCTGATGTTCAGTTTGTAGAGGATACCTCAAAACTGTCTCTCAAAATGTCTCCCACCAAACTATTTGAGTGAATGGAGAAAGCAGCAGTGAGCATGTTGTCTCTATTAATCTTGGGATTCCTGACCTGAACTAACTAGGGCAGCACGGTGACCCAAGTGGCTAGCACTGTGGCTTCACAGCGCCAGGGTCCCAGGTTCGATTCCCCGCTGGGTCACTGTCTGTGAGGAGTCTGCACGTTCTCCCCATGTCTGCGTGGGTTTCTTCCGGGTGCTCCAGTTTCCTACCACAGTCCAAAGACGTGCAGGTTAGGTGGATTGGCCATGCTAAATTGCCCTTAGTGACCACAAAAGGTGAGGAGAGGTTATTGGATTACGGGGATAGGGTGGAAGTGAGGGCTTAAGTTGGTCGGTGCAGACTTGATGAGCCGAATGACCTCCTTCTGCATTGTATGTTCTATGTTCTAACCCATGAAGTAAGTGCTGCTCAATCTGGTCCCTACTTTATGTTCTAACCCATATTTCCTGGGAAATGCAGTTACAAGAAGCACCAATTACAAATCATTGCCTCAATCTCAGGACAGAAGTTGCACTGGGATAATCCGTGTATCTGAGGACTCTCGGAGCAAGATTTGTTTTTTATTTCAAATTTAGAGTACCGATTCTTTTTTTTTTCCAATTAAGGGGCAATTTAACGTGGCCAATCCACCTACCCTGCACATCTTTGGGTTGTGGGAGTGAGACCCACACAGACATGGGGAGAATGTGCAAGCTCCACACTGACTTTGATCAGGGGCCGGGATCGAACCCGGGTCCTCAGTGCTGTGAGGCAGCAGTGCTAACCACTGCATCACCGTGCCATCCTAGGACTTGGTTCTTAGACTGTAGACCTCCTCTGGTATCTGCATACACCTGTTCATTAGTACTACATCTAGTAAGCAGTAATCGCTTATTGTCACAAGTAGGCTTCAATGAAGTTACTGTGAAAAGCCCCTAGTCGCCACATTTCGGCGCCTGATCGGGGAGGCCGGTACGGGAATTGAACCCGCGCTGCTGCCTTGTTCTGCATTACAAGCCAGCTATTTAGCCCAGTGTGCTAAACCTACCCCTGCATCTAAACAAGTTACTGAGTAGATATGTTGGTCATATGCATGATTCCAAACTCTCTCCCTAACACATGACTGGCTGATATCAGTGGCATATTATCTACATCACACTTTAGCATAGCCCAACTGTTGCCTCGTTGTACTACAAGTGTCTCCCTTCAATATTAGAATCACCGGCCTGTCTCTCTAGAACCACACTCGTATACCATAAATCCATCCTCGTTAAAACAAAAGAAAGGCGAAAGGCAGGTTATATTTGGGTTTTTAAATCACAGTTTTGTGAGGGAGATGGTGGAGGGGATTGGTTAAATAAGACTCCATTACTTTGGCAAATTCGTTTTAAACCTACCCACTTCAAACACAGGCCGTGCCCCCCTGCTTCGACTGTTCTGGATAAGCTGGCTTGTCCTGGTCTACATTATCCATCCATTTAGAATCCTATAAACAGCAATCCTAACATCTCTCAATCTTCACTTGTGCAGGGAGAATGTCACCAATTTATCTAGTTAGTCTGCATAATTCACTCACTCCATTCTCTTATTCTGGCTGCTCTCCTCTCTAACCTTCCTGGAATAGCTGGGATATCCTTTCTGTTCTCTGGTGACCTGAACTGCCCACAGGATTCTAAGTGCCTATTCCTGGAAAATTAGTTACGTTTAGTAGTTTCACTATAATAACCAAACAATAACTGATTATAATTAACAGCTTACCAAACAAAACCACGTGAAAATTTCATCTCTATTACCTTTTGAATTTACAACGGTTGATTTCTTTTCTGAAGAATCTTCAATTTCTGCTTTTTCTTTCTTTCCTGGATAAATGTTATTCTTAAATTTATAAAGTGACATTGCAATCAGGAGTATTTAGTATGTGTTTGTTGGAAGACAACAAACAACTCTCTGTAGCTAGGTTATTGAATTAACATAATGCCAAAAGATACTTAATTTGGGAAAGGCTATCAGCTCATTCTTCATTCATTCTCTTCATTTTGACGAATGCTTCAATATCTTCATTGGGTATTGGTGCCCATAACTCGATATACTATTCAGAGGTGAGTTCTATACAGAGCCCTGCAGAGTTTGATCCTAACTCTCCGCTGCTTTGCCTCCATGTAGTTCAGTGTCCCTTTGATTTTGTTAACTGCTGCTCTTCAATGGTTGCGCAAAGTGAGTGTTGGTCTACCAAGACTCAGGTGGTGATGGTGTTGGGAAGGGAAGGGAATGCCCAACTTTGTTTTAGCTACTGCAACACCATTCATAAAGTGTTAGGTGTCATCCATTTCCCCCTTCTATACATAACACCTCTAAACATTTTTTATTTAGAGTACCCAATTCATTTTTTCCAATTAAGGGGCAATTTAGCATGGCCAATCCACCTACCCTGCACATCTTTGGGTTGTGGGGGCGAAACCCATGCAAACACGGGGAGAATGTGCAAACTCCACACGGACAGTGACCCAGAGCCGGGATTGAACCTGGAGGTGCCATGTTCCGTGAGACAGCAGTGCTAACCATTGTGCCACCGTGCTGCCCTCTATCCATAACACTTAAACATTTGTCTGCAGTAAAGTTCAACCACCTTTGTTCCACAAACTTCCATATTTTCTTCAACTCATTCTGACCTCTGAAGAATGGTCACCAGCCTGAAGCGTTGTTTCTTTCTCCACAGACGCTGCCTGACCGACTGAGTGTTTCCTGAATTTTCTGCTCTGATTTCAGATTTCCAGCACCTGTGTGGTATTTTGTTTTTTTGTGTCTTTATGTCTATGCTCACACTTCAAAACTGCCTTTTATTAAAATTCATTCAAGGGATGTGGGCATCGCTGGTGAGGCCACCATTTAATGCCCATCCCTAGTTGCCCTTGAGAAGGCGATGGTGAACTGCCTTCTTGAACCACTGCAGTCCAAGTGGTGTAGGTACACCCACAGTGCTGTTAGGGAGGAAGTCCCAGGATTTTGGCACCGGAGGCAGTCATTCGGACGTTTGGGTCTATGCTGCTTCTCTGTGAAGCAATCCATTCAGTCCCATTCCTCTGCTCTCTCCCCATAGCTCTGAAAGTTTATTTCCCTCATGTGTCCATCCAATATCCATTTGAAATCATTCATCGTCTCCACTTCCACTATCATTGTGGGCAATGAGTTCCAGATCACTACCACTTTGCATTAAAAAATTCTTCCTCCAGTCAACCCCTGTATCTCTTACCAGAAATCTTAAATCCACCTTTCCTTGTACAATCGGTTAATGGGAACAGTTTTTCTTTGTCCAGTTTATCTAAACAGGAGTTTCACCCAGAGAGTGGTGAATCTGTGGAAATCTGTACCACAGAAGGTATTGATGCCAAAACATCATGTTATCAAGAAGCAGTTAGCTCTTGGGGCTGTAGGGATCAAAGGTTATTGGGAGAAGGCGGAAAGAGGTCACTGAGTTAGATGATCAGCCATGATCATAATGATTGATTGAGCAGCTCAAAGGGCCGAATAGCCTCCACCTGCTCCTATTTTTTATGTTTCTATGTTGTAGTGGGGGAAGTGAGCAGCCCACGGAGAACTGACTTTAGCCTTCTGAGTGGAGTTGGGTCTCACCCACTACGGGGCATTCACTACGGGTACGAGGTGCCCTCCCACAGAGGCCACTGTGGGAGAAAAAGAAGGATACCCATGCAGACTGCCAATTTCAGTGACAAAGATGTTTCCCTCCAACTGAGAATGCCCGTAGCCGTCATTAAACCTGCCACTGCCCTGGTCACGGAAGACATTCCCAATTCAATTCGGGGAGTTGGAGGAGTCTCAGGAAGCAGCTCATTTCAACTCTCACCAAGTACAGGGCAGTTGTCAGTGAGGATGATAATAACATTGGATATTGTGCCAGGTTGTAACGGCAGATAACTAACCAGCAAGGATTCCTAACCACTGGATCATATCACTGGGAGAGAGTCAGCGAGTACCTGCAGAATGACTTCGTGTCATCTGAAGGTCATCGGGACCATACACCTCCCCATAGTCCTCATGAGGAAGGAAGGCAGAAAACTGAGGATCTGTCTGGATTACTGAGCACTGAATGCAAAGATTCACCCTCTACCTGGGATTGAGGCAACATTACAAATCCTCATTTCCGCAGTCTACATTTGGATCATGTTTATAATCAGCTACCCATCACTGAGGAAAACATTGAAAAGAAAACATTCCGGCACGACACCGGAGGACTTAACAAATACAAATACACAAGAATGCTGTTCTGACTTTGTAATGACCCTGCCACCTTCATACATGTGAATTTCCAATCCCTCTTTGTGTTCACCTTCAGCTCAATGTTCGAGGACACCTTGAAAGACTAGTGTGACAAATATAGTAATTGTTACATATATTTCTGATCTGTGACAGTAATGCTATTAAAATCCCTGGCTTAAAATACATATAGGCAGTGTGTCTACTAAAGCTGCAATGAAGGTGTCAAAAAGGTGAGTTAATGATTGATTTTAACCATTTACTTGTTTACAGGGAGAAGGCTAAGGGGATATTAGATTGCTTTGATTGATGGAGATTGCCTGGAGAGTAGATAGGTTATGAGGAATTGTATTGGAATATCTCAGTGGAATGCAGATGATGAGATTAATCAAAGGAACCAGGCCTGTCTGTAGTTTGCAGTTTTGCCAGATGCTGTTAGGTTGAGCAGAAAAGTCTGACAAGACAGGAGGATTTTCAGATTGTTTCTGAAAGGGTTTCTCGCTCTCCAAAGGTCTGCACAGATAAGCAAGTAATCAGTTTTGTTAACTTTATTTATCAGTGATATTTGAACTGTATTGTGTTGCTGAATTGGAATTAGTGGCAGGTGTTGAAGTAAGTTAAACGTTTTCCTTTAAGAATTGTATAATGGTTAATTGCAAAACTATTTCTTTGATGTTAATGTGGTTAATTCTATTTTTAAATGAAAGTTTGTTTTAACATAAAAGATACCTATTGGTCAGAGTCACCACTTCTGAGGTGAAGTATACTTTCCTCGCAGTTTTACAAATTGAAAAAATTGTCTGGTGTTCTCGTCCGGTTTCCTAACAAAAGTTTGGGGTATCCTAATACTAGGTGCCATCTGAGCCCATTTGTTCAAGTTCAACTTGATAATCAAACCAGGAAAGTGGTTACTTTTCTGGGCAGAAGTCTGATATGTTGGGCGGTAGATCTCCAGGGAAGGCATACCTGCTGATGATCTGAGTGGTCTGGGAGTGATTAGGCCTCAGACGGAGAGGGGACTGTGGGGGTTCCTTGGTTTGGATCGCTGCTATAGGTCAATTGAAGGCTGGGCACAGGTGGTGCTTTGCTCCATGACATTATGAGGAGACCAGAGCATATAAAAGGAGTGGGTGGGAGAAGGTGGAGGGGGGGGGGGGGTATACGGATGTGGGGGTGGTAGTGAAGGGTTCATAAGGTGGGATTCTTCATGGAGCTTCATGGAGTTGGACCTCAGCATGTGAAAACTCCTTTTGGACTCTCGTGCAGAAGCTCATCTCATTCATTACCTGTCCCTAAATTTCCATTTCTCTCTCATACTGAAAACCGATACCACTTTCCTTGGCCTCCGAGCGGGAGTGGCATAGGTTCAATGTCAGAAAAGCATGGTTATCGCTTATGCCAGTCAGAGCTTCAAACTGAACAATGGGCAGCACGGTAGCACAAGTGGCTAGCACTGTGGCTTCACAGCGCCAGGGTCCCAGGTTCAATTCCCCGCTGGGTCACTGTCTGTGTGGAGTCTGCACGTTCTCCCCATGTCTGCGTGGGTTTCCTCCAGGTGCTCCGGTTTCTTCCCACAGTCCAAAGACGTGCAGGTTAGGTGGATTGGCCATACTAAATTGCCCTTACTGTCCAAAATTCTGTTGAGCTGCTCGCAGAAAAATACTTTTCACTGTACCTCGGTACACGTGACAATAAACAAATCCAATCCAATCCAATCCAATTGCCCTTAGTGTTGTTCCTCACAGAATTCTTGGAATTTGTCCAGGACTGCCTGGAAGTCGCTCTTGTTTTGCCCCTTTGAGTATTTGAAGGTCTGGAAGATTTCAGCTGCTTCTGGACCCGCGATGGTAAGTAGAAGCTTTATTTGTTCTGCATCCGCCACACCATCTAGGTAGGACGCTACCAGGTAGATCTCAACGCCAGTTTTCACTGAGATTGCCTTGGTACCTGAGCTGCTGTGGGACCGGAATCTCGAACATCATCTTGCCTGGCTGTTGTTGCTGGTAGTCACTGTTTGCTGAATTTTAACTATATGGATTGAAACAGTTCACTCCTGGGACCATGTTTTGTTACGCCCTTGTCATAGCATAAGTTGCTTCCTTGATGTGCACTCTGACAAAGGAAGGTTCAAACTTGGAGATAGCTTTAACACATTTATTAAGCTATTAACAATTCTCCTACTTGGATTCGATGCTACTGTTAATCCTGCTATAGCTACTCAGACGGCTAACCAGTCTGTTACAATCCACGTGGTGGGAGTGATGCTCAATCAACCGTGTCTGTACTCACGGAGAGTCTGCACTGGAAAGAGACTGAGCATGTGTGATGTGTCCTTTTATATGGGTTGGTGTAATGCCCTCCTGTGGTGGTGTCACTTCTATGTGTATCGTGAATGCCCATTGGTCGTGTCCTATCTTACTGACCTATTGGTTGACTGTCTGTGTGTCATGTCTCTGGTGCTTCCTCTAGTGTCTAGCTAGGTGTAGTGTATGTACATTAACCCTTTGTGTACTTACAGTGATGTATATCACCACAGGTTGTGTCCCTGAATCTGGTCCCTGGTGAGAGACGAGTTCCAGATTGTGTTTGAACATTGGTGGCCATGTTTTGGTAATCCTGATTTGGGGGCTGTGTGCAGCAGATTCGATGGAGCACAACATATCTGGTGTTCGATCTAGCCCACTAATTGCTGGTCCCTTACTGTTCTCGGTGCTTGTCATGAGGGGGTGGGAATGGCTGAGCCCACTGGGTCGCTCGCCCCAGCGGGGCCGAGGTTGCGCACTGCCTGGATCTCGACGAGACGGTATGGTGGAAATTATGGTGTCTCGTGCTTTGATTGTTAGATACCTTGGGAGATCTTGAAGAGTATTCCTGTCTTATCCTCTATCTTCTCGTGCAACATGAAAGGTGTATTTATCCTGCAAATTACTCTGTGGCTTCTCTGTAATCCTGAATGTTGCTCCCTGTCGATCATGTCCTGTCTGATGGTCGGTATCGTTGATTATCCTAACCGAGCAGAACCATTTTGTGTCAACTATGAGGAATTTACTCTGTCTGGTTATTTGGGAGGAAAAGTGGGGCCAGAGCTGGGGAAGGGGTGGGTGGTTGGGTTAATTCAGTCCTCATTTAGATTGAGGATAGCCGCCCAGTTAGAGCTAATTCGTTTCAGGTTTCCTTTGTTTTTGGCATTCATTATTTATTTTGTTTCTTTTCAAGTAATCGAATTTAAGACTCCGGATGTCTTCATCCTGCGATGGCCTAGGCAGATTTCTTTATCCTGAGGAGGACTCGGTTCCTTCCGACTCTCCCTCAAGCTTGAGTATTTTTTTTTCTCTCTGCTCAAGTCTCTCTCTTATGGGGTGGGTTCGGAATGCTGGAGAAGATGTTTGGCTCCCATTCCTTTGTTGGCTGGGAGGTCCTGTTGGTTTAATCATAGTCTGAATTCAGTTTTTGCTGCCGATCCCCTCTCTCCGTTTGTCTGGAATGATTTTGGTTCTGCCTCCGCCTGGATTGGGGGCTAGCTGCACCGTGTGGCATATTCGGAATTCCCCATGGGACTGGGGTTTTGTGCATTTTCTTTTGTTTTTGTCATGATGAATCCGCTTTTAGCTTCCACCTGAATGCTGAAGGGTCTGGTACCCGAGGAGAAGAGGCTGCTGGAGTCGGGGGCGATGTATGTTGGTGCACCCGACTGTGGTGTGGGAGACACATCCTGATTGTTCATGGTGATTGTCAGCCTGTGGGGGTGGGGGGGAGGCACCACTTCATTCTGTTTTTTCATGACCTTATCCTGTCTACTCCTTGGAGATTCACTATGAGCACCTAATCCTGTCGCATGATTGTATCATAGAATTTACAGTGCAGAAGGAGGCCATTCAGCCCATTGAGTTTGCACCGGCTCTTGGAAAGAGCACCCTACCCAAGGTCAACACCTCCACACTATCCCCATAACCCAGTAACCCCACCCAACACTAAGGGCAATTTTGGAAACTAAGGGTAATTTATCATGGCCAATCCACCTAACCTGCACATCTTTGGACTGTGGGAGGAAACCGGAGCACCCGGAGGAAACCCACGCACACACGGGGAGGATGTGCAGACTCTGCACAGACAGTGACCCAAGCCGGAATCGAACCTGGGACCCTGGAGCTGTGAAGCAATTGTGCTATCCACAATGCTACCATGCTATCGAGCCGACTGTGATGACATCCTCCTGTTCCACTCTGTACTCATGTATATTGAGTCGAGTTCTCCTTCTTCCTAACGTAGGGATGTTTTATTTTGTAACTTTGTTGAGAAATTCTTTAAAAAGCAAAATCTCAATAAATATACTTTCAAAATATGCACATGTGCATTTGGAGGAGATCGTCATTGAAATAAAACAAAGTATTAAGTTTACATTTACCCAAAGAGGCTATCTATGAATAATAATGAAAGACGTGTAAGTTCTGAGCAAAGGAGCTTCTAAAGGAATGTAACACAAAAGAGTTAATGACAAAAGAAATAAAAAACATAATTAAAGAACAACAAAGAACAAAGAACAAAGAAATGTACAGCACAGGAACAGGCCCTTCGGCCCTCCAAGCCCGTGCCGACCATACTGCCCGACTAAACTACAATCTTCTACACTTCCTGGGTCCGTATCCTTCTATTCCCATCCTATTCATATATTTGTCAAGATGCCCCTTAAATGTCCCTATCGTCCCTGCCTCCACTACCTCCTCCGGTAGTGAGTTCCAGGCACCCACTACCCTCTGCGTAAAAAACTTGCCTCGTACATCTACTCTAAACTTTGCCCCTCTCACCTTAAACCTATGCCCCCTAGTAATTGACCCCTCTACCCTGGGGAAAAGCCTCTGACTATCCACTCTGTCTATGCCCCTCATAATTTTGTATACCTCTATCAGGTCGCCCCTCAACCTCCTTCGTTCCAGTGAGAACAAACCGAGTTTATTCAATCGCTCCTCATAGCTTATGCCCTCCATACCAGGCAACATTCTGGTAAATCTCTTCTGCACCCTCTCTAAAGCCTCCACATCCTTCTGGTAGTGTGGCGACCAGAATTGAACACTATACTCCAAGTGTGGCCTAACTAAGGTTCTGAAGGATTGAAGGCTCTGTTAGTGGGCATGGTTTTGAGATCCTGAAGTAGGGTGTGCTGGCAATAGGCCTGCGAAGAAGCACTTACGTCCACCCTCAGAGAAAAGTGTGCCTGCAAGACTTTGAGACTTTGGAGAGAAGCTTTGGTCCCAGTATCAAATGAAAGAGAGAAAGAGAAAAGTCTGTGTAAAAATTCCTAAAATAAATGTTTATCTCGAAGTTAATTAAGCAGAAACCCTGGGGGGAAATTTGTAGAAGTGCTGTTAACTGTGTAAATATAATCCTGTGTCATTAAGGTTCACTTTTTCTTTTTCATTTTTGATAAATGTTTACATTTTGTTGTTTTTAAATCTTCATAAGTGGTTTGAAATTCTTTCCCTTGACTTCAGATACCTTCTCATAAAATACAAATTTCAAATAGTCGAGATAGTTTGTTCAAGTTGTCTTTGGGATTTAGGCAGCCTGCCACTTACCACCTGCCATATCATAACAAAATACATTCTTATTGGTGCAGAGTTTGAAATGTTTACACACAAGAACCCACTCAGCTGCTTCAAAACTTCTGCCAAACTTGGAGCAACAGAAATCTGATAAGCCACTTAACTCGCCCAGTTCTGATCCCAGACCAGGTACAGATCTGACAAAAGTAATACGAATGCTGATGCTCTCAGTCGAAATACTGATCATGGGAGTGAACCCACCATTTCTTGGTTCGAGGAGTCTGTGCCTGATATTTTGCCTGTGCTTCAGGTCAAACCCTGATACCCCAAGACATCCAGGCTACGATTCAGCTGAGTGTCGCCGAGATGCTTGTCTGTGAGATCCAAGCTGACTCCAGAGGAGTTGTGTTATGTACTGTATTACCTTTACCATCCAATTCAAAGGAGGATTGGGGCAGCTTCAGCTGATCAATGCAGACATCAGTCAACCTCACCGCTACTAGAAAGCAGAACACCCACCAACCCGGCGCCATCTGAACAGGGAGACTATACAGCCACGGACACTTTTCAGAGGAAGGAAGATGGAGTTCTCTATCTGCTGCTTCATTGAAACAAAGAGAGATGAAGCAACTTGTCCTTCTGACAGTCTCAGGTGTCAAGTGTTAACAACAGTTCATGGTCAGGCAGGGGCCCAAGCATCAGAAATGACAACTGTGCTGACCAAACAGTGCTGTGGTGTGACTGGACAGGATAACTGCCAATATTGAGGATGACCATCAGAATTGTGAGAGGTGTATTTTGTCAATGAGAGAAATTGTTCCACCCCAGCATGGTCCCCTGCTTGCCAGTAGGTCTTTGGATGGCCTCAGAATGAATTTTACATTCCTCACCTCGAGTTACTACTGACTGACTGACGTGACTGAGCACAGTCTCATACTCACCAATATCTTCACCAAATTTACCAAGGTCATATTCCTACCTATGACCAAAATCCTCAACCATAGGCAGAATTTTAGTATGCGATTGGTTCATCCATTTTGGTGTCCTATGTTGTATGCCAAGTGACCAAGAGCTCACGTTGGAGAGTAAGATCGTACAGGAGCTGTGAAAGTTGTATGTCATTGTTCAAGAGCCAGACCACACCCGACCATCCATGAACGATTCAGCCGCCCTCTGCATGACCAATTGTGCACTGGCCTCCAGAGAGCAAACAAAAGTGGCCTAAATACCTTCCTGAGCTGGTCTATGTTCCTAATTATAGTTCAGTTCCTCCGTGGGTTACTCTCCACATGATCTCTTCTTTGGCTGAGAGGCAATCCTTCCTTGAATCCACCACACATTCAGAGATGACCAAGTTGATGAGTGAATCACTGAATATAACGTTCAATATAAAACAAAAGACTGCAGGTGCTGGAAATCGTAAACCCCGCCGCCGCCGCCACCCCCCCCCCCCCCCCCCGCGCGCCGCCGCCCCCCCATAAAATGCTGCAAATATTCACAGGTCTGGCAGCATCTGTGGAGATAGAAACAGAGTTAATGTTACAGGTCAATGGCCTTTCACCAGAACTGGGAATCGTTAGAACAGCAATAAGCTTCAAGCAAGTGAAGGGGAGAGACGTGTTTAAAGAACGTAAGGGAAGGTCCGTGATAGGGTGGAAGATGGGAGCGATTAAACGGCAGACGGGATGATGGTGCAAGGTCAAAGGGAGTGCTAATGGGACAGGAGGTCTGGAGGTGGTGTGAATGACTGGAACCAATATAAACTTACACCTCACCTTTCCAGTGGATACCACACAGCCTTCTGGACATGATATTAAGTTAATCAATTATTGATTGACCGTTGGCCATATTTTGTTTTGTTTTCCTTGCTGATTTTTTTCTACCAGGTCTCATTTCCTTTACTTTGTGTATGGATTGCAGCTATCCAGGATTCAGTTTTAATCTTTAGTTCATCCACTGACATCCATATTTGCCCTGCTATATGGGTCTGAATAGTGTGCTCGGAGGAGCATTGTGCAAAATAAGTTACTGTCAAAATTGTTTGGCAGCACGGAATGATGTGATTACAATAATAGACAGTTCATCACTTACACAATGTAAATGCAGCACGGTGGCACAGTGATTAGCACTGCTGCCTCACAGCCCCAGGGATCCGGGTTCAATTCTGACCTTGGGTGACTGTCTTTGTGGAGTTTGCACATTCTCCCCGTGTCTGCCTGGGGTTCCTCCGGGTGCTCCGGTTTCCTCCCACAGTCTAAAGATGTGCGGATTAGGTGGATTTGCCATGCTAAGATTGCCCCTTAGTATCCAAAGGCTGGGTCGGGTTATGGGGATAGGGTGGGGGAATGGTCCTGGGTAGGATTCTCTTTCAAAAGGTCAGTGCAGACTCGATAGACCAAATGGTCTCCTTCTTAGGGATTCTATGATGATGTGCGCTGCCCTTCCAGAAAACAAAATAAAACTCTGAGAGGAGTAACTCAAAAGGTTAGGTAAGGTTATTGGGTTACGGGGATAGCGTGGGGGCGTGGGCCTAGGTAGGGTGTGCTTTCAGAGGGTCAGTGCAGGCTTGATGGGCCGAATGGCCTCCTTCTACACTGTAGTGATTCTATGATTCTAAGAGAAAGAGGATGTGATCTTTGTAAAAGATTTACACCCACCAGATTTTTCCAATCAAGATTGGAATAAACAACATTGAAACTCAAAGGACAGAGAAGTGGTGAGCTTCAGGCTGAATGTTTTCACCAGTTAACACCACTGAAACAGGAGGTGATCATAACAATCAGCATGAAACTGCTTGAACTGAATATAGCCAATTTCATTACCTTCATCTTTATATATAGAAGGCCTTTCAATCAAGAATTCTTCCACCTCTTCTCCTTTGGCATTCTTTTCTGTGAGGAATTTTTAACAAAGATCAGTAAACTGAGATTGGAATCAGAGATATATATTTATTGATTTATTTTTGCATTGCTTTAATAAAACATGATCCTCCCCGCAGTGTTAGACAAGTATTAATAGCATCAGGTGTTAAGAATCAGAGAGATGAAAAGCAAATTGTCTTAAGGTAACATAGACAATTTGATAACCCTACATGTCAATGGTTACAAATCTTCTGAAGGGGACTAGTTTGGTTAATGATGAATGTACAAGACTAATAAAAGAGATTAAGGGAGAAGAGCAAAATTTTAAAAACGTATCAAAGGGCTCAACCACTTCCTATTGTAAGTGTTCTGTTGGCACGTGACTTTAATGAGATGGTCGCCATTAATCTAAAGGAATAGGATAAAGACAGATATATTTTCATTCTACGTTTTAAAAAAATATATTTTTATTAGTATTTCCAGTTTTTACAGAGTAACACCAAATGTATATCTGATATTTACAAACTAGTTTGTGTCTTATTTACAATGCTTTTTACAGGTGGTTCCCCCTCCCCTTCCTTCATTGGTAGTTTAGTTCCCCCTTTAGTGTTGTCGCCTGCCCTTGGTGCCACGTATTTCTTTCTGCTGGGACTTTTATTTTTTATTATTAAACAAAGAACAAAGAAAATTACAGCACAGGAACAGGCCTCCCAGCCTGCGCCGATCCAGATCCTTTATCTAAACCTGTCGCCTATTTTCCAAGGATCTACTTCCCTCTGTGCCACGCCCGTTCATATATCTGTCTAGATGCATCTTAAATGATGCTATCATGCCCGTCTCTACCACCTCCGCTGGCAAAGTGTTCCAGGCACCCACCACCCTCTGCGTAAAAAACTTTCCACGCACATCTCCCTTAAACTTTCCCCCCCTCACCTTGAAATCGTGACCCCTTGTAATTGACACCCTCACTCTTGGAAAAAGCTTGTTGCTATCCACCCTGTCCATACCTCTCATAATTTTGTAGACCTCAATCAGGTCCCCCCTCAACCTCCGTCTTTCCAACGAAAATAATCCTAATCTACTCAACCTCTCTTCATAGCTAGCGTCCTCCATACCAGGCCACATCCTGGTGAACCTCCTCTGCACCCTCTCTAAAGCATCCACATCCTTCTGGTAATGTGGCGATCAGGACTGCACGCAGTATTCCAAATGTGGCCTCACCAAAGTTCTATACAGCTGTAAAGACCTGCCAACTCAATACCCTGTCCGATGAAGGCAAGCATGTTGTATGCCTTCTTGACCACTCTATCGACCTGCGTTGCCACCTTCAGGGTACAATGGACCTGAACTCCCAGATCTCTCTGTACATCAATTTTACCCAGGACTCTTCCATTGACCGTATAGTCCGCTCTTGAATTAGATCTTCCAAAATGCATCACCTCACATTTGCCTGGATTGAACACTTTCTGCCATTTCTCTGCCAACTCTCCAATCTATCTATATTTTGCCGAATTCTCTGACAGTCCCCCTCGCTATCTGCACCAATCTTAGTATCATCTGCAAACTTGCTAATCAGACCACCTATACCTTCGTCCAGATCATTTATGTATATCACAAACAACAGTGGTCAGAGCACAGATCCCTGTGGAACACCACTAGTCACCTTTCTCTTAGGACCAGCACAGTAGCATGGTGGTTAGCACAATTGCTTCACAGCTCCAGGGTCCCAGGTTCGATTCCCGGCTCGGTTCACTGTCTATGCGAAGTCTGCACATTCTCCCCGTGTGTGCGTGGGTTTCCTCCGAGTGCTCCGGTTTACTCCCACAGTCCAAAGATGTGCATGTTAGGTGGATTGGTCATGCTAAAATTGCCCTTAGTGTCCAAAATTTCCCTTAGTGTTAGGTCGGGTTACTGGGTTATGGCGATAGGGTGGAGGTGTGGCATGGGTTAGGGTGCTCTTTCAAAGAGCCGGTGCAGACTCGATGGGCCGAATGGCCCCCTTCTGCATTGTAAATTCTATGAATTTGTAAATTCTCCATTTTGAGACCCTCCCTTCCACCGCTACTCTCTGTCTCCTGTTGCCCAGCCAGTTCTTTATCCATCTAGCTAGTACACCCTGAGCCCCATACGACTTCACTTTTTCCATCAACCTGCCATGGGAAACTTTATCAAACGCCTTACTGAAGTCCATGTATATGACATCTACAGCCCTTCCCTCATCAATTAACTTTGTCACTTCCTCAAAGAATTCTATTAGGTTTGTAAGACATGACCTTCCCTGCACAAAACCATGCTGCCTATCACTGATAAGTCTATTTTCTTCCAAATGTGAATAGATCCTATCCCTCAGTATCTTCTCCAACAGTTTGCCTACTACTGACGTCAAGGTCTGTAATTCCCTGGATTATCCCTGCTACCCTTCTCAAACAAAGGTACAACATTAGCAATTCTCCAGTTCTCCAGGACCTGACCCATGCTCAAGGATGCTGCAAAAATATCTGTTAAGGCCCCAGCTATTTCGTCCCTCGCTTCCCTCAGTAACCTGGGATAGATCCCATCCGAACCTGGGGACTTGTCCACCTTAATGCCTTTAAGAATACCCAAAACCTTCCCCCTCCTTATGCCGACTTGACTTAGAGTATTTAAACATCCATCCCTAGCCTCAACATCCGTCATGTCCCTCTCCTTGGTGAATACCGATGCAAAGTACTCATTAAGAATCTCACCCATTTCCTCTGACTCCACCAATAAATTCCCTCTTTTGTCTTTGAGTGGGCCAATCCTTTCTCTAGTTCCCCTCTTGCTCCTTGTATATGAATAAAAGGCTTTGGGATTTTCCTTAACCCTGTTAGCCAAAGATATTTCATGACCACTTTTAGCCCTCTTTATTGCGCGTTTGAGATTTGTCCTACTTTCCTGATATTCCTTCAAAGCTTCATCAGTTTTAAGTCGCATAGATCTTATGTATGCTTCCTTTTTCATTTTAGCTAGTCTCACAATTCCATCCGTCATCCATGGTTCCCTAATCTTGCCATTTCTATCCCTCATTTTCACAGGGACATGTCTGTCCTGCGCTCTAATCAACCTTTCCTTAAAAGACTCCCACATTTCAAATGTGGATTTACCCTTAAACAGCTGCTCCCTATCCACGTTCCCTAGTTCCTGCCGAATTTTGCTGGTTTAGCACACTGGGCTAAATAGCTGGCTTTTAAAGCAGACCAAGGCAGGCCAGCAGCACGGTTCAATTCCTGTACCAGCCTCCCCGAACAGGCGCCGGAATGTGGCGACTAGGGGCTTTTCACAGTAACTTCATTTGAAGCCTACTTGTGACAATAAGCAATTTTCATTTTAATTTTATTTCCATCCAGTTTTTTACCTATATCGTTGGTGCCTATATGCACCACGACAACTGGCTGTTCACACTCCCCCTTCAGTATGTCCTTCAGCCGATCTGAGACATCCCTGACCCGTGCACCCGGGAGGCAGCACACCATTCGGGAGTCTCGTTTTCGACCACAGAAACGCCTGTCTACTCCCCTTACAATTGAATCCCCTATGACTATAGCCCTGCCAGTCTTTATCCCGCCCTTCTGTGCAGCAGAGTCAGCCATGGTGCCATGAGCCTGGCTAATACTGTCTTCCCGTGGTGAGTCATCTCCCCCAACAGTATCCAAAACGGTATACCTGTTTTGGAGGGAGATGACCGCAGGGGTACCTGCACTTCCTTCCTGCTCTTTCTCTGCCTTTTGGTCACCCATTCCCTGTCTCCCTCACCAATCCTAATCTGCGGTGTGACCAACTCACTGAAGGTGCTATCCACGACCCCCTCAGCATCGTGGATGCTCCAAAGTGAGTCCATCCGCAGCTCCAGAGCCGTCATGCGGTCTAACAGGAGCTGCAGCTGGACACACTTCGCGCACATGAAGGAGACAGGCGCATCGGCTGCGTCCCTGATCTCCCGCATTGAGTTTCACTGTGTCCCCGCCACTCTCCTCGTGCTCTTTCACTGTGTCCCCGCCGCTCTCCTCGCGCTCTTTTGCCCTGTGTCCCCGCCGCTCTCCTTGCGCTCTTTCACTTTTGCCCCCGCAGCTCTCCTCGCACTCTTTTATCCTGTGTCCTCGCCGCTCTCCTCGCGCTCTTTTATCCTGTGTCCCCGCTGCTCTCCTCACGCTCTTTTATCCTGTGTCCCTGCCGCTCTCCTCACGCTCTTTTATCCTGTGTCCCCACTGCTCTCCTCGCGCTCTTTCACTGTTGTTACCGCCGCTCTCCTCGTGTTCTTTCACTGAGCCCCCGCCGCTCTCCTCGCGCTCTTTTATCCTGTGTCCCTGCCGCTCTCCTCACACTCGTTCACTGTGTCCCCGCCGCCCTCCTCGCGCTCTTTCACCGTGTCCCCGCCACTCTCCTCACGCTCTTTCACTGTGTCCCCGCCGCTCTCCTCATGCTCTTATATACTGTGTCCCCGCCGCTCTCCTCACGCTCTTTTATCCTGTGTCCCCGCCGCTCTCTTTGTGCTCTTTCACTGTGTCCTCGCCGCTCTCCTTGTGCTCTTTCACTGTGTCCTCGCTGCTCTCCTCGCGCTCGTTTATCCTGTGTAATCACTGCTCTCCTCGCGCTCGTTTATCCTGTGTCCCCGCTGCTCTCCTCGCGCTCTTTCACTGTGTCCCCGCCGCTCTCCTCACGCTCTTTCACTGTGTCCCCGCCGCTCTCCGCACACTCATTCACTGAGTCCGCGCCGCTCTCCTCGCGCTCTTATATCCTGTGTCATCACTGCTCTCCTCGCGCTCGTTTATCCTGTGTCCCCACTGCTCTCCTCGCGCTCGTTTATCCTGTGTCCCCGCCGCTCTCCTCGCGCTCTTTCACTGTGTCCCCGCCGCTCTCCTCACGCTCTTTCACTGAGTCCGCGCCGCTCTCCTCGCGCTCTTTCACTGTGTCCCCGCCACTCTCCTCACGCTCTTTCACTGTACCCCGCCGCTCTCCTCACACTCTTTCACTGTGTCCCCGCTACTCTCCTCGCACTCTTTCACTGTGTCCCCGCCGCTCTACTTGCGCTCTTTCACTGTGTCCCCGCCGCTCTCCTCATGCTCTTTCACTGTGTCCCCGCCGCTGTCCTCACACTCTTTCACTGTGTCCCCGCCGCTCTCCTCGCGCTCTTTCACTGTGTCCCCGCCGCTCTCCTCGCGCACTTTCTCTCTGTCCCTGCCGCTCTCCTCGTGCTCTTTCACTGTGTCCCCGCCACTCTCCTCGCGCTCTTTCACTGTGTCCCCGCCGCTCTTCTCGCGCTCCTTCGCAGTGCCCCTGCTGCTCTCCTCGCGCTCTTTCACTGTGTCCCCGCCACTCTCCTCACGCTCTTTCACTTTGTCCTCGCCGCTCTCCTCGCGCTCTTTCACTGTGTCCCCGCTGCTCTCCTCGTGCTCTTTCACTGTGTCCCTGCCGCTCTCCTCGCGCTCTTTCACTGTGTCCCCGCCGCTCTCCTCGCGCTCTTTCACTGTGTCCCCGCCACTCTCCTCACGCTCTTTCACTGTGTCCCCGCCGCTCTCCTCGCGCTCTTTCACTGTGTCCCCGCCACTCTCCTCACGCTCTTTCACTGTGTCCCCGCCGCTCTCCTCACGCTCTTTCACTGTGTCCCCGCCACTCTCCTCACGCTCTTTCACTGTGTCCCCGCCGCTCTCCTCGCGCTCTTTCACTGTGTCCCCGCCGCTCTCCTCGCGCTCTTTCACTGAGTCCCCACCGCTCTCCTCACGCTCTTTCACTGAGTCCTCGCCACTCTCCTCATGCTCTTTCACTGTGTCCTTGCCGCTCTCCTCGCGCTCTTTCACTGTGTCCCCGCCGCTCTCCTCACGCTCTTTCACTGAGTCCTCGCCGCTCTCCTCGCGCTCTTTCACTGTGTCCCTGCCGCTCTCCTCGCGCTCTTTCACTGTGTCCTCGCCGCTCTCCTCGCGCTCTTTCACTGTGTCCCAGGCTGTTTCACAGGCTGAAAATAGATAAGTCCCCGGGGCCTGATGGGATTTATCCTAGGATTCTCTGGGAGGCCAGGGAAGAGATTGCTGGACCATTGGCGTTGATTTTTATGTCATCATTGGATACAGGAATAGTGCCAGAGGACTGGAGGATAGCAAATGTGGTCCCTTTGTTCAAAAAGGGGAGCAGAGACAACCCCGGCAACTATAGACCGGTGAGCCTCACGTCTGTAGTGGGTAAAGTCTTGGAGGGCATTATAAGAGACAAGATTTATAATCATCTAGATAGGAATAATATGATCAGGGATAGTCAGCATGGCTTTGTGAAGGGTAGGTCATGCCTCACAAACCTTATCGAGTTCTTTGAGAAGGTGACTGAACAGGTAGACGAGGGTAGAGCAGTTGATGTGGTGTATATGGATTTCAGCAAAGCGTTTGATAAGGTTCCCCACGGTAGGCTATTGCAGAAAATACGGAGGCTGGGGATTGAGGGTGATTTAGAGATGTGGATCAGAAATTGGCTAGCTGAAAGAAGACAGAGGGTGGTGGTTGATGGGAAATGTTCAGAATGGAGTTCTGTCACAAGTGGAGTACCACAAGGATCTGTTCTGGGGCCGTTGCTGTTTGTCATTTTTATCAATGACCTAGAGGAAGGCGCAGAAGGGTGGGTGAGTAAATTTGCAGACGATACTAAAGTCGGTGGTGTTGTCGATAGTGAGGAAGGAAGTAGCAGGTTACAGAGGGATATAGATAAGCTGCAGTGCTGGGCTGAGAGGTGGCAAATGGAGTTTAATGAAGAGAAGTGTGAGGTGATTCACTTTGGAAACAGGAATGTGGAATATGTGGCTAATGGAAAAGTTCTTGAAAGTGTGGATGAGCAGAGGGATCTAGGTGTCCATGTACATAGATCCCTGAAAGTTGCCACCCAGGTTGATAGGGTGGTGAAGAAGGCCTATGGAGTGTTGGCCTTTATTGGTAGAGGGATTGAGTTCCGGAGTCAGGAGGTCATGTTGCAGCTGTACAGAACTCTGGTACTGCGTACAGTTCTGGTCACCGCATTATAGGAAGGACGTGGAGGCTTTGGAACGGGTGCAGAGGAGATTTACCAGGATGTTGCCTGGAATGGAGGGAAAATCTTATGAGGAAAGGCTGATGGACTTGAGGTTGTTTTCGTTAGAGAGAAGAAGGTTAAGAGGAGACTTGATAGAGGCATACAAAATGATCAGAGGGTTAGATAGGGTGGACAGTGAGAGCCTTCTCCCGCGGATGGAAATGGCTAGCACGAGGGGACATAGCCTTAAACTGAGGGGTAATAGATATAGGACAGAGGTCAGGGGTAGGTTCTTTACGCAAAGAGTAGTGAGGCCGTGGAATGCCCTACCTGCTACAGTAGTGAACACGCCAACATTAAGGGCATTTAAAAGTTTATTGGATAAACATATGGATGATAATGGTATAGTGTAGGTTAGATGGCTTTTGTTTCGGTGCAACATCGTGGGCCGAAGGGCCTGTACTGCGCTGTATTGTTCTATGTTCTATGTTCTATGTTCTATGTCCCCGCCGCTCTCCTCATGCTATTTCACAGTGTCCCTGCAGCTCTCCTCGCGCTCTTTCACTGTGTCCCCACCGCTTTCCTCACGTTCTTTCACTGAGACCCCGCCACTCTCCTCGTGCTCTTTCACTGAGTCCCCGCCGCTCTCCTCGTGCTCTTTAGTATTGGCGTAGGGCTGCGTGGCCCTTCCCTTCCTCCCCTTGCCCCCCCCATGTTTTGTTTAGTACTTTCCTTGGGTTCCCTTCCCCCTGTTTTCCTCATCGCTGTTGGCATCAAACAGGTCTTGGAACAGGCTTATGAATAGCCCCCATACTTTGTGGAGTCCGACCTTCGATCTTGATCTTCTCCAGGTGGAGAAATTCTGAGAGGTCAGCTAACAACTGTGGGGAGTGCTGCTGATCGCCAGCCGAGCAGGATTCTCCGGCGTGCGATTAGGGATGTACAAGCCAGCTGTCGGCCCTCTTCCCCTATGAAGATCTGGCTGGTCTGATACCTGGAAGACTGCCACTCTCGGGCATTGCTCCACCCTCACCACGATAACCATGGACATCACCTCGAAGAAGGCTGTCCAGAACCTGACACGTCTGGCACAAGCCCAGAACATGTGGGTGTGGTTGGCCAGGCCTCCCTGGCACTGTTCACATTTATCCTTCACCTCTGGGAAGAACCAGCTCATTTGAATTCTAGTCAGGTGGGCTCGATGCACCACTTTAAACTGTATGAGGCTTAGCCTAGCTCAGGAGTCAGTGGAGTTGGCCCTGCTCAGTGCTTTGCTCCAGAGTCCCCAACCCACTTTTGTCCCCAATTCATCCTCCCATTTCCATCTAGCTTCATCCAGTGGTAGTCTTGTCCTGTCCAGCAACTATCCATATATGTCCCCACAGATCCCCCCCCACCCCCCTTACTGTCCATGTTGATTAGTTCCTCTCGTAGGGTGTCTCTCCGGGCCTTGGGGTATTTTGTCATCTCCTTGTGAAAAAAGTGTTTAATTTGGAGGTGCCTGAGCTCCTGTCCCATCATCAGATCCAAGTCCCCCATCAGCTTGTCTAAGGTTGCGAGTCCGTCCCCTAGGTAAAGGTTGCTAACCGCTAGCTCCCCCCATCCTGTCTCCATTTTTTAAAGGTGGTGACAAGCATGGCAGGTGGGAATTTGTGGTTACTGCAGATGGGGGCCATGGAGAACATCTTGGTTACACCAAAATGTTGCCTCATTTGATTCCCCGTCTTCAATGCGGCAACCACTACTGGGCTGGATGTGTACTTCGATGGAGAGATGGGAGCACTGCCGTGGCGAGTGCTCAGAGAGTTGTTCCCTTGCAGGAGTTCTTCTCCAGCCTTATCCATTTCATGTTGGCTCTCGTACCCGTCCCCTCACGCTCTCAGCTGTGGCCGCCCAGCAGTAGTACTGTAGATTTGGCAAGGCTAGACCGCCCATGTTTTTCCTCCTTTGCAGTGTCGACTTGGGGATCCTCTTGTTCTTCCTCCCCCCGCCACCCCCCCCCCCCCCCGCCCACCCTCCCACACACACCTACACACTTACACATACAAACACCATAATCATTTTGTCTACTTTGTGGAAATAGGCCTTGGGAATGAAGATCGGTATGGATCTCAACAGGAAGAGGAACCTTGGCAGTACGTTCATTTGGCTCGTCTGCACTCTCTCCGCCAGGGAATGCAGGAGTGCATCCCACCTCTGTAGTTCCTTTTTTACTTCCTCTACCAGGCTGGTCAGGTCCCACTTGTGGATCTGTGACTAGTCACGGGCTGTTTGGATCCCCAGGTAGCGGAATCTGTTTGGGCTAGTTTGAATGGTAGTCCCTCCAGGCCTGTCCCTCCCCCATTCAGGTTCACCGGGAATACCTCGCTCTTGCCCAGGTTGAGTTTCTAGCCCGAGAAGGCTCCGAACTCTCGCAGAGGTTGCATGGTTGTTTCAGGCTGTTCTGTGGGTCTGAGATGTAGAGGAGCAGGTGTTCTGCACAGAGTGGGATTCTGTGCTCTCTGCCCCCTCTTTGTATACACTTCCAGCTTTTCGCATCTCGCAGAGCCAGTGGTTCGATTGCCAGGGTGAACAAGAGCGGGGACAGTGGACATACTTGCCTTGTGCCTCTGTGCAGCTGGAAGTATTCAGAACTGGTGGTGTTGGTCCAAATGCTCGCCTTGGGGCGTTGTACTGGAACTTCACCTTCAGGTGAACCCCGCTCCCAGCCCAAACCGCTCCAGCACTTCAATGAGGTATTTCCATTCGACTGTCGAAGGCCTTTTCTGCGTCCAGAGAGACGATCACCTCTGGTGTTCTCTCCCCGGAGGGGGTCATTATTACATTCAGCAGCCATCTGATGTTCGCAGTTAGCTGCCTGGTCTGGTCTGGTCGTTTGCGATCACCTCCGGTATGCAGTTCTCCAGTCTTTTGGCCAGGACTTTTGTGAGTATCTTTGCATCTACATTAAGCAGTGAAATGGGTTTATATGATCCACATTCCGTTGGGTCCTTGTCTTTTTTGGATATCAGCGATACCGTGGCCTGTGTTAGCATAGGAGGCTGTGTGCCCCTCACTAGCGAGTCTGCGAACATGTCCTGGGGGAGTGGGACCAGGGTTGGTGTGAATTGTTTAGAGACGTCTGCCAGGAACCTGTTGGGTCCCAGCTCCTTCCCCGCCTGCATGGAGCTGATACTCTGCATGATCTCACCCAGTCCTATTGGCGCTTCCAGCTTCCCCTGCCTATCATCGCCCATGACTGGCATATCCAGTCTATCGAGGAACCGATTAATCTCCGCATCCCCATCGGGGGTTTGAGGTGTACAGCCCTCGGTTGAAGGTCTCACAGGCTTGGTTGACCTTTTTTGGTTCGGCTTCCAGTCTGCCTCTGCTATCCTTCACCTGCACTATCCTTCACCTACACTATCTCCCTCGTGGCTGCCTGTGCTCTCAGCTGGTGAGCCAATAGGCAGACAGCCTCTTCCCCGTGTTCATTGAAGATCCCCTGCGTCTGGTGGAGTTGATGCACTGCTTTCTAGTGGATAGCAGGTTAAAGTCCATTTGTCGTTTTTTCCTCTCCGCCAGCAGCTCAACAGTCGGGATCTCGGAATATTTTCTGTCGACCTCCCGGATGGAGTCGATCAGTTGTTGCCTGGCCGCCCTCTCTTCCCTTTCTCTACGTGCCTTGTAGGCTATAATTTCTCCCCTAATTGCACCCTTCAGTGCTTCGCAGAATGTGGAAGGTGAGACTTCCCCGTTCCGGTTATTTGTAATATACTCACCTATGGCTTGTGATATTTTTCAGCAAAAGGGCCTTGTCGGCCAGCTGGTCCGTGTCCAATCTCCACATGGGGCACTGGGTACAGCCCATCTCCAACCTCACATCCATGTAATGTGGAGCGTGGTCGGAGATGACTATCGCGGAATATTCTGCTCCTACTATTCCTTGAAGCACCGCTTTCCCCGTTGCAAAGAAGTCTATCCTCAAGTATGCGTTGTGGACCAGCGAAAAGAACGAGAATCCAATAATTTAGAGAGAATGGAAGAGGCTGGTGATGTGGTAATGTCATCAGGTTATGGGAGGGACTTTTGGGGCATATTTTCCGTCAAAAGAGGTGGCTTGCCATTGGTCACCAGCGGGATCTTCTGGTCTTACCGATATCCATGGCATTTTGCGTGATTGCCGCCTCCCCCCTCCTCCTCCTCTCCCCACCGCTGATGAACCTGTTGTGGGGGTCATGCCTTTAGCAGGACAAGAGACCCCACCCTCTGTGTGGAATCAGATTTATTTTCAAATAATGTCACCAAGAAATAGGAGGCAGGCAGTGATAGGTCCTTGGGGGAATACCAGTGGTAATGGTGTGGTTCAGGGAGAGACGCCATTGGGAGATTCTCTGGCTAGAACGAGATAATCAGAAAAACAGAAAACACTGGAGCTACACAACGTGTTTGCGACAAAAGGGAAAACAGAGGTCAGTATTTCAGCTATTAGACCGGTCATCAGAACTAAAAGACCGGTCTGTGTGAAACATTTCCAGGGTTGATTTTCCCTGAAACCTTTTGGTGTTAAAGAGCCTTGGAGGTAACCAAGGTATGCACTTAAGATTAAGTAGTGACTTAGCCCATGTAAGATGCCATCTTGGTAAAGGAATCAAAGCTTGTATTAGGAATGGCTGCTTGGAAACTCATTAAGCAGTTGATTGCCATATAAGACACCTGTCAACACTCAATAATGTGGCTGTGCAGTTTATTGGTGGCTCATACTAGATTAAAAATCCTCTCTTAATAGTGAGCAGCCGAACATTTGTTGCTGTATTTAAAAGTAACTTCTCTTGTTCCCTTGCTGGTCGGTGTTAAAAGAAGAGTATTTATACACACGAGGAAGCGATCTGGGACACCTTCTCAATATTTTATCAACACTCTGTAAACATGCATTCTAGAAATTTACTGTGCATTTCACATAGAAAGAGTGAATGATGTGCTACTCCACCTTGTAAGAGACACCAGGATAAAGGGAATGCTCAGTGGTGACAGTCCATGTAGGTTGCGCCCTAGGCTTTCGATGGGAAATAGAAGGATATGTGGCCAGGTAGAGAAGCACCAGCTGCTGGAGGAGAAAGGGGCAGAAGGACGAGGGGGTGGGGGTGGGGGTGGGGGTGGGGGGGGGGGGGGGGGCATGGCGAGATGATATCCCTGTGTCCAATCAATACTTATGTGCTCGACCCTGCAGGTGTCAGTTTTAGCTTCTCCAGGCAAGCTCAATCATAGTCATCAGTAACTTGGTGCAAAATTGTGTGCTGAACCCAGGCATGTGGAGAATGCTCTGGAGAATGTCAAAATATCAGAAGAGGAAGTGTTGAGTATCCTAAATTGCATTACGGTAGACAAGTCCCTGGGGCAGGGATGGGGCAAGGGGAGAAATAGCTGTGGCCTGAACAGATATCTTCACATCCTCTCTGACCATAAGCGAGGTTCCAGAGGACTGGAGAATAGCCAATGTTGTTCCCTTGTTTAAGAAAGGAAGCAGGGATAATCCAGCAAATTATAGGCCGGTGAGCCTGACATCAGTGGTGGGGAAGCTTTTGGAAAAGATATTGAGGGACAGGATATATGCACATTTGGAGGAAAATGGACCAGTTAGTGACAGGCAACACAGTTCTGTACGGGGAAAGTCATGTCTCACCAACTTGATTGAATTTTTTGAAAAGGTGACAAAGAAAATTGTTGAAGGGCTGTGGATATAGTTTATATGGACTTTAGTGAGGCGTTTGACAAGGTCCCACATGGCAGACTGCTACAAAAGCTAAAATCACATGGGATTCGGGGTGGGCTGGTTAGATGGATACAGAACTGGCTGGTTGTAGAAGACAGAGAGTAGCGGTGGAAGGGTGTTTTTCAGAATGGAGATCTATAGCTAGTGGTGTTCTACAGGGATCAGTACTGGGACCTCTGTTGTTTGCAGTATATATAAATGATCTGGAGGAAAATGTGGGTGGCCTAATTAGTAAGTTTGCGGATGACACGAAGATTGGCGGAATTGCTGATAGTGCCAAGGATTGTCAGAGGATACAACCAGATACAGATAGATTGGAGACATGGGCACAGAAATGGCAGGAAGTTTAATCCGGACAAATGCGAGGTGATACATTTTGGAGGCTCAAGGTATACTGAATTATACTGTAAATGGCACAACCCTTAGGAACACGAACGTACAGAAGGATCTGGGCATGCAGGTCTACAGTTCCCTAAAAATGGCAACACAGGTGGCTCAGGTGATTAAGAAGGCGTATGGCATGCTTGCCTTCATCATCCGGGGCAATGAGTACAGGAGTTGGGAAATCATGTTTCAGCTATATAAAAAGTTGGTTAGGCCGCATTTGGAGTATTGCGTGCAGTTCTGGTCACCACATTATCAGAAGGACGTGGAAGCTTTGGAGAGAATGCAAAGAAGGTTCATCAGAATGTTGCCTGGTCTCGAGGGTGTTGGCTATGACGAGAGGTTGAATAAACTAGGATTGTTTTCATTGGAAAGACGGAGGCTGAGGGGAGACCTGATAGAGCTCAACAAAATTATGAGAGGCATAGACAGGGTGGACAGTCAGAAGCTTTTTCCAAGGGTGGAAATGTCAATTACAAGGGGGGCACAGGTTCAAGGTGAGAGAGGGACAGTTTAAGGGAAATGCTTTTCATGCAGAGTGGTGGGTGCCTGGAACGCACGGCCAGAGGATGTGGTGGAAGCAGGCACATTAGTAACATTTAAGAGGCACCTGGAGGGGTACATGAATAGGGAGGAAATTGAGGGACATGGAACGAGTAAGGGCAGAAGTTTTTCTTAGTTAGGGATGATGATCAGCACAGGCTTGAAGGGCCTGTACTTGCTGTACTATTCTTTGTTTTATATTTCAAATTGGTGTCTCTTAGCAGCAGAGCACACATCGAGCATTTGTTTTCACCTAAGGGCCACAATAAGCTTAATTGTCTTCATTGAGAGCAGATATTAATGATCGGCTATGAGTAAGGTGGAGCTTCACTTAGTTTCATTGTTACAATGGAAACAAGCTGTTACCTTTGAAATCAAAGTCAGTTTCTGATAATCTGAAGAGTATTTCAGTTCCTTCCTTTCCTGTAAAGAGTTTCAATCACACATTCATGAGGCAACATTGGAATATTTTGTGAGTTAAGAAGTCAAAAATAAGTTAACTGAGATAATGCACGGTTACATTGCATTAATCTAAACAGTATGGAATATCCATTGCAATGACCTATTTTTCTGCCTTGAAAGTTAAATCATCAATTTTCTATCAACTCATGATGCTGTATAGGTTACTTTATTATACATAAGCTTTGCAAGGACAGAATTAAATAAATGTGGAGCTCCGGGAAAACCTAGGGACCCGGGTTCGATTGCAGCCTTGGGTGACTATCTGTGTGGAGTTTGCATATTCTCCCTGCGTCTGCATGGATTTCCTCCAGGATGTGCTGGTTAGGTGGATTAGAACATAGAACATACAGTGCAGAAGGAGGCCATTCGGCTCATCAAGTCTGCACCGACCCACTTAAGCTCTCACTTCCACCCTATCCCCGTAACCCAATAACCCCTCCGAACCTTTTTGGTCACTAAGGGCAATTTATCATGGCCAATCCACCTAACCTGCACGTCTTTGGACTGTGGGAGGAAACTGGAGCACCCGGAGGAAACCCCACAGACATGGGGAGAATGTGCAGACACCGCACAGACAGTGACCCAGCAGGGAATCAAACCTGGGACCCTGGTGCTGTGAAGCCACAGTGCTATCCTCTTGTGCTACCGTGCTGCCCCGCTTAGAATTGGCCATTCTAAGCTACCTCTTAATGTCCAAAAAGGTTTGGTGGGGTTACGGGGATGGGGCTGGGTAGTAGACTTGGGTGGGGTACTCTTTCTGAGGGTCGGTGTAGACTCAATGTGTCGAATGGCCTCCTTCTACTCGGTACAGATTCTATGATTTGCATTTTTCCAAAGTAGAATATTCAACACCAATTCAGATTCACTACTATAACCAAAAGAAACCGTGGGTTGGAAATAAAGTTGAAATTCAGGCTCTTTATCTGTTTGCACACAGCATTCACAATACGAAGAATTAATTGATGGCACAAAGTTAAAAAAATAACATGAAGCCAATGCAGAGATATAGGGTGGGATTCTCTGCCCTGTGTTTTGGCAGACAGGAAACCGATGGAGGTGAAGAATACCACGGGAGACCCAAATAGCTTTTATGTCAGCCGGATTTCCCTGGGGGGTAGACCTCCAGGTCTGTGGGGGTGGTGGGATCTTTTTTTTTTGATTGGGGCAGCCTTCATGGGACCCGCTTCTGGGATTTCCTTTGGCTAAGTGTCAAAAATATGGTGGGCAAAGCTGGCAGTGGAGCGGGCAGGCTTCGCACCACTTTTCCCATTCAAGTTGACATTTCAAATGTCTGCTGCTGGTGGGGCTGGACAATTGTAAAGTAGCCAAGGCTAGGAACTGAATATTCAAGGAACCTAACAGGTTGGGAGGACTGGAAGATAGGAAAATAAGTGAGGTAGTCCTGTCACATTATGAGGTCAGTCGAGGAGTGAGAAATGATTTTGGTTTAGAGGATCAAAATGTAAAATCAGTTTGGGTGACGATAAGAAATGGCAAAGGGAAGACATAACTGGTGGGAGTAGTTTATAGGCAGTAGCTATACTGTAGTACAAAATCAAGAATGAATGGGGGCTTGGTACTACAATAATCACGGGAGCCTTTAAACTTCACCTCCGCTTTCCTTCTGATCCTCTAACTGTTGACTCTCTTATTAATCAAAAATCTGTCTAACACAGCCTTGAATATATTTTTTGACCTCGACTCCACTGCTCACTGCAGCAGAGAGTTCCCAAGATTAATAGTCCACTTGAGAGAAAATAAATACTCCTCACCTCCATCTTCAATTGGAGAACCCTTATTTTTAAACTGTTTTAAACCCCCTTGTTCAATATTCGCCCACGGGAGGAAACATCAGGCTGGATTCTCCAGTCGCCGACGCTGAAATTGCGTTCGGCGATCGGCCGGAGAATCAAAGTTCCCGACCAAATCGGGGGCGGCGCCGCTTTCGCAACACTCCACCCCCTGCAAAGCATATCGACGGCCTCAGGACATTAGCTGAGGCCCCCCCGCCCCCCCGATGCTCTGCCCCCGTCCGGCCGGGTTCCCGACGACGTTGGTCGCATGTGGTCTCATCCGTCGGGAACTCGGCAAGGCGGCTGCGGACTCAGTCCAGCTCTGCCACGGTCAGGGGAGGGCCGATATGCGGGCGGGGGGACTTTATCAGGGGCTGGAGGCACTGTGAGGGGAGGGGGTGGGTGGTCCGGGGTGCGCGAGCCGGCCAAAAGGGGGCACTATTTTCCAGGCCGGGTCCACAAGCGGCCTCCACCATGTAGCATGGTGCGGCCTGGCAATTCTCCGGGCCCTATCGGCAGCTGGAGCTGGGTGCCGGCATGCTAGCTCCCAGCTACATGGAGGATCGGTGGCTGTTTTGCGCCGTAATTTTGTGCATATAAGGCCACCATTCCCACACCGGCGTGAGGACATAGCCTCACAATCGATGCATCCAGCCCATCATCTCTGCATTTATCATGTTAAGTTCCTTCAGAAGCCTATATATTTCACTGAGTTAACATCTCATTCGTCTAAACTACCATGGGTATAGGCGCAACTTGCAGAAACCTTCCTCATAAAATAACCCCTTCAACCCAGGAATCAACCTAGGGAACCTTTTGTGAAATGCCTTCAACTCAAGTATAACTTGTGTACAGTACTTTAGATGTGATCACACCAATGTCCTGTACAGTTGTAGTAAAACTACAATCATCCACAGTCAGCTCCGAAAACTTGAAGGAGAAAGCTTTCAACTCCACCGGTATCTGGTGATGCTGCCCACTGCATAGCACAATGAGTAGCACAGTTGCTTCACAGCTCCAGGGTCCCAGGTTCAATTCCCGGCTGGGTCACTGTCTGTGCGGAGTCTGCACGTCCTCCCCGTGTCTGCGTGGGTTTCCTCCGGGTGCTCCGGTTTCCTCCCACAATCCAAAGATGTGCAGGTTAGGTGGATTGGCCATGCTAAATTGCCCTTAGTGTCCAAAAATGATGCGTGGGGTTATGGGGATAGGGTGGAAGTGTGGGTGGAGTGCTCTTTCCAAGGGCTGGTGCAGACTCGATGGGCCGAATGGTCTCCTTCTGCATTGTAAATTCTATGAAAATCTATGAGATGCCGCACCTTGGCAAGGAGTGGGTCGGTCAGCATCCAGTCATGAATATACGATGCAGTGACGGACAAGGGGTCTGTAAAATTCAGGACAGCAACTACTTAGTCCGCCGCAGGGGGGTTTGTGGATTCAGTCTGCTGGGAAAGACGGCTCAATGCATCACCATGTGCAATCTGGTGTTCGAAAGAGTATCCATAAGAAGCTAATAACAAGGCCAGCGCTGAATCCTCGTAGACTCAATTGGTGGGATCAAACTGTCTTCACAGAACAGGCCCAGCAACGGCTTGTGATTCGTAACGATAAAGAAATGGCGGCCATGGACACACTGATAAAGCCACTTTACACCAAATACAGCCGCAAAACCTTTTTCTATTTGGGCATATATTCTCTGAGCCGCAGTCAGTGTCCAGGAGGCAATGGCAATCAGATGTTCATGCCCATCACTCATCCGATGAGACAGGTCTGCCCCAATCCTGTATTGTGAAGCATACAATGGTTTTGAAAGGTCAAAATGCATCAACACCCCGAAAAAGACAACCACCATTTCACATTCTTAAATGCCTCAGCCTGGGCCTTGCTCCATTCCCACGCTGGAGCTTCTTGAGGAGCAAGTGAAGGGGAGGCCAGGGTGATTGCCAGTTTGGGAATAAATCGCCCATAGTCCAAGTTTGGTTTCGTTTTGCAGGGCGGGAGCCAGTTTGATGGCCTCACTTTCTCGCCGTCCGGGTGCAGGCCTTCCCGGCTACCCGATACCACAAATGTACTACTTCCTTTCTTCACGCACTTTGTGTTGTGCAGACGAAACCTATACTCTTGACGTTTCAATGCTACCTCGAGATTCTGCAAATGTTCTTGGTCTGTGGTCCTTGTGACCAGCATGTCGTCTAAGTAAACTGCAACACGCGACAATCCGTTCTCCATGACACGCTGGAAAACTGCGCACACCGAGGATACTCCACACTGGGTGGAGTCTTGTGCATATTGACCGTGATGTACTGCTGGGATGATTTATCGACCTCCAGCTGTGGATAAGCGTTGCTCATGTCTAATTTCATATATAGAGCTAACGGCCAATGTTTCATATTGAACCTTGATGTGTGGTAAAGGATAATGGCCCAACCTTGAAGCCGTGTTCACTGTCAATTTATAGTCTCCGCAGAGACGGAATGCCTTATCTGGCTTCATTAGGGGGACCACCGGCACTGCCCACTCAGCAAAGTGCACAGGCCTGATGATGCACAAACTCTCCAAACGACAAGTTCAGTCTTGACTTTCTCCATTAGGGAACCAGACGGGCATGAGAATATCGGGGCTGGGCCTCGTAGGTCGAACTGGATCTTGGCCACAGCACGTTTAATTGTACCCCTGCCAAGCTGGAAAACCTCAGGGAACTTGCTCAGCACCGTGGGTACTTTGAGTTCTTTGAGAAGATGACCAAATAGGTGGATGAGGGTAAAGCAGTTGATGTGGTGTATATGGATTTCAGTAAAGCGTTTGATAAGGTTCCCCACGGTAGGCTACTGCAGAAAATACGGAGGCATGGGATTCAGGGTGATTTAGCAGTTTGGATCAGAAATTGGCTAGCTGAAAGAAGACAAAGGGTGGTGGACGATGGGAAATGTTCAGACTGGAGTCCAATTACTAGTGGTGTACCACAAGGATCTGTTTTGGGGCCACTGCTGTTTGTCATTTTTATAAATGACCTGGAGGTAGAAGGATGGGTGAGTAAATGTGCAGATGACACTAAAGTCGGTGGAGTTGTGGACTCCACAAGGATGTTACAAATTACAGAGGGACATAGATAAGCTGCAGCGCTGGGCAGAGAGGTGGCAAATGGAGTTTAATGCAGAAAAGTGTGAGGTGATTCATTTTGGAAGGAATAACAGGAAGAGAGTACTGGGCTAATGGTAAGATTCTTGGCAGTGTGGATGAGCAGAGGGATCTTGGTGTCCATGTACATAGATCCCTGAAAGTTGCCACCCAGGTTGAGAGGGTTGTTAAGAAGGCGTACGGTGTGATAGCTTTTATTGGTAGAGGGATTGAGTTTCGGAGCCATGAGGTCATGTTGCAGCTGTACAAAACTCTGGCGTGGCCGCATTTGGAGTATTGCGTGCAATTCTGGTCGCCGCATTATAGGAAGGATGTGGAAGCATTGGAAAGGGTGCAGAGGAGATTTACCATAATGTTGCCTGGTATGGAGGGAAGATCTTATGAGGAAAGGCTGAGGGACTTGAGGCTGTTTTCATTAGAGAGAAGAAGGTTAAGAGGTGACTTAATTGAGGCATACAAGATGGTCAGAGGATTGGATAGGGTGGACAGTGAGAGCCTTTTTCCTTGGATGGTGATGTCTAGCACGAGGGGACATAGCATTAAATTGAGAGGAGATAGATACAGGACAGATGTCAGAGGTAGGTTCTTTACTCAAAGTGTAGTAAGGGCGTGGAATGCCCTGTCTGCAACAGTAGTGGACTCGCCAACACTAAGGGCATTCAAATGGTCATTGTATAGACATATGGACGATAAGGGAATAGTGTAGATGGGCTTTAGAGTGGTTTCACAGGTCGGCGCAACATCGAGGGCCGAAGGGCCTGTACTGCGCTGTAATGTTCTATGTTCTATGTTGCTAATCCAACTGCAGTCGGTGCAACCAATCGTGACTCAACTGGCCAGGGCTGTTTCCTTGGACAACAATGAGGGCACCCATAAAATACCGGAGTGAGGGTGGACCCCACAATATTCAGTCGTTGTCCCGTATAAGTGGCCAAACGAGCCGCCGTGTCAGTCAAAGTCAAAGTATGCACACCTCGCTTTATAAGATCAAAGGTGCTGTGCTCTGTGCCACCACAGAAATGGCAGCTCCCGTATCCAACTCCATTTGGAGCATATGGTCATTCACCTGTATCGGGACATGAATAGGGCCCAGGCGGGGCAATATCGAGCAGTTCAGATGCATCTCAGCCTCATCCTCTTCAAGGTCATCTAGATGCCAGGCCTGGCTCTGGGGCCTACCTTGACCGGAGTGCCTGGAGCACTGGTCCTTCTGCTGCCTACTGTTCCGTCTAGACCAGCGTCCATACGTCGCACATGGGCCGGAATCGCCTTCAGCCGAGTCCGGTGACGTCTCATGTCTCATGGTTGACTCCTCACCCAGATGCTGGAGTCGGTTCGAGTCGTGGAGATACCACATAAGAGGCGATGCCCCAAAACATTCACCTCCATCCCTTGTATCTCCTGGATGTCGTGACTGTCATTGTCTCTGATTTTCACAGTAATATCATTGCAGTGTTCATGTAAGCCTACTTGTGAAAGTAATAAAGATTATTATTATTATGGTGCCATGACTGCTGGCAGCTTCCCACCAAACCTGGTGACCTGGCCTGCTTGCCTGTGATTTCCATTGCCTGGGCCACCAGTCATGACTCCTTTAAAGGAAACTCTGCTTCTACTAATAATGTACTTTGTATGGGCATGTCATTAACATCACAGACCAGCCTGTCTCTCAACATGTCATTGAGTGCAGATTGGGAGTCGCATGTTCAGCTGTTTGTTTAGGTGCGCCAGAAACACTGCAATTGCTTTTGCTGGGGCCCTTGTAGTTGAATTGAATTAGTTTTACTGCATTATTATCGAGGGCTTCGGCTGACAATGTCTGCTGACTAATTCAGTGAGCTCCTCAAATGTTTTGGAATCAGGGACATCTGGAGAAGCCAGACTCCAAATCAGATTGTAAGTAGGAGCCCAACATAAGACCATAAGACCATAAGACATAGGAGCAGAATTAGGCCACTTGGCCCATCGAGTCTGCTCTGCCATTCAATTATGGCTGATATTTTCTCATGGGGATGAGAAAATTCTCCTGCCTTCTCCCCATAACCCCTGATCCCCTTATTAATCAGGAACCTATCTATCTCTGTCTTAAAGACAATGAATTGGCCTCCACAGCCTTCTGCGGCAAAGAGTTCCACAGATTTACCACCCTCTGGCTGAAAAGATTCCTCCTCATCTCTGTTTAAAGGATCGTCCCTTTAATCTGAGATGGTGTCCTCTGGTTCTAATTTTTCCTACAAGTGGAAACATCCTCTCCACATCCACTCTACCCAGGCCTCGCAATATCCTGTACGTTTCAATAAGATCCCCTCTCATCCTTCTAAACTCCAACGAGTACAGACCCAGAGTCCTCAACCGTTCCTCATATGACAAGTTCTTCATTCTAGGGATCATTCTTGTGAACCTCCTCTGGACCCTTTCCAAGGCCAGCACATCCTTCCTTAGATATGGAGCCCAAAACTGCTCACAATACTCCAAATGGGGTCAAACCAGAGCCTGATACAGCCTCAGAAGCACATCCCTGGTCTTGTATTTCTAGCCCTCTTGACATGAATGCAAACATTGCATTTGCCTTCTTAACTGCCGACTGAACCTGCACATTAACCTTAAGAAAATCGTGAACAAGGATTCCCATGTCCCTTTGTGCTTCTGCTTTCCGAGGCATTTCCCCATTTAGAAAATAGTCTATGCCTAGATTCCTCCTTCCCAAGTGCATAACCTCACACTTTTCCACATTGTATTTCATTTGCTATTTCATTGCCTACTCTCCTAGCTTGTCCAAGTCCTTCTGCTGCCCCCTTGCTTCCTCAATACTACCTGTCCCTCTACAGATCTTTGTATCATCTGCAAATTTAGCAACAGTGCCTTCAGTACCTTCTTCCAGATCATTAATGTATATTGTAAAATGTTGTGGTCCCAGCACAGTCCCCTGAGGCACACCACTAGTCACCGGCTGCCATCCTGAAAAAGACCCCTTTATCCCCACTCTACCTTCTGCCAGTTAGCCAATCCTCTATCCATGCCAGGATCTTACCCTTAATACCATGGGCTTTTAACATTCTCCGATGCGGCACCTTGTCAAAGGCCTTCTCAAAATCTAAATAAATCACGTCCTCTGATTCTCCTTTGTCTAACTTGCTTGTACCTCCTCAAAGAACTCTAACAGATTTGTCAGACACGACCTCCCTTTGACAAAGCCGTGCTGACTCAGTCCTATTTGACCATGCACTTCCAAGTGCTTCGCGATCTCATCTTTAATAACAGACTCTAAAATATTACCAATGACCGTAGTCAGGCTAACCGGCCTATAATTTCCCGTCTACTGTCTCCCTCCCTTCTTAAATAGTGGTGTTACATGAGCCACTTTCCAGTCCTCTGGGACCCTTCCTGCCTCCAGTGATTCCTGAAAGATCATCACTGATGCCTCCAAAATTTCCTCAGCTATCTTTTTTAGGGCTCTGGGGTGTAGTCCATCCGGTCCAGGTGACTTATCCACCTTCAGACCTTTCATTTTATCCAGAACCTTCTCCTTAGTAATGGTCATTGCACTCACCTCTGCCCCCTGGTTCTCCTGGAGCTCTGGCATCCCACTGGTGTCTTCCACCATGAAGCCTGATGCAAAGTAACTATTCAGTTCGTCTGCCATTTCTTTGTTTCCTATTATTACTTCTCAGCCATATTTTCTGGTTGTCTAATGTCTATTTTTGCCTCTCTCTTACCATTTATATATTGAAAAAATCTCTTCCTTCCTATCTTCCTTTATATTACTAGCGAGCTTGCACTCGTACTTCATCTTCTCGCCCATATTGCTTTTTTAGTTGTCCTCTGCTCGCTTTTAAAGGCTTCCCAATCCTCTGGTTTCCCACTAATCCTCGAAACTTTGTATGCTTTTTCCTTAGCCTTTAGCTATCCTTGACATCCCTCGTCAGCCATAGAACATAGAACATAGAACAGTATGCGCAGTACAGGCTCTTCAGCCCTCGATGTTGCGCCGACCTGTGAAACCACTCTAAAGCCCATCTACACTATTCACTTAACATCCATATGTCTATCCAATGACTATTTGAATGCCCTTAGTGGTGGCGAGTCTGCTACTGTTGCAGGCAGGGCATTCCAAGCCCTTACTACTCTTTGAGTAAAGAACCTACCTCTGACATCTGTCCTACATCTATCTCCCCTCAATTTAAAGCTATGTCCCCTCGTGCTAGACATCACCATCCAAGGAAAAAGGCTCTCACTGTCCACCCTATCCAATCCTCTGATCATCTTGTATGCCTTAAATAAGTCACCTCTTAACCTTCTTCTCTCTAACGAAAACAGCCTCAAGTCCCTCAGCCTTTCCTCATAAGATCTTCCCTCCATACCAGGCAACATTCTGGTAAATCTCCTCTGCACCCTTTCCAATGCTTCCACATCCTTCCTATAATGCGGCGACCAGAATTGCACGCAATACTCCAAATGCGGCCGCACCAGAGTTTTGTACAGCTGCAACATGACCTCATGGCTCCAAAAATCAATCCCTCTACCAATAAAAGCTAACACACCATACGCCTTCTTAACAACCCTCTCAACCTGGGTGGCAACTTTCAGGGATCTATGTACGTGGACACCGAGATCTCTCTGCTCATCCACACTGCCAAGAATCTTGCCATTGCCCAGTATTCTGTCTTCCTGTTATTCCTTCCAAAATGAATCACCTCACAATTTTCTGCATTGAATTCCATTTGCCACCTCTCAGCCCAGCGCTGCAGCTTATCTATGTCCCTCTGTAATTTGTCACATCCTTCCGCACTGTCCACAACTCCACCGACTTTAGTGTCATTTGCAAATTTACTCACCCATCCTTCTACGCCCTCCTCCAGGTCATTTATAAAAATTACAAACAGCAGTGGCCCCAAACCAGATCCTTGTGGTACACCACTAGTAACTGGGCTCCAGTCTGAACATTTCCCGTCAACCACCACCCTTTGTCTTCTTCCAGCTAGCCAATTTCTGATCCAAACTGCTAAATCGCCCTGAATCCCATGCTTCCGTATTTTCTGCAGTAGCCTACCATGGGGAACCTTATCAAATGCTTTACTGAAATCCATATACACCACATCAACTGCTTTACCCTCATCCACCTGTTTGCTTACCTTCTCAAAGAACTCAATGAGGTTTGTGAGGCACGACCTACCCTTCACAAAACCGTGTTGACTATCTCTAATCAAATTATTCCTTTCCAGATGATTATACATTCTATCTCTTATAAACCTTTCCAAGATTTTGCCCACAACAGAAGTAAGGCTCACCGGTCTATAGTTACCAGGGTTGTCTCTACTTCGCTTCCTGAACAAGGGGACAACATTTGCTATCCTCCAGTCTTCTGGCACCATTCCTGTAGACAAAGATGACTTGAAGATCAAAGCCAAAGGCTCAGCAATCTCCTCCCTAGCTTCGCAGAGAATCCTAGGATAAATCCCATCCGGCCCAGGGGACTTATCTATTTTCACATTTTCCAGAATTGCTAATACCTCCTCCTTATGAACCTCAAGCCCTTCCAGTCTGGTAGCCTGAATCTCAGTATTCTCGACAACATTATCTTTTTCCTGTGTGAGTACTGATGAAAAATATTCATTTAGCACCTCTCAGGGTTTCCTGACACAATATGTGGATAAGCCGACAAGAGAGGGGGCCACATTGGATTTGCTACTGGGTAATGAACCAGGCCAAGTGTTAGATTTGTTTGTGGGAGAGCACTTTGGAGATAGTGACCACAATTCGGTGTCTTTCACTATTGCAATGGAGAGGGATAGGGCCATACGGCAGAGCAAGGTTTATAATTGGGGGAGGGATAATTATGGTGCGATTAGGCAAGAATTAGGGAGCATAAGATGGGAACAGAAACTGTCAGGGAAAGGCACAAATGAAAAGTGGAGCTTGTTCAAGGAACAAATACTGCGTGTCCTTGATAGGTATGTCCCTGTCAGGCAGGGAGGAAATGTCCGCGCGAGGGAACCATGGTTCACAAAAGAGGTTGAATGTCTTGTCAAGAGGAAAAAGGAAGAGTATGTAAGGATGAGAAAACAAGGTTCAGTAGGGTCACTTGAGGATTACAAGGTAGCAATGAATGAGCTGAAAAAAGGGCTTAGGAGAGCTAGGAGGGGGCATGAGAAGTCCTTGGCGGGTCGGATCAAGGAAAACCCCAAAGCTTTTTACTCTTATGTGAGAAATAAAAGAATGACCAGGGTGATGGTCGGGCCGGTCAAGGACAGTAGTGCGAACTTGTGCATGGAGTCAGAATAAATAGGAGAGGCGTTGAATGAATACTTTTCTTCAGTGTTCACAAAGGAGAGGGGCCATGTTTCTGCGGATGAGAGTGTGATTCAGGCGGGTAGGCTGGAGGAAGTAGATGTTCTGAGGAAGGATGTATTAGCAATTTTGAAAAATCTGAGGGTTGACAAGTCCCCATGGTCAGATGGGATATACCCAAGGATTCTTTGGGAGGCAAGGGATGAGATTGCAGAGCCATTGGCTTTGATCTTTGGGTCCTCGCTGTCCACAGGGATAGTGCCAGAGGACTGGAGAGTGGGGAATGTTGTTCCTCTGTTCAAGAAAGGGAATAGGAATGACCCTGGTAATTATAGGCCAGTTAGTCTTACTTCTGTGGTCGGGACGATAATGGAAAAGGTCCTGAAGGATAGGATTTATGACCATTTGGAAAGATGCAGCTTAATCCAGGATAGTCAACACGGATTCGTGAAGGGTAGGTCTTGCCTCACAAATTTGATTGAATTCTTTGAGGAGGTAACTAAGTGTGTAGATGAAGGTAGAGCAGTTGATGTCATATACATGGATTTTAGTAAGGTGTTTAATAAGGTTCCCCATGGTCGGCTCATGAAGAAAGTAAGGAGGTGTGGGATATGTCATGATATTCAAACACGCACATCACGATAGACAGACCAACAGACCAATTAGCACACATAACACGACAGCCAATCACAGACAAGGACAGAGACAGTATAAGACAAGAAACACGACACCTGGTGGTCAGTCGATCTGGAGACAGGACAAGGACAGGACCTGATTAAAAAGCCACTCACACAGTCACCACGTGCTGAGTACCAAGACAGATCTGTAAACCACAAGTTGGAATAAAACTGCGTTGTACCAATCGCAACCGTGTTGGTTCATCTGTACCTCAGAGCACCCAACACCACATGATACCAGTGAGTGGATCGATACCTGCCGTCATACCCCAGTGAACAGTGACAACCAGCAATACCCAGGCAAGATGTACGAGCTCCCGGTTCCGCAGCCGCTCCAGTGCCACGGCGATCTCCATGAAAACTGGCAGCGATTCCGGCAAACGTTCGAATTCTTCCTGGTGGCAGCCGAACTTCAAGACCTGGCCGATGATGAAAAAATAGAATTTCCCCTCACCATCGCCGGTGCAAGAGGAGAAGAAATCTTTAACAAATTCAATTCAAGTTCTCCAAGGGCCAAAACAGGTACGACTTCCAGGCAGTCCTGGACAAATTCGGCAAATACTGTGAGGAAAACACACTCCAATCGGCAAGGAAAGGTAAGAGAAGCGCCAGTATTCACCTCGAGGCCGAAATCTCGGACCAGAGCGCGATTTGGGTCGAGGTCGGCGGCCAACTTGCTAAAGGGATTACACTAGCGCAGTTGCGCGAGAAATGCACAGAACCGGAAGGTTCGTTTGCGCATGCGCGAGACGCCGTGCATGCGCAATCAAGAAAACGCCCATCGGTAAAGGAACAGCGATCTGCGCATGCGCAATCGCTTCCTACGTGCTACGTCACGCGCGTCCTGACGTCAGAGGCCCCAGACCGCACCAATTTAAAGGGGAAACGTCCCAAATCCAATTTAAAGGAGAAACATCCCAAATCAAAGAAAAAATCTTTTAAAGCTGTAAAACAACCTTCCTTCACCTGGAATGACAGCACAATGCCTCAAATTGAACCAGGAAATGAATTTAACCTCCGAAGAACCCTGCAACAAGCAGTTACCTACGCACAAACCGATGATTCCGACCTCGAATACTTCGATACCAACCTTTACATTTTCTCTGGACCTCGCGAGCCCAATGACAGCTCCATGGTCCTAGACGACTACGACTCGTACGAACCTTTCGTGTTGCACATTGGCGACCCCCACATTGAATCCGACGCAGATGCGGATTCATTTTTCGGAGATGAGGATCTTCAACCCAGCAGACATGACGTCCCAACTCATCAGTGCAGGATGATGCTGCAGCCTGAAATTAAGAGACAGAAAGCGGTACAAGCCCACAGAGAGCGTCCTGCTGCCACACACAGCATGGTCCACGCACCGCTCAGGGTTCCCGACTCTACGAAAGAAGACACGCAAGACTCCACACCGCCGTCCTTGCATGAACAAGAAGTGACTCCAGAGGACTTATGAGACTGTTCACACGTCAAAGTTTAGAAACTATTGTATTGTAACATCGTTCATCGAACATTGTTTTATCGTTCCAGATCTCGTTTGACCGGACCACACTTCAAAGTTTTTCTTCTTTTGTTATGGTACAACCTCGTTAGCATGCCACACCTGACATCGCCCCATGTATATAGTTACGCCACATGTACATGCTGTAAATATCACGCACACACACCTTTAGCTGCACTCAGGACACATTCATATTTATAACCACGTAGGCACATAATCTTGTAAAAAAGGGGGGATGTCATGATATTCAAACATCATGATAGACAAGGACAGGACCTGATTAAAAAGCCACTCACACAGTCACCACGTGCTGAGTACCAAGACAGATCTGTAAACCACAAGTTGGAATAAAACTGCGTTGTACCAATCGCAACCGTGTTGGTTCATCTGTACCTCAGAGCACCCAACACCACAGGATAGAGGGAAGTTTGGCCAATTGGATAAGTAACTGGCTATCACATAGATGGTGGATGGAAAATTTTAGACTGGAGACCAGTTGCCAGCAGTGTACCACAGGGATCAGTGCTGGGTCCTCTGCTATTTATGATTTTTATCAATGACTTGGAGGAGGGGGCTGAAGGGTGGGTCAGTAAATTTGTTGATGACACCAAGATTGGTGGAGTAGTGGATGAGGTGGAGGGCTGTTGTAGGCTGCAAAGAGACATTGATAGGATGCAGAGCTGGGCCGAAAAATGGCAGATGGAGTTACACCCTGATAAGTGCGAGGTGATTCATTTTGGTAGACATTGGATTACAGGGTCAATGGCAGGGTTCTGAGGAATGTGGAAGAACAGAGAGATCTTGGGGTTCATGTCCACAGATCTCTGAAGGTTGCCACTCAAGTGGATAGAGCCGTGAAGAAGGTTATAGTGTGTTAGCGTTTATTAACAGGGGGCTTGAGTTTAAGAGCCACGGGGTTATACTGCAACTATACATGACCCTGGTGAGACCATATTTGGAGTATTGTGTGAAGTTCTGGTCAGCTTATTATAGGAAGGACGTGGAAGCATTGGAAAGGGTGCAAAGGAGATTTACCAGGATGCTGCCTGGTTTGCAGAATAGGTCTTATGAGGAAAGGTTGAGGGAGCTAGGGCTTTTCTCTTTGGAGCAGAGGAGGATGAGAGGCGACTTAATAGAGATTTATAAGATAATGAGGGGGATAGATAGAGTGGACGTTCAGAGAATATTTCCTTGGGTGGATGTAGTTGTTACAAGGGGGCATAACTATAAGATTCAGGGTGGGAGATATAGGAGGAATGTCCGAGGTAGGTTCTTTACTCAGAGAGTAGTTAGAATGTGGAATGGACTGCCTGCTGTGATCGTGGAGTCGGACACTTTAGGAACTTTCAAGCGGTTATTGGATAGGCACATGGAGCACACCAGAATGACAGGGAGTGGGGTAGCGTGATCTTGGTTTCGGACAATGCTCGGCACAACATCGAGGGCTGAAGGGCCTGTTCTGTGCTGTACTGGTCTGTGTTCTATGTTCTAATTTTCCAAAAATTTCATCGTCACTCACGGATGCAGAAGTGAAATTTTTCACATGACGTCTGCCCTCTCAATTTTTGTTACAGCAGGAAAGCACTCTGATTGATCCTCACTGCCAATGTAATATCCTGACAAATGGGAAACCACCAGATGAATTAAAAGCTACCATGATCTAAGATTTTGAAACTCCCAACTGGCGGGGAACTCATGCGGCATCCCTAGGGTTCACACTCGGTGGCCACATTGCTCGATTGGGTCACATGACTGTTCAGGACCTCATCCCCTTAAAAGGGGCACGCCACCCGCATACCCCCTCAATAAAGACCACTTGTGCTCCTCATTACTTGCTATACCTTCATACTAACTTGTCGTGATTAATGTAGAGGATACCCAAATCCATTTGTACTACGTTCTGCAATGTCTCTCTATTTACATAGTATACTGTTTTTCTATTCTTCCTGCCAAAAAGGACAATTTGATATTTTACCACATTATTCTCCATTTGCCAAAATTGTTCCCACTCATTTGGCCTTTTTCATAAACCCTTTGGAATGATTTAACTGGGCATGTGCGATTTAACCGGTTTTGGACGGGTTTAGCACAGTGTTTCTCAACGGCCAGGATGGCACTGCCAAGCTGCCGGGTGCCAGAGTACCACCCTGCCCTGTGTCCAACCATCCGTGGATCAGCAATGGCCTGGGAGAGTCCCCCTCCCCCCACCGCCCGGCGCCATTATCACTGGTCCACGTTTGTGGAAATGGCGCCCTGGTGAGGTCTCCCAGATACGGCCATTAAATGCCGGACACCGGGCGAATCCTGGAAATGCATATTTAAAATTTAAATATGCAAATCGGATCATGCACAGTGAGGGCGTCATCCAAATTGCAACGTCACACGAGCCTTCATTAAATCTCATGAGCATTGTATATCTTACCAGACGCCTTGCAAGATTCAATGGCCTCATCCTGACATCAAATCAGGCGCAACGAGACCATTAAATTGCACCTCTTTATATTCTCTCACAACTTGCTTTCCTACCTATATTTTGTCTCTTCAGAAAGTTTGGCTACAATACAGTCTGTCCCTCAATCTAAATCATTAATATTTTTCATTAATAGTTGAAGTCCCTGCACTGATCCCTATAGTACGGCACTCGTAGCATTTGCCCAGCTGAAAATGACCTATTTATCCTGCCTCTCTGTTTCTTGTTAGTTAGGCAATCCTATGCTAATCTTACAGCCCAAACAGCACGAGCTCTTAACTTGTGTCGTAATCTTTCATGCTGTACTTTGTTAAATACCTTTTGGAAATCTAAATATGCAACATCTACTGGTTTCCCTTTGTCCATCCTGCAAAGAACTAATACATTTGTCAAACACAATTTCTCATTCACAAAATCTGATGACTCTGCCGAATGTGTTATGATTTTCAAAATATTCTGCTACTATCTATTTAATAATGAATTCTCACATTTTACCTCTGACAGATGTTAGGCTGACTATCCTTTCCTGCTTTCCACCTCCCTTCTTTCTTGAACAGAGGTGTTACATTTGTGGTTTTTCAATCCGTTGGGATCCTTTTGGAATCCACTGAATTTTGGAAGATGACAACCAATGAATCCCCTGGTTTCGTTCCACCCTCAATGGGATTTTCCGGTGCTGCTGAGAGTGAATGCAGTTTCGACTAGAATGCCAAATGTTATGTTCTTGAACTCAACGGGTTTCACCACGATTGAAGCAGGAGCATCTCAACAAGGTGCAGAACATCAAATCCACGGAGCCTATCAGCCTTAAGTTCCATTAGTTTTCCCAATGGTTTTTCTCTGGTGATAGTGATTGGTTCAAGTCACCTCCTCCTTTTCTACTATGCTTGGGATGATTTTTGACAGATACAAAATCCTTGTTCAAAGCCTCTGCCAGTATTTTTTATTTCCCATTAATCCCCCAGCCTCTAAGGGACCATCATTCACTTTAGCTATTCTCTTCCTTTTGGTATAAGAACATAAGAATTAGGAGTAGACAATTTAGCCCCTCGAAAACGCTCCGCCCTTCAATATGATCATGGTTGCTCTCAGCTTGGCCTCAATTGCACTTTCCTACCTATTCTCCATAACCCTTCAACCCATTGCTAATTTAAAATCTGTCTATCTCTTCCTTAAATTTACTCAATGTCCCAGCATCCATCGAGCTCTGGAGCAGTGAATTTCACAGATTCCACCCTTTGAGAGAAGTAATTTCTCCTCAACTGTGTTTTAAATCTGCTACCACTTATCCTAAAACTATGACCTCTCGTTCTGGATTGGCCCATAAGAGGAAGCATCTGCTCTATATCTACTGTGTCAAAACCTTTTATCATCTTATATACCTCAATTAGATTTCCTCTCATTCTTCTAAACTTGAGAGAGTTCGGCCTAAACTGCTCAATCTATCTTCATAAGACAAACCCTGGAATCAATCTAGTGAACGTCCTCGGAGCTACCTCCAATTCAATGACATCCCTCCTCAAGTAAGGAGACTGGTGGCACGGTAGCACAGTGGCTAGCACTGTGGCTTCACAACTCCAGGGTCCCAGGTTCGATTCCCGCTTGGATCACTGTCTGTGCGGTGTCTGCACGTTCTCCCTATGTCTGCGTGGGTTTCCTCCGGGTGCTCTGGTTTCCTCCCACAAGTCCCGAAAGACGTGCTGTTAGGTAATTTGGACATTCTGAATTCTCCCTCTGTGTACCCAAACAGGCGCCAGAGTGTGGCGACTAGGGGATTTTCACAGTAACTTCATTGCAGTGTTAATGTAAGCGTACTGGTGACAATAAAGATTATTGTTATTATTAAAACTGTACTCAGTACTCCAGGTGCAGTCTCTGTTTTTATATTTCCTGCTAGTTTTCTCTCATAAGCTGATTTCTCCCACTTTGTTTTTTTTCGTCATTACTTTCTGGTCATTACAGCTTTCCCAAATTTTAGCCCTACCACTAATCTTCGCAGCATTGTATGCTGTTTCATTCAATCTTAACAGTTTTAGGTACCAATAATAACTCATGGAAAGCAGGAATGCCCACTCTCGCGCTGAAAACCAACAGAACATTCAACTTGGCTGTGTCAATGCCAGGGGAATGTTAGAATGCTCATGTTTAGAAGTAACAAAGGCTCGGTTGAGGGTTTCAGTCGTACATGAGTTTGGGCTGTATTAAGGACAGTCATGTTGATGGAGAGGAGATAATGTTGAAAGCTCAGCTCAGGGTCAGAAAGGATGCTATGCTTGTGAAGTAAGGGTTGTACTGAAAGGAGACAACACCGGAGTGAGACATGTACAAAATGTATAGTTGGCAATTTGGGTCAGGTGGCAGTTCGGTGCAGAGGAGCAAAGAGATGCTCCTTCATCTACTTCTTTTTTCCAATTAGAGTTGCTGAGTATTCATCCATCTCCAAGCGAGAGGAATGAGACTTTCTGTTACTTTGTCTGTGGATACTATTAACAAACTGACTAATTAAATAAATACATTTGGGCAGAAATGGCAGGGCTGGAAGTGTGCCATGACCGCAGCATGTGGAAATCTGTGGAATGCACTGCAATCCCGGACAACCATATGTGCATAAGTGCCTGCAGCCGAGACAACTTTGGATCTGAGTCACTGAGCTGGAGACATTATGAGGCATCGGGGAGGGGGAAAGAGTTATCTGGACACTTTTTGTTCCAGGAGGCAGAATTTGAGAAGTTGGGACAAAATTAAAATTTAGAAGATCAAAGGTAATCATCTCTGGATTGTTACCTGAGCTATGCCCCAATTGGAATTAAATGAATCAGAGGAAGTAATTAACCATGTAACTCAAAGTGTGATGTGGGAAGGAGAGTTCGATTCATGAGGCACTGGCCTCAGTATTGAGGGAAAGTGAGCAATCCATTGGGATGGGCTCAACTAACTGCTTGCGACCAGTGTCCAGGCCAAATGTATAACTCGGATTTGAGGGTTGTGAAGAGGGCTTTAAGCTAACGGAGAGGGGGTTGGGGAGGGTTCAGAGGAAAGGTTATTTAGATATCTGAAGAGAAATGTCGAGGCATCAGAACAGTATAGCAATGTGGATAAAGACAAACAGAGTGGGATGAGAAGAAAAGAGGTGAGATTTTCCAGCACAGGTGGCATCTCCCGGTCTAGACGTAGGGGATCACCTGTGGTGAGTTCCATGGCAGCTGGGTGGGGGAGCCATGCAAACCGTAGACATTAGCAGGTCCAGAAGATTCCACCAGCAGCCACTGTTGAGCCCCCTCCAACACTGGATAACTGCCACAGAGGGTTGCTGGGTGGAGGTGCCAATCCCAGCCAGAGAGTTTGACAAAAAATTAGTGAATAAGGACATTGCAGGGAGTATAAGTAAAAAGGTTAGTTAATCTGATCACCTTTAAGGAAACAAAGGTTAATAGGCAAAATAAGAAATAAGGTGATCAAAGTTCGGAAATAAATATTCCAGGGTTTACAATACTTCAGAAAAATACCAGCCGAGAAAAAGTATTGGCAAAATTTGAGGGTTTAGAATCTGACCAATCCCAGGGACCCAATGACATACACCTGAGAGATGAACAGAGAGCCAGTACATCCACTGTGTCTGCAAATATGATTTTCAAAAATTCCTTAGGTTTGGGAACAACTGTCCAACTTCCTCCGCCATCCCCCAATCTCCTAAACTCCAGTGGGTATAGGCCTGGCCTGTCCAAACTCCTTCGCCATCCCTCAATCTCCTAAGATTCAGTGGGTACAGGCCCAGCCAATCCACCCTCCAATGATATCCCCCAATCTCCTAAACTCCAGTGGATACATACCCAGTTGATCCACCTTCCTCCGCCATTCCCCAATCTCTTAAACTCCATTGTATACAGGCCCAGCCAATCCACCTTCCACCGACATCCCCCAATCTCCTAAACTCAGTGGGTACAGGCATAGCCGATCCACCCTCCTCGATATTCCCCAATCTCCTAACCTCCAGTGGGTGCAGACATAGCCGATCCACCCTCCTCCGATATCCCCCAATCTCCTAATCTCCAGTGGGTACAGGCATAGTCGATCCACCCTCCTCCGATATCCCCCAATCTCCTGAACTCCAGTGGCACAGGCATAGCCGATCCACCCTCCTCCACCATTCCCCAATCTCCTAAACTCCAGTGGGTACAGGCCCAGCCTGTCCATCCTCCTCTGCCATCCCCAATCTGCTAAACTCCAGTTGGTACAGGCCCAGCCTGTCCAAACCTCCTCCGCCATTCGCCAATCTCCTAAACTCCAGTGGATACAGGCCTGGCCGATCCAACCTCCTCCTCCAACCCCCAATCCCGTAAACTCCAGTTGGTACAGGCCCAGCCTGTCCAACCTCCTCTGCCATTCCCCAATCTTCTAAACTCCAGTGGATACAGGCCCAGCCGATCGAACCTCCTCCGTCTTCCCCTCCATTCCACATCTGGAGTCACTTCGACCTACAAACTCCTGATTCATTGCAAATATTGCACCATTTCCCAAGGATAGAAGGATTGGGAAAACAAGCAGTTAGCCTAACCTAAGTTCTTGCCAAAATGCTTGAATGTATAATGAAGGAAGTCTTATCAATGCACTTAGAACAGCGAAGTATGATTAGAACGAGTCACCATGCCTTTCCTAAAGGGAAATTATTTTTGCCAAATTCGTTCACACTTTTTCAGGCTATAACTGGTAAGGTAAATGAGAACAAGTCGATTGTTATGGGCCAAGGTTTAGAGAACCCCAAAGTGTATCATGGAGTTCAGCTGACCTACAACTTTTAATGGATTGTGGTATGGGGAGCACAAGGCCCACTCTACAGGTCTGGTACAGCAGAAATGGAAAAGTATTTTTTAAAGCAAAACAATGTTTATTCTATGAACTCAAGTTAACCTTTTTAAAACATACAGTGAACATCTTAGCAACCATTAATTAAAATACAGCCTCCAAAGAATACAACACTAAGTAATCCTTAAGCTGTCCTTTTAACATCCATAAGACTTAAAAAATAACTTTTAACAGAAGCACATCAGGTTAAAGTCACTACTGAGAGCAGTTATTAGTTTTCAATCACCAAAGGATTGATTTATTGTCTTTAGATTACAGCGAGAGAGACTCATACACCTTCTGGCTGTGACTGCAGCTATCCAGAACTGAAAAGAAAACTAAAATACATCCTGCAGTAAACAGCCTAAAACGAAAGTAAAAAGCTGACAGGCAGCCCAGCTCCACCCACTCTCTGACATCACTGCAGTAGTAAACACTCATTTCTTAAAAGTACTCTCACTACTGATACTTATATACACACCCATTTATAAACACCCATTTCTAAAAGGTACTCTCACATGTCACCTCCCCCCAAGAAAAAAATAAACCATCAACTTCAAGATGTTTTTATTTCTCACTATGCTTTAAGAAATGTACACAGCAAATATACATTTTTGTTTCAAAAAAACAACACATGCAAACAGGTGTAATTTTTGTTGTTCTTCCTGCAACTGGAATCCTTCTCGATTGATAGTCTCTTTGAACAAGAAGGTCTTTGCACGATTCATCCATTTCTCTAAGCCTCGGCATTTGTCTTTAAAGTCAGATACTTTAGTTCAATTTGATCCCAGAGTCCCTTCTAATTCTCCAACACAGGAGCATTGGTTATCACAGCTTTCAGGCAGTAAAATGCCTGTTGAAAGTCCGCTGTCCACTGAAATGTTCGACGTTTCTTCAGCAAGTCCATCAGTGGAGCAATCACGCTACAAAACCTTTGCACAAATTTTCAATCAAATCCACTCATGCGAAGAAATCGCATTATTTCCCTTCGTGTCGAGGGTATTGAAAACTCCGCAATAACTGTTGGTTTCACATCCCGTGTGACCATTCGACCCTGTCCGATTGTACGGCCAAGGAAAGTGACGGGCTTTTCCAAATTCACTTTTGGCTAGGTTTATCACCAAACCCGCCTCCTGAAGTCGATTGAATAACTCCATCAGATGTTTTAAATGTTCTTTCCATGTCTGGCTGAAAATTATCAGATTGTCGATATATACCGCACAATTGGGTAAACCTGAAACAACTTTGTTGGTTAACCGTTGAAATGTGGCTGCGGTGATTTTCACGCCAAATGGCATAACTTTGAACTGGTATATAACATCTGGAGTCACATAAGCTTAAATCTCCTTCGCCCTTTCAGATAAAGGTACCTGCCAATAACCTTAAAGTAAATCCAGTTTGGAAATAACAGCTGATTGTCCCACTTACTCAATGTAATCCTCTAAATGTGGGATAGGATAAGAGTCCGTTCTTGTAACCGCATTAAACTTTCTATAGTCCACACACAACCATTGGGTACCATCTGGTTTAGGCACCATTACTATGGGTGAGCTCCATTGGCTGCAACCCAGTTCAATTATGCCATTTTTAAGTACACTCAATCTCTTTGTTAACCTGTGCCAATTTTGCAGGGTTAAGTCTGTATGGATGTTGTTTGATTGGAACAGCATTTCCCACATCAACATCATGTACAGCCATTTTAGTACTTCCCAATTTATCCCTACAAACTTGACCATCGATATCAAGAACTCTTTCAGGTCAGTTTGTTTTTCCTCTGGAAGGTAACTCAACAATTCATCCCAATTTTTAAGAACAGCCTTGTTTTCCAATTGAATTTGAGGTATGTCATATTCACAGTCATCTGGATTTGGTTCGTCACTTTGCGTTAGAATCATTAAAACCTCCTCCTTTTTCTCTCCTTCCCTTTCAAAGTACCTTTTAAGCATATTCACATGACACACTCGGTGAGTCTTCCTTCTATCTGGCGTTTTTACCACATAATTCACCTCACTTAATTTCCATTAAATCTGATAAGGTCCACAAAACCCAGCTTTTAAAGGTTCACCTACCACTGGTAACAACACTAAAACTTTATCTCCACTGGCAAAACTACGAACTTTGGATTTCTTGTCCGCGATCACATTTTGTGCAACTTTCAAAAGTTGTGTAGCCAATTTACCTGCTCTATTTAACCATTCCCTAAAATTTGACATGTAATCCAATAATGTAATTTCCGATTTCTCACTCACCAATTTTTCCTTCATCAATTTAAGTGGTCCTCTTACCTCATGACCAAAAATTAGTTCAAAAGGACTGAATTCGGTTGACTCATTAGGTGCATCCCTAATTGCAAACAGTACGAATGGAACTCCTTTATCCCAATCCTCTGGATAATCTTGACAATAAGCCCTCAACATTGTCTTTAATGTCTGATGCCACAAAGAACAAAGAAAAATTACAGCACAGGAACAGGCCCTTCGGCACTCCAAGCCAGCGCCAATCCAGATCCTCTATCTAAAACTGACATCTATTTTCGAAGGATCGGTATCCCTCTGCTCCCTGCCCATTCATGTATCTGTCTAGATACATCTTAAATGATGCTATCATGCCCGCTTCTACCACCTTCGCTGGCAATGCGTTCCAGGCACCCACCACCCTCTGCGTAAAGAACTTTCCACTTATATCTCCCTGAAACTTTTCCCCTCTCACCTTGAACTTGTGACCCCTAGTAATTGAGTCCCTCACTCTGGGAGAAAGCTTCTTGCTATCCACCCTGTCTGTACCTCTCATGATTTTGTAGACCTCAATGAGGTCCCCCCTCAACCTCCCTCTTTCTAATGAAAATAATCCTAATCTACTCAACCTCTCTTCATAGCTAGCACCCTCCATACAAGGCAACATCCTGGTGAACCTACTCTGCACCTTCTCCAAAGCATCCACATCCTTTTGGTAATGTGGCGACCAGAACTGTACGCAGTATTCCAAATGTGGCCGAACCAAAGTCTTATACAACTGTAATATGACCTGCCAACTCTTGTACTCAATACCCCTTCCAATGAGGGAAAGCTTGCCATATGCCTTCTTGACCACCTGCGCAGCCACCTTCAGGGTACAATGGACCTGAACACCCAGATCTCTCTGTACATCAATTTTCCCCAGGGCTTTTTCATTTACCTTTTAGTTCGCTCTTGAATTGGATCTTCCAAAATGCATCACCTCGCATTTGTCCGGATTGAACTCCATCTGCAATTTCTCCGCCCAACTCTCCAATCTATCTATATTCTGCTGTATTCTCTGACAGTCCCCTTCACTATCTGCTACTCCACCAATCTTAGTGTCATCTGGAAACTTTCTAATCAGACCACCTATAACTTCCTCCAAATCATTTATGTATATCACAAACAACAGTGGTCCCAGCACGGATCCCTGTGGAACACCACTGGTCATCGTTCTCCATTTTGAGAAACTCCCTTCCACTACTACTCTCTGTCTCCTGTTGCCCAGCCAGTTCTTTATCCATCTAGCTAGTGCACCCTGGACCCTATGAGACTTCACTTTCTCCATCAGCCTACCATGGGGAACCTTATCAAATGCCTTACTGAAGTCCATGTATATGACATCTACAGCTCTTCCCCCATCAATCAACTTTGTCACTTCCTCAAAGAATTCTATTAAGTTGGTAAGACATGACCTTCCCTGCACAAAACTATGTTGCCTATCACTGATAAGCCCATTTTCTTCCAAATGGGAATAGACCCTATCCCTCAGTATCTTCTCCAGCAGCTTCCCTACCACTGACGTCAGGCTCACCAATCTATAATTACCTGGATTATCCCTGCTACCCATTAGCAATTCTCCAGTCCTCCGGTACCTCACCCGTGTTCAAGGATGCTGCAACGATATCTAACGCTATCTGCCATTCTGGATGGTACGCAGTTGATTTAAATTGTTTTATTTCTAAGTATCCATAACTTCTTTGAATAACCTCAAAGTAAAATTTGATCCATGATCCGATTGTATTTCTGTGGTAGTCCATATCTAGTAAAGAATTTAAGTAACTCCGCCACAGAGTCGATTTCGGCGTGAGAACAGCTGGTGAGTCAGTTTCAGCGGGAGCATTGCGGAAGGAGGTTGCTGGGAGGTAAGTCAACCTTTAAAAGCACTTGTCTTTGCAGGGGCAGGCCAGTCGATTTCGGCGGGAGAACAGCTGGTGAGTCAGTTTCAGCGGGAGCATTGCGGAAGGAGGTTGCTGGGAGGTAAGTCAACCTTTAAAAGCACTTGTCTTTGCAGGGGCAGGCCAGTCGATTTCGGCGTGAGAACAGCTGGTGAGTCAGTTTCAGCGGGAGCATTGCGGAAGGAGGTTGCTGGGAGGTAAGTCAACCTTTAAAAGCACTTGTCTTTGCAGGGGCAGGCCAGTCGATTTCGGCGTGAGAACAGCTGGTGAGTCAGTTTCAGCGGGAGCATTGCGGAAGGAGGTTGCTGGGAGGTAAGTCAACCTTTAAAAGCACTTGTCTTTGCAGGGGCAGGCCAGTCGATTTCGGCGTGAGAACAGCTGGTGAGTCAGTTTCAGCGGGAGCATTGCGGAATTCTCAGCAGGAGCTGAGAATTTTTCGTTTTTTTAAAATTAGTTTTTTAGGCGGGAACAGGAAGTCGACCCGCGGACGTCTGGGAAGACCCTCACCAATAAATTCTGGTGGAGAGGAAACCCGAGACACTACACGTGTAGTGTCTCCCACCCACCCTCCTCCTCTAACCTAATAATAAAACCCATTGGTCTGAGGTAAGTACCATATTTTATTATATTATTATTATTTTTCATAAAAATTTAATTTAGTTGTTAGCCAGATCTTGGTAGAAAGTTAGAGGAATGGCAGGGAAGGGAGTGCAATGTTCCTCCTGCAGGATGTTTGAGGTGAGGGATGCAGTTAGTGTCCCTGCTGATTTTACCTGCAGGAAGTGCTGCCATCTCCAGCTCCTCCAAGACCGAGTTAGGGAACTGGAGCTGGAGTTGGAAGAACTTCGGATCATTCGGGAGGCAGAAGGGGTCATAGATAGCAGCTTCAGGGAATTAGTTACACCAAAGATTGGAGATAGGTGGGTAACTGTAAGAGGGACTGGGAAAAAGCAGTCAGTGCAGGGATCCCCTGCGGTCGTTCCCCTGAGAAACAAGTATACCGCTTTGGATACTTGTGGGGGGGACGACTTACCAGGGGTAAGCCATGGGGTACGGGCCTCTGGCACGGAGTCTGTCCCTGCTGCTCAGAAGGGAAGGGGGGAGAGGAGCAGAGCATTAGTAATTGGGGACTCTATAGTCAGGGGCACAGATAGGAGATTTTGTGGGAGCGTGAGAGACTCACGTTTGGTATGTTGCCTCCCAGGTGCAAGAGTACGTGATGTCTCAGATCGTGTTTTCCGGGTCCTTAGGGGGAGGGGGAGCAGCTCCAAGTCGTGGTCCACATTGGCACTAACGACATAGGTAGGAAAGGGGACAAGGATGTCAGGCAGGCTTTCAGGGAGCTAGGATGGAAGCTCAGAACTAGAACAAACAGAGTTGTTATCTCTGGGTTGTTGCCCGTGCCACGTGATAGTGAGATGAGGAATAGGGAGAGAGAGCATTTAAACACGTGGCTACAGGGATGGTGCAGGCGGGAGGGATTCAGATTTTTGGATAACTGGGGCTCTTTCTGGGGAAGGTGGGACCTCTACAGACAGGATGGTCTACATCTGAACCTGAGGGGCACAAATATCCTGGGGGGGAGATTTGTTAGTGCTCTTTGGGGGGGGTTTAAACTAATGCAGCAGGGGCATGGGAACCTGGATTGTAGTTTTAGGGTAAGGGAGAATGAGAGTATAGAGGTCAGGAGCACAGATTTGACGTCGCAGGAGGGGGCCAGTGTTCAGGTAGGTGGTTTGAAGTGTGTCTACTTCAATGCCAGGAGTATACGAAACAAGGTAGGGGAACTGGCAGCATGGGTTGGTACCTGGGACTTCGATGTTGTGGCCATTTCGGAGACATGGATAGAGCAGGGACAGGAATGGATGTTGCAGGTTCCGGGGTTTAGGTGTTTTAGTAAGCTCAGAGAAGGAGGCAAAAGAGGGGGAGGTGTGGCGCTGCTAGTCAAGAGCAGTATTACGGTGGCGGAGAGGATGCTAGATGGGGACTCTTCTTCCGAGGTAGTATGGGCTGAAGTTAGAAACAGGAAAGGAGAGGTCACCCTGTTGGGAGTTTTTTATAGGCCTCCTAATAGTTCTAGGGATGTAGAGGAAAGGATGGCGAAGATGATTCTGGATATGAGCGAAAGTAACAGGGTAGTTATTATGGGAGACTTTAACTTTCCAAATATTGACTGGAAAAGATATAGTTCGAGTACAATAGATGGGTCGTTTTTTGTACAGTGTGTGCAGGAGGGTTTCCTGAAACAATATGTTGACAGGCCAACAAGAGGCGAGGCCACGTTGGATTTGGTTTTGGGTAATGAACCAGGCCAGGTGTTGGATTTGGAGGTAGGAGAGCACTTTGGGGACAATGACCACAATTCGGTGACGTTTACGTTAATGATGGAAAGGGATAAGTACACACCGCAGGGCAAGAGTTATAGCTGGGGGAAGGGCAATTATGATGCCATTAGACGTGACTGGGGGGGATAAGGTGGAGAAGTAGGCTGCAAGTGTTGGGCACACTGGATAAGTGGGGCTTGTTCAAGGATCAGCTACTGCGTGTTCTTGATAAGTATGTACCGGTCAGACAGGGAGGAAGGCGTCGTGCGAGGGAACCGTGGTTTACCAAGGAAGTGGAATCTCTTGTTAAGAGGAAGAAGGAGGCCTATGTGAAGATGAAGTGTGAAGTTTCGGTTGGGGCGATGGATAGTTACAAGGTAGCGAGGAAGGATCTAAAGAGAGAGCTAAGACGAGCAAGGAGGGGACATGAGAAGTATTTGGCAGGAAGGATCAAGGAAAACCCAAAAGCTTTCTATAGGTATGTCAGGAATAAGCGAATGACTAGGGAAAGAGTAGGACCAGTCAAGGACAGGGATGGGAAATTGTGTGTGGAGTCTGAAGAGATAGGCAAGATACTAAATGAATATTTTTCGTCAGTATTCACTCAGGAAAAAGATAATGTTGTGGAGGGGAATGCTGAGCCCCAGGCTAATAGAATAGATGGCATTGAGGTACATAGGGAAGAGGTGTTGGCAATTCTGGACAGGCTGAAAATAGATAAGTCCCCGGGACCTGATGGGATTTATCCTAGGATTCTCTGGGAGGCCAGGGAAGAGATTGCTGGACCTTTGGCTTTGATTTTTATGTCATCATTGGCTACAGGAATAGTGCCAGAGGACAGCAAATGTGGTCCCTTTGTTCAAAAAGGGGAGCAGAGACAACCCCGGCAACTATAGACCGGTGAGCCTCACGTCTGTAGTGGGTAAAGTCTTGGAGGGGATTATAAGAGACAAGATTTATAATCATCTAGATAGGAATAATATGATCAGGGATAGTCAGCATGGCTTTGTGAAGGGTAGGTCATGCCTCACAAACCTTATTGAGTTCTTTGAGAAGGTGACTGAACAGGTAGACGAGGGTAGAGCAGTTGATGTGGTGTATATGGATTTCAGCAAAGCGTTTGATAAGGTTCCCCACGGTAGGCTATTGCAAAAAATACGGAGGCTGGGGATTGAGGGTGATTTAGAGATGTGGATCAGAAATTGGCTAGCTGAAAGAAGACAGAGGGTGGTGGTTGATGGGAAATGTTCAGAATGGAGTACAGTCATAAGTGGAGTACCACAAGGATCTGTTCTGGGGCCGTTGCTGTTTGTCGTTTTTATCAATGACCTAGAGGAAGGCGCAGAAGGGTGGGTGAGTAAATTTGCAGATGATACTAAAGTCGGTGGTGTTGTCGATAGTGTGGAAGGATGTAGCAGGTTACAGAGGGATATAGATAAGCTGCAGAGCTGGGCTGAGAGGTGGCAAATGGAGTTTAATGTAGAGAAATGTGAGGTGATTCACTTTGGAAGGAATAACAGGAATGCGGAATATTTGGCTAATGGTAAAGTTCTTGAAAGTGTGGATGAGCAGAGGGATCTAGGTGTCCATGTACATAGATCCCTGAAAGTTGCCACCCAGGTTGATAGGGTTGTGAAGAAGGCCTATGGAGTGTTGGCCTTTATTGGTAGAGGGATTGAGTTCCGGAGTCGGGAGGTCATGTTGCAGCTGTACAGAACTCTGGTACGGCCGCATTTGGAGTATTGCGTACAGTTCTGGTCACCGCATTATAGGAAGGACGTGGAGGCTTTGGAGCGGGTGCAGATGAGATTTACCAGGATGTTGCCTGGTATGGAGGGAAAATCTTATGAGGAAAGGCTGATGGACTTGAGGTTGTTTTCGTTGGAGAGAAGAAGGTTAAGAGGAGACTTAATAGAGGCATACAAAATGATCAGGGGGTTGGATAGGGTGGACAGTGAGAGCCTTCTCCCGCGGATGGATATGGCTGGCACGAGGGGACATAACTTTAAACTGAGGGGTAATAGATACAGGACAGAGGTCAGAGGTAGGTTCTTTACGCAAAGAGTAGTGAGGCCGTGGAATGCCCTACCTACTACAGTAGTGAACTCGCCAACATTGAGGGCATTTAAAAGTTTATTGGATAAACATATGGATGATAATGGCATAGTGTAGGTTAGATGGCTTTTGTTTCGGTGCAACATCGTGGGCCGAAGGGCCTGTACTGCGCTGTATTGTTCTAATCTTTTCAGCTGTAATATTATGTACTGGAATGGCCCCTGGAAACCTAGTCGACACATCCATTATAGTCAAAAGATATTGATTCCCACTTTTCGTTTTAGGAAGTGGTCCTACGCAATCAATTAGGACCCTTTTAAAAGGTTCCTCAAATGCTGGAATGGGTATTAAGGGCGCTGGTTTTATCACTGCTTGAGGTCTCCCTATCACTTGACATGTGTGACATGATTGACAACATTTAACTACATCTTTATGTAGTCCAGGCCAATAAAAATGTTTTTGTAGTTTAGCTTGAGTTTTACTTCTTCCCAAGTGACCTCCCACTGATACCTCATGTGCAACTCGCAACAGCTCCTTTCTCTGCCCTACCGGCAATACTACGTAATGAACTTCTGCCCACTTTTCATCCGCCTGCATATGTAATGGTCTCCATTTTCTCATCAAGACATCACTTTTACGATAATAACAATCTGATATACACTCAGATTCCTCATCCATGTATGCTTTCTGATACATCCGTTTTGTTTCTACATCTTTGAGTCGATTTCGGCGTGAGAACAGCTGGTGAGTCAGTTTCAGCGGGAGCATTGCGGAAGGAGGGTGCTGGGAGGTAAGTCAACATTTAAAAGCAGTTGTCTTTGCAGGGGCAGGCCAGTCGATTTCGGCGTGAGAACAGCTGGTGAGTCAGTTTCAGCGGGAGCATTGCGGAAGGAGGTTGCTGGGAGGTAAGTCAACCTTTAAAAGCACTTGTCTTTGCAGGGGCAGGCCAGTCGATTTCGGCGTGAGAACAGCTGGTGAGTCAGTTTCAGCGGGAGCATTGCGGAAGGAGGTTGCTGGGAGGTAAGTCAACCTTAAAAAGCACTTGTCTTTGCAGGGGCAGGCCAGTCGATTTCGGCGGGAGAACAGCTGGTGAGTCAGTTTCAGCGGGAGCATTGCGGAAGGAGGTTTCTGGGAGGTAAGTCAACCTTTAAAAGCACTTGTCTTTGCAGGGGCAGGCCAGTCGATTTCGGCGGGAGAACAGCTGGTGAGTCAGTTTCAGCGGGAGCATTGCGGAATTCTCAGCAGGAGCTGAGAATTTTTCTTTTTTTTTAAATTAGTTTTTTAGGCGGGAACAGGAAGTCGACCCGCGGACGTCTGGGAAGACCCTCACCAATAAATTCTGGTGGAGAGGAAACCCGAGACACTACACGTGTAGTGTCTCCCACCCGCCCTCCTCCTCTAACCTAATAATAAAACCCATTGGTCTGAGGTAAGTACCATATTTTATTATATTATTATTATTTTTTATAAAAATATAATTTAGTTGTTAGCCAGATCTTGGTAGAAAGTTGGAGGAATGGCAGGGAAGGGAGTGCAATGTTCCTCCTGCAGGATGTTTGAGGTGAGGGATGCAGTTAGTGTCCCTGCTGATTTTACCTGCAGGAAGTGCTGCCATCTCCAGCTCCTCCAAGACCGAGTTAGGGAACTGGAGCTGGAGTTGGAAGAACTTCGGATCATTCGGGAGGCAGAAGGGGTCATAGATAGCAGCTTCAGGGAATTAGTTACACCAAAGATTGGAGATAGGTGGGTAACTGTAAGAGGGACTGGGAAAAAGCAGTCAGTGCAGGGATCCCCTGCGGTCGTTCCCCTGAGAAACAAGTATACCGCTTTGGATACTTGTGGGGGGGACGACTTACCAGGGGTAAGCCATGGGGTACGGGCCTCTGGCACGGAGCCTGTCCCTGTTGCTCAGAAGGGAAGGGGGGAGAGGAGCAGAGCATTAGTAATTGGGGACTCTATAGTCAGGGGCACAGATAGGAGATTTTGTGGGAGCGTGAGAGACTCACGTTAGGTATGTTGCCTCCCAGGTGCAAGGGTACGTGATGTCTCAGATCGTGTTTTCCGGGTCCTTAGGGGGGAGGGGGAGCAGCCCCAAGTCGTGGTCCACATTGGCACTAACGACATAGGTAGGAAAGGGGACAAGGATGTCAGGCAGGCTTTCAGGGAGCTAGGATGGAAGCTCAGAACTAGAACAAACAGAGTTGTTATCTCTGGGTTGTTGCCCGTGCCACGTGATAGTGAGATGAGGAATAGGGAGAGAGAGCATTTAAACACGTGGCTACAGGGATGGTGCAGGCGGGAGGGATTCAGATTTTTGGATAACTGGGGCTCTTTCTGGGGAAGGTGGGACCTCTACAGACAGGATGGTCTACATCTGAACCTGAGGGGCACAAATATCCTGGGGGGGAGATTTGTTAGTGCTCTTTGGGGGGGTTTAAACTAATGCAGCAGGGGCATGGGAACCTGGATTGTAGTTTTAGGGTAAGGGAGAATGAGAGTATAGAGGTCAGGAGCACAGATTTGACGTCGCAGGAGGGGGCCAGTGTTCAGGTAGGTGGTTTGAAGTGTGTCTACTTCAATGCCAGGAGTATACGAAACAAGGTAGGGGAACTGGCAGCATGGGTTGGTACCTGGGACTTCGATGTTGTGGCCATTTCGGAGACATGGATAGAGCAGGGACAGGAATGGATGTTGCAGGTTCCGGGGTTTAGGTGTTTTAGTAAGCTCAGAGAAGGAGGCAAAAGAGGGGGAGGTGTGGCGCTGCTAGTCAAGAGCAGTATTACGGTGGCGGAGAGGATGCTAGATGGGGACTCTTCTTCCGAGGTAGTATGGGCTGAAGTTAGAAACAGGAAAGGAGAGGTCACCCTGTTGGGAGTTTTTTATAGGCCTCCTAATAGTTCTAGGGATGTAGAGGAAAGGATGGCGAAGATGATTCTGGATGATATGAGCGAAAGTAACAGGGTAGTTATTATGGGAGACTTTAACTTTCCAAATATTGACTGGAAAAGATGTAGTTCGAGTACAATAGATGGGTCGTTTTTTGTACAGTGTGTGCAGGAGGGTTTCCTGAAACAATATGTTGACAGGCCAACAAGAGGCGAGGCCACGTTGGATTTGGTTTTGGGTAATGAACCAGGCCAGGTGTTGGATTTGGAGGTAGGAGAGCACTTTGGGGACAGTGACCACAATTCGGTGACGTTTACGTTAATGATGGAAAGGGATAAGTATACACCGCAGGGCAAGAGTTATAGCTGGGGGAAGGGCAATTATGATGCCATTAGACGTGACTTGGGGGGGATAAGGTGGAGAAGTAGGCTGCAAGTGTTGGGCACACTGGATAAGTGGGACTTGTTCAAGGATCAGCTACTGCGTGTTCTTGATAAGTATGTACCGGTCAGACAGGGAGGAAGGCGTCGAGCGAGGGAACCGTGGTTTACCAAGGAAGTGGAATCTCTTGTTAAGAGGAAGAAGGAGGCCTATGTGAAGATGAAGTGTGAAGTTTCGGTTGGGGCGATGGATAGTTACAAGGTAGCGAGGAAGGATCTAAAATGAGAGCTAAGACGAGCAAGGAGGGGATATGAGAAGTATTTGGCAGGAAGGATCAAGGAAAACCCAAAAGCTTTCTATAGGTATGTCAGGAATAAGCGAATGACTAGGGAAAGAGTAGGACCAGTCAAGGACAGGGATGGGAAATTGTGTGTGGAGTCTGAAGAGATAGGCGAGATACTAAATGAATATTTTTCGTCAGTATTCACTCAGGAAAAAGATAATGTTGTGGAGGAGAATGCTGAGCCCCAGGCTAATAGAATAGATGGCATTGAGGTACGTAGGGAAGAGGTGTTGGCAATTCTGGACAGGCTGAAAATAGATAAGTCCCCGGGACCTGATGGGATTTATCCTAGGATTCTCTGGGAGGCCAGGGAAGAGATTGCTGGACCTTTGGCTTTGATTTTTATGTCATCATTGGCTACAGGAATAGTGCCAGAGGACTGGAGGACAGCAAATGTGGTCCCTTTGTTCAAAAAGGGGAGCAGAGACAACCCCGGCAACTATAGACCGGTGAGCCTCACGTCTGTAGTGGGTAAAGTCTTGGAGGGGATTATAAGAGACAAGATTTATAATCATCTAGATAGGAATAATATGATCAGGGATAGTCAGCATGGCTTTGTGAAGGGTAGGTCATGCCTCACAAACCTTATTGAGTTCTTTGAGAAGGTGACTGAACAGGTAGACGAGGGTAGAGCAGTTGATGTGGTGTATATGGATTTCAGCAACGCGTTTGATAAGGTTCCCCACGGTAGGCTATTGCAAAAAATACGGAGGCTGGGGATTGAGGGTGATTTAGAGATGTGGATCAGAAATTGGCTAGCTGAAAGAAGACAGAGGGTGGTGGTTGATGGGAAATGTTCAGAATGGAGTACAGTCACAAGTGGAGTACCACAAGGATCTGTTCTGGGGCCGTTGCTGTTTGTCATTTTTATCAATGACCTAGAGGAAGGTGCAGAAGGGTGGGTGAGTAAATTTGCAGACGATACTAAAGTCGGTGGTGTTGTCGATAGTGTGGAAGGATGTAGCAGGTTACAGAGGGATATAGATAAGCTGCAGAGCTGGGCTGAGAGGTGGCAAATGGAGTTTAATGTAGAGAAGTGTGAGGTGATTCACTTTGGAAGGAATAACAGGAATGCGGAATATTTGGCTAATGGTAAAGTTCTTGAAAGTGTGGATGAGCAGAGGGATCTAGGTGTCCATGTACATAGATCCCTGAAAGTTGCCACCCAGGTTGATAGGGTGGTGAAGAAGGCCTATGGAGTGTTGGCCTTTATTGGTAGAGGGATTGAGTTCCGGAGTCAGGAGGTCATGTTGCAGCTGTACAGAACTCTGGTACGGCCGCATTTGGAGTATTGCGTACAGTTCTGGTCACCGCATTATACGAAGGACGTGGAGGCTTTGGAGCGGGTGCAGAGGAGATTTACCAGCATGTTGCCTGGTATGGAGGGAAAATCTTATGAGGAAAGGCTGATGGACTTGAGGTTGTTTTCGTTGGAGAGAAGAAGGTTAAGGGGAGACTTAATAGAGGCATACAAAATGATCAGGGGGTTGGATAGGGTGGACAGTGAGAGCCTTCTCCCGCGGATGGATATGGCTGGCACGAGGGGACATAACTTTAAACTGAGGGGTAATAGATATAGGACAGAGGTCGGAGGTAGGTTCTTTACGCAAAGAGTAGTGAGGCCGTGGAATGCCTGAACTGCTGCAGCCGTGAACTCGCCAACATTGAGGGCATTTAAAAGTTTATTGGATAAACATATGGATGATAATGGCATAGTGTAGGTTAGATGTCTTTTGTTTCGGTGCAACATCGTGGGCCGAAGGGCCTGTACTGCGCTGTATTGTTCTATGTTCTATGTTCTATCTTTCTGTTGTAACTCCGCCAATTTTCCTGAACTAAAAATATTCTCCTCATCCTCCATCTGTTCTTGTTCTTTTTCAACCATCAGATCAAAAATCGTTTCTGATAATTGCACTTCAACTTCATCTTCACGCTTTGATTTCTCCTCTTGTCTTAACCTGTGACTTTGCGACCTTGTTACTACACAACCCAGAAAAATCCCAGGATATTTGTCCTTCAACACTTCAGTTGTCTGATTTTCCACTGGCTTATCAATCACAGTAGGCATCACTCCCTCCTGCGATCCAACTATATCATTACCCAAGTTGAACTGTATTCCGAGGCAAGATAGATTCTCTATTACTCCTACTACCACTTCATCACCCTTCACTGGACTTTCCAACCTCACCTTATATAATGGAACACTACTCCTCTCACCCTGAATTCCACATATTACCACCTTTTCTGGCAACATTCTTCCCAAACTACATAACTCCTCATCTCTTACCATTAAAGATTGACTAGCTCCCATATCTCTTAAAATTGTGACTTCCTTACCTGCACCTCCTGATACACATGAGTAAACGTTACCCACACAAGTAAATTCTTTAAAGAGATCTGGCACTTTCTTATCAATCACATCTTGATCAGGCTGTACAATCTTTTGCCCCTCCTTCGCTTCACTTGGGCTTTCCTTTACCACTTTAACAAACCCCACTGTCTTATCCTGTTTTACCACATAAGCCTTCCCAGTGCTTTTCTTCAACCACCAACACTGTGACTTTACATGGCCTAGTTTATTACAGTGAAAATATTTGAAATTTTTCATTTCTTTTCCACCCTCCAGGATTTCTTTTTTAATCTGAGGTACACTCTCCTTATTATTTCCCATCAGATCGCCTTTACCTTTACCACTTGAGTATTTCTCATGTTCCCAGTTTCTATCCCTCACAGGTTGAAACTGATGTCGGAAACCAAGCTTTGATTTATGAACTAATTCATAATCATCTGCCATTTCTGCTGCCAATCTCGCAGTTTTAACCCTCTGCTCTTCCACATGAGTTATCACTACATCAGGAATTGAACTTTTAAACTCCTCCAAAAGTATAATTTCTCGAAGAGCTTCATTTGTTTGGTCTATTTTCAAAGCGCTTATCCGCCCATCAAAATTAATCCAGTAGTGATACAAGCACTTCACCAGCCCTACCTATCAGCTTTGTTTGAATCAGTAATACCCACATGTCCTGTGGCCATTTCATTTGTTTAGCTACCTTCTCAAATGAAATGAAAAAGGCTTCTACCTCCTTCTCATCAAGCCTTGGCAATGTTTGGGCATATTTCAATAGATCCCCACCAAGCCTTCAGCATTGACACTCTTTCTCACTATCCTCGTCACTTGCATCCAACTGTACGTTTCCCTTTACTTCTGCCAATTTTAACTGACAATCATCTTTCATGGCCCTTTTCTGAAGTTCAAACTCTCTCTCTTTATCTTTTTCCATGATCTGTATCCCCCTTTCTCTTTCTTTTTGTTCTGCTAGGGCTATTCTTTCTTTTCTCCTTTCTTCTCTCTCCTTTTCTTTTTCCTCTCTCTCTCTTTCTTTTTCCTCCCTATCTCTTCCTTTTTCCTCTCTCTCTCTTTCTTTTCCCTCTCTTTCGCATTCAAGCTGCTTTAATTCTTTCTAATGTTCCATTTGTTTAATTTGTAACTGAAATATTTGCCTTGTCCAATGAGTCAAACTGTATCTCAGGTAACTTTAAATGCTTTGCCACCGCCATAATTACCTTGTCTTTTCGCATTTTGTCAGGTAATGTTAATTGCAATGTTCTTGCCAAATTTAACAGTCTGCTTTTAGTCTCTGTCCATAAGGCACTGTGTGTGACTGTCTCCACCCCCAAAAACTTATGAGCCTCTGAAGGAGACATTGTCCACAACACACTCCCCACTTAAACTAGAATACCACACCTAAAAAGCAACCACAATATGCTCACCCCTCACGGTCCTTAAGTTCACTAAGCCAATCCAATAGATAGACTTTTATCCCCCTCGTTCCCCAATTTGTTATGTGCCAGGGTTTAGAGAACCCCAAAGTGTATCATGGTGTTCACCTGATCCACAACTTTTAATAGATTGTGGTATGGGGAGCACACGACCCACTCTCCAGCACAGCAGAAATGGAAAAGTATTTTTTAAAGCAAAACAATGTTTATTCTATGAACTCAATTTAACCTTTTTAAAACATACAGCGAACATCTTAGCAACCATTAATTCAAATACAACCCCCAAAGAATACAACACTAAGTAATCCTTAAGCTGTCCTTTTAACATCCATAAGACTTAAAAAAGGACTTTTAACAGAAGCACATCAGGTTAAAGTCACTATTGAGAGCAGTTATTAGTTTTCAATCACCAAAGGATTGATTTGCAGTCTTTAGATTACAGAGAGAGTGACTCATACACCTTCTGGCTGTGACTGCAGCTATCCAGCTCTGAAAACGAAACTAAAACACACCCTGCAGGAAAAAGCCTAAAATGAAAGTAAAAATCTGACAGACAGCCCAGCTCCATGCACTCTCTGACATCACTGCAGTAGTATACACCCATTTCTTAAATGTACTCTCACTACAGATACTTATATACACACCCATTTATAAACACCCATTGAATAAAGGTACTCTCACATGACAAGATGAAGTCGACCAAATTTCCAAAGGACATTTAAGTTGGTGTCACACAAAAGGTTAGTAGGTCTCATGGATTTAGGCGGTGTGGGGGTGGGGGGTGGCATCATCTTCGCATGGATAAAGGATTGGTGAATGGGCAGAGTGGACATAAATGAGACTTTTCACAAGTTGGCAGACAGTGAACCGTGGAGCGTTGCAAAGATTACTGAGGTGTAGCTATTGATAATCTGTATTAAAGACTCAGATAAAGAGACAGAGAGTACTGTATCTAAGTTTACTGATGATACAAAGTTAGATGGGAAGGTAAGCTGTGTGGAGAATACAGAGACAGCAAAGAGATATAGAAAGATTAGGTAAGAGGGTAACAAGATGGAGTATAATATAGGGAAGTTTGACATTATTCATTGCTCATAAGGATAAACAAAAGAATATTTTTTAAAAGGTCAAAAACTTGTTAGTGTTGATGTTCAAAGTGACTTAGGAACGTTCAGACGAGGAACACAGAAAGTTAGCATGCAGGTGCAGTCAGCAATCAGAAAGGCAAATGATAATTTTTACGAGTGTCACAAGTAGGTTTACATTAACACTGCAATGAAGTTACTGTGAAAATTCCCTAGTCACCACACTATGGCGCCCGTTTGGGTAAACTGAGGGAGAATAAAGAATGTCCAATTCACACAACAGCACGTCTTTCGGAACTGTGTGGGAGGATACCGCAGAACCCGGAAGAAACCCACACAAACACTGGGGGAATGTGGAGACTCCGCACAGACAGTGACCCAAGCTGGGAATCGAACCCGGGTCCCTGGCGCTGTGAAGAGACAGTGCTACCGTGCCGCTGGCCCTTATTGCGCGAATAAAGTCTTCTACATGAATATTTTTCGTCAGTATTCACTCAGGAAAAAGATAATGTTGTGGAGGAGAATGCTGAGCTCCAGGTAAATAGATTAGATGGCATTGAGGTACGTAGGGAAGAGGTGTTGGCAATTCTGGACAGGCTGAAAATAGATAAGTCCCCGGGACCTGATGGGATTTATCCTAGGATTCTCTGGGAGGCCAGGGAAGAGATTGCTGGACCATTGGCTTTGATTTTTATGTCATCATTGGCTACAGGAATAGTGCCAGAGGACTGGAGGATAGCAAATGTGGTCCCTTTGTTCAAAAAGGGGAGCAGAGACAACCCCGGCAACTATAGACCGGTGAGCCTCTCGTCTGTCGTGGGTAAAGTCTTGGAGGGGATTATAAGAGACAAGATTTATAATCATCTAGATAGGAATAATATGATCAGGGATAGTCAGCATGGCTTTGTGAAGGGTAGGTCATGCCTCACAAACCTCATCGAGTTCTTTGAGAAAATGACTGAACAGGTAGACGAGGGTAGAGCAGTTGATGTGGTGTATATGGATTTCAGCAAAGCGTTTGATAAGGTTCCCCACGGTAGGCTATTGCAGAAAATATGGAGGCTGGGGATTGAGGGTGATTTAGAGATGTGGATCAGAAATTGGCTAGCTGAAAGAAGACAGAGGGTGGTGGTTGATGGGAAATGTTCAGAATGGAGTTCAGTCACAAGTGGAGTACCACAAGGATCTGTTCTGGGGCCGTTGCTGTTTGTCATTTTTATCAATGACCTAGAGGAAGGCGCAGAAGGGTGGGTGAGTAAATTTGCAGACGATACTAAAGTCGGTGGTGTTGTCGATAGTGTGGAAGGAAGTAGCAGGTTACAGAGGGATATAGATAAGCTGCAGAGCTGGGCTGAGAGGTGGCAAATGGAGTTTAATGTAGAGAAGTGTGAGGTGATTCACTTTGGAAGGAATAACAGGAATGCGGAATATTTGGCTCATGGTAAAGTTCTTGGAAGTGTGGATGAGCAGAGGGATCTAGGTGTCCATGTACATAGATCCCTGAAAGTTGCCACCCAGGTTGATAGGGTGGTGAAGAAGGCCTATGGAGTGTTGGCCTTTATTGGTAGAGGGATTGAGTTCCGGAGTCAGGAGGTCATGTTGCAGCTGTACAGAACTCTGGTACGGCTGCATTTGGAGCATTGCGTACAGTTCTGGTCACCGCATTATAGGAAGGACGTGGAGGCTTTGGAGTGGGTGCAGAGGAGATTTACCAGGATGTTGCCTGGTATGGAGGGAAAATCTTATGAGGAAAGGCTGATGGACTTGAGGTTGTTTTCATTGGAGAGAAGAAGGTTAAGAGGAGACTTAATAGAGGCATACAAAATGATCAGGGGGTTGGATAGGGTGGACAGTGAGAGCCTTCTCCCGCGGATGGAAATGGCTGGCACGAGGGGACATAACTTTAAACTGAGGGGTAATAGATATAGGACAGAGGTCAGAGGTCAGAGGTAGGTTCTTTACGCAAAGAGTAGTGAGGCCGTGGAATGCCCTACCTGCTACAGTAGTGAACTCGCCAACATTGAGGGCATTTAAAAGTTTCTTGGATAAACATATGGATGATAATGGTATAGTGTAGGTTAGATGGCTTTTGTTTCGGTGCAACATCGTGGGCCGAAGGGCCTGTACTGCTCTGTATTGTTCTATGTTCTATGTACAGTTGTACAGGAGTTTGGTCAGACCATGGGCTGGATTCTCTGTCCCGCTGCACTAGATTTCTGGTTCAGGATGCTCCGTTTTTCCGGCTGGTCAATGGGGATTCCCATTGTGGGGCAGCCCCATGCCGTCGGGAACCCCCCAGGCTGCTGGCAAAATGGAGCATCCCGACTGCAGAGAATCCAGCCCCAGATCTGGAATACCGTGTGGTGTTTGGTCTCCACATTTAAGAAAGGCTATATTTCATTGAAGGTGGCACAGTGGTGGTCCCTGGGCAGAAGGGATGTGCTATGAGATGCTGAGTGAAGTTTCTTTGGTGTTTAGAAGAATGAGAGGGATAAAATTCTGAAGGTGGTCGAAAAGTTAGAGGCTACAAGATTGTTTCCGTTGTTCGGGGGTCTAAAACACAGGGAGATCGGCCATGAATTTGCACCCTTGTTTTGAGACTCATGTACTCTGAGCCTGAAATTCTGAGTTGAAGGGCTCTGCCTTCCAGAAGGGCCCTGGCACAAAATGGGAAGCACGGTGTACTGGGCTGGGTGAGTGGGTGTTCTCTCGACAAGACTTGTAGAATGCATATATTGGCGGGGGGGGGGGGGGTGGGGGGGGTGGGGTGCATACATTGGCCGGGAGGGGGGGGGGGATGATGTTGTGGGAGCTGCCAGTGAATAAATGACCGAGCATTTTAACTATGATATGGATCTATGATATCAATTAGCTCACGCTCTCCTGACACACCTACTGGTCAATGAACATTCCTTTGCTTTGACAAACAAGCTAATTATACAATCTAGCTCGGCACCGATGTGCTTTAGTGCCACTGATTACTGGTCACTACTTCTGAGTCAAGCAGATATACAAGTTTCATCTCAAGGCACAAAGGCTATTAATCTCAACAGGGTGCCCTGCTCCAACAGGCAGTGGAGTCCTCACTGGCCAATCTCCACCCACCCCCTCCTTGAGAGGGTTGCACCAGGCCTTACAGTTAACCATGGGACAGAGTCTGCTCCTTTCAGGAAACGTCAGGATAATCTCTGAAGCTTGGGCGGTGTAGGTCTTTGTCCATTTTGTGAGTTAGTAATGGATTGGACCTCGGTGTGATGGCCAGCACAAAAGTCCGTGACCACCGGAAGGATGTTCCTGGGGTGGATAGGCAATGGGTCAGGGCATGGAGTCGATTCCATAAAGTTCACTCTTTCTCTTTGTTCCCATGCAGTGAGTACAGCGAGAAAGAGAGATGGAGCTGTTAGAATGGCTGTAATCCTCGCCTGAAGTAAGGAAGACGACAGATGCATTGATGTATGGCTCTTGGAGGCAGCAGCAGCTCCCCAAAGAGGAAAGGGTGGCAGAGCCTGCTCCACAGCCAGATGATGGACCCCAGAGAGCAGCCGCTCGGAGGTACCAGCTTCGGCCCAGGAGCCTAATTGATTATTATCATTATTAATTTTCCTGGAGATGAGTGAAAACCAGTGTCGGAGGAGACTCCACACGATCAGTAACAAAGTCTCTCATCAGTGCCACCTGCTGCATGGACTCAGAGAGCGGCCACTGCCAGTCACCCTGAACATTTATGCGGGTGGCTCCTTTCAAGACTTTATTGGTAATCTTTGCAGCATCTTGCAGTGCTCCACACATAAGTACATCAAGGAGGTGTTGCATGCACTCTTCGCATGGGATCGCAACTTCATCAATCTCCACTGAGACCAGGCTAGCCAGGACACAGTTTATTAACCGCAAGAGCTTCCACTCCCTTAATGGTCAGCCCGTCTGCTATCACACAAAGCATATCATCCAGGTATGTTCCCGGGGAGCATCAATGACAGCTTCTTCCTTGGCCACTCATAGATACTGGACGTATTTGAGGGAGCTCAACAGCTAAGGGATGGCTCCTCGGTGACAAGGGATACCACCTGAGGATGTGGCTGAAGACGTCTCTCTGCAGGCCACAGAGTTCAGCAGAGACCCAATATAATGAGGCTCAAGCTTCAACTCGTGGTTTGCTGAAACAGACCATCGGGATTTCAAATGAAAATGAAATTAAATGAAAATCGCTTATTGTCACAAGTAGGCTTCAAATGAAGTTACTGTGAAAAGCCCCTAGTCGCCACATTCCGGCGCCTGTTCGGGGAGGCTGGTACGGGAAGATGTGTTTCCGGTGCCTGGGCTGATCCGGTAGAACCCTGCAATACAATCACCAGAGGGTGTCATACATTCTGGTTGTCTGCGCTGCCCTCCATAACTTAACGCTTCAACGGGGCCAGGAGATGGCGAGGAGGAGATGCATGAGCGGCACAGCTGCTCTGATTAACAGGACATTGAGGTGGGTGACTAGGAGAAACCCATGGAGGGGGCAGAGAGAGGCATCGTCCAGTGACGAGGACCATAACGGGGAGGTGAGCTCGGGACATCCTTATTGACCCCCACTTCACTGATGACCAGGATTAGAGTGCCCACCAGACCCACCAGGAGTTGGATGTTGCTGTCTGTGTGCTGGCAACGCTCACCCAAACCTAACATTGGTTTGTGTCATGGGAAAGAAGAATTGCCCCAAGTCTCAATATTGCAGGATGATGATGACAACGTACAGTGGGGACAGTCCATTGTTCCTCAAAGAGCTACTGCAAATGTCTGACTCCTGTCTGGCTGAAGGCAGCTGGCAAACCCCCACTGAGCCACCCCCCCTGCAGATAGACCCATCTCTCCTGACCCAGGCTCCTCCGTAGGGGTTCCCTTGAGGGTCAGTGTCACCGGTGCCAGAGGCAAAGTACTCACAAGGGATTAGGTGCTGGGATCCATGTGTTGCGATCACACTCCCACAATGATTGGGTTGAGTGACGGGTTTGGTCATTGTGGGCGGACTCCTAATTACTAGGAAGACACTGGCATGACTGATGTGTCCTGTCACAGTGAGGGAATGTCAGCCAATGAACTGACAGCCTTGCAGTGAGGAGATGGAGGAGGCTCAGTGTGGAGCATCCAGCCTTTCAGTGTGAGATGAACACTGTTGTCTCAACTGCACTTCATGCAGAAATCTAATGAGAGCAGGGAGGCACAAGGAAGGTGAAAAAAGTGAGGTTTAATACATTGACAGAGGTGTTTGAAGATTTCAGTAAGGGCTCACTATCTATAAGTGACGAACAACACCTGTGCCGATACTCAACAAGACTTTCTTTAAACTTCTAAGTCTACATCAAGTCTTGGTATCTGCCCAGGATCCACAGCAGAGGTAGAGGGAGCCACGCCACTTTTTCTGCCATAATCTGGGAAGACCTACTCTGCAGGGCTGAGACCTGCGGGGTTCTGGCCTGCTTTCATGGTGCTGCTGTGTGGCATTGACACCCTGCTCAGTGTGCGAGATCGGACCTGTCCCGGTCAAAGGTTTGTGAAACTTTGGAACATCCATTACCATCTGGGGTAAGGAATTCCATTGTTAAAAATATCTCAAGGCTGGGATAGACTGTCTCTCAGGGAATTAAGGGATATGAAATATAGAAATGAAGCTCAAGATCAGCAACGACGGTATTGAATGGCGGAGCAGGCTCGATGGACATTGTGCTCCACTCCTGCTCCAATTTCCAATGGTCTTATGAACCGTTGAGTTGAGTCTCACGCAATGGGCAGCGACAGGGCTGGAGTCACTATCTTGGAATGTTTTGGTGGGTGTAATTTCAACAAAGCTTACCACAAATACTTCAATTTCAAACTAAAATACAAACATATACAAGGTGAGTGAAGCAAACCTGGTATTTGGCTGAATTCCGAGGCAGTCGGTGTATCAAGTTCTTGTATAGCTTTTCCTAAGAAACAGAGATTCAATTAAATTCAGAATTCTGGTTGATGTGCAAAAAGGCGCATCACTGTACATGCTGACATTCTCACAGGGACCCGCGGAACAGACTAGCCACTCACACTGACCCCTGTACATACAGAAACTCTCACACTGACCCCCCTGTATATACTGACACACTCACACTGACCCACCCTGTACAGACTGACACTCTCACACTGACCCCCCCTGTACATACTGACACTCTCACACTGACCCCCCCTGTACATACTGACACTCTCACACTGACCCACCCTGTACATACTGACACTCTCACACTGACCCCCCCTGTACATACTGACATTCTCACACTGACCCACTGTACATACTGACACTCTCACACTGACCCCCCATGTACATAGTGACACTCTCACACTGACCCCCTGTACATACTGACACTCTCACACTGACCCCCCCTGTACATACTGACACTCTCACACTGACCCCCCCTGTACATACTGACACTCTCACACTGACCCCCTGTACATACTGACACTCTCACACTGACCCCCCTGTACATAGTGACACTCTCACACTGACCCCCCTGTACAGACTGACACTCTCACACTGACACCCCCTGTACATACTGACACTCTCACACTGACCCCCCCTGTACATACTGACACTCTCACACCGACCCACCTGTAAAGACTGACACTCTCACACTGACCCCCTGTACATAGTGACACTCTCACACTGACCCCCTGTACATAGTGACGCTCTCACACTGACCCCCTTGTACATAGTGACACTCTCACACTGACCCCCTGTACATACTGACACTCTCACACTGACCCCCTGTACATACTCACACTCTCACACTGACCCCCTGTACATACTGACACTCTCACACTGACCCCCTGTACATAGTGACGCTCTCACACTGACCCCCCTGTACATAGTGACACTCTCACACTGACCCCCCCTGTACAGACTGACACTCTCACACTGACCCCCCCCTGTACATACTGACACTCTCACACTGACCCCCTGTACATATTGACGCTCTCACACTGACCCCCCTGTACATAGTGACGCTCTCACACTGACCCCCCTGTACATAGTGACACTCTCACACTGACCCCTTGTACATACTGTCACTCTCACACTGACCCCCCCTGTACATATTGACACTCACACACTGACCCCTTGTACATACTGACACTCTCACACTGACCCCTTGAACAGACTGTCACTCTCACACTGACCCCCCCTGTACATAGTGACGCTCTCACACTGACCCCCCTGTACATAGTGACACTCTCACACTGACCCCTTGTACATACTGTCACTCTCACAGTGACCCCCCCTTTACATATTGACACTCTCACACTGACCCCTTGTACATACTGACACTCTCACACTGACCCCTTGTACAGACTGTCACTCTCACACTGACCCCCCCTGTACATATTGACACTCTCACACTGACCCCCCCTGTACATACTGACACTCTCACACTGACCCCCTATGTACATACTGACACTCTCACACTGACCCCCTGTACATACTGACACTCTCACACTGACCCCCCCTGTACATACTGACACTCTCACACTGACCCCCCCTGTACATACTGACACTCTCACCCTGACCCCCTGTACATACTGACGCTCTCACACTGACGCCTTGTACATACTGACACTCTCACACTGACCCCCCCCCCCCCGTACATAGTGACACTCTCACACTGACCCCCCTGTACATACTGACACTCTCACACTGACCCCCCCTGTACAGACTGACTCTCTCACACTGACCCCCTGTACAGACTGACACTCTCACACTGACCCCCCATGTACATAGTGACACTCTCAAACTGACCCCCCATGTACATAGTGACACTCTCACAATGACCCCCCTGTACATAGTGACACTCTCACACTGACCCCCCTTGTACAGACTAACACTCTCACACTGACCCCCCCTGTACATACTGACACTCTCACACTGACCCCATGTACATACTGACACTCTCACACTGACCCCCTGTACATACTGACACTCTCACACTGACCCCCTGTACATACTGACACTCTCACACTGACCCCCTGTACATACTGACACTCTCATACTGACCCCCCCTGTACATACTGACACTCTCACACTGACCCCCCCTGTACATACTGACACTCTCACACTGACCCCCTGTACATACTGACACTCTCACACTGACCCCCCTGTACATACTGACACTCTCACTCTGACCACCCTGTACAGACTGACACTCTCACACTGACCCCCCCCTGTACAGACTGACACTCTCACACTGACCCCCCCTGTACACAGTGACACTCTCACACTGACCCCCCTGGACATACTGACACTCTCACACTGACCCCCCCGTACATACTGACACACTCACACTGACCCCCCTGAACATAGTGACACTCTCGCACTGACCCCCCTGGACATACTGACACTCTCACACTGACCCCACTGTACATAGTGACAATTTCACACCGGCCCCCCCTGTACATACTGACACACTCACACTGACCCCCCTGTACATAGTGACACTCTCACACCGACCCCACCTGTACATACTGACACTCTCACACTGACCCCCAATGTACAAAATGACACTCTCACACTGACCCCCTGTACAGACTGACACTCTCACACTGACCCACCCTTTACATACTGAAACTCTCACACTGACCCCCTGTACATACTGACACTCTCACACTGACCCCCCTGTACATACTGACACTCTCACACTGACCCCCCCTGTACATACTGACACTCTCACACTGACCCCCCTGTACATAGTGACGCTCTCACACTGACCCCCTGTACATACTGACACTCTCACACTGACCCCCCCAGTACATACTGACACTCTCACACTGACCCCTTGTACATACTGAAACTCTCACACTGACCCCCCTGTACATAATGACACTCTCACACTGACCCCCCCTGTACATACTGACACTCTCACACAGACCCCCTGTACATACTGACACTCTCACACTGACCCCTTGTACATACTGACACTCTCACACTGACCCCCCTGTACATAGTGACACTCTCACACGGACCCCCCTGTACATACTGACACTCTCACACTGACCCCCCCTGTACATGCTGACACTCTCTCACTGACCCTCTGTACATACTGCCACTCTCACACTGAACTCCTGTACATACTGGCACTCTCACACTGACCCCCTGTACATACTGACTCTCTCACACTGACCCCCTGTACAAACTGACACTCTCACACTGACCCCCTCTGTACAGACTGACACTCTCACACTGACCCCCCTGTACATACTGACACTCTCACACTGACCCCCCCTGTACATACTGACACTCTCACACTGACCCTCTGTACATACTGACACTCTCACACTGACCCCCCCTGTACATACTGACACTCTCTCACTGACCCTCTGTACATACTGACACTCTCACACTGACCCCCCCTGTACATACTGACACGCTCACGCTGACCCCCTGTACATACTGACTCTCTCACACTGACCCCCTCTGTACAGACTGACACTCTCACACTGACCCCCCTGTACATACTGACACTCTCACACTGACCCCCCCTGTACATACTGACACTCTCACACTGACCCCCCATGTACATACTGACACTCTCACACTGACCCCCCCTGTACATACTGACACTCTCACCCTGACCCCCTGTACATACTGACACTCTCACACTGACCCCCCCTGTATATACTGACACTCTCACACTGACCCCCCATGTACATACTGACACTCTCACACTGACCCCCCTGTACATACTGACACTCTCACACTGACCCCCTATGTACATACTGACACTCTCACACTGACCCCCTGTACATACTGACACTCTGACACTGACCCCCCCTGTACATACTGACACTCTCACACTGACCCCCCCTGTACATAGTGACACTCTCACACTGACCCCTTGTACATACTGTCACTCTCACAGTGACCCCCCCTTTACATATTGACACTCTCACACTGACCCCTTGTACATACTGACACTCTCACACTGACCCCTTGTACAGACTGTCACTCTCACACTGACCCCCCCTGTACATATTGACACTCTCACACTGACCCCCCCTGTACATACTGACACTCTCACACTGACCCCCTATGTACATACTGACACTCTCACACTGACCCCCTGTACATACTGACACTCTCACACTGACCCCCCCTGTACATACTGACACTCTCACACTGACCCCCCCTGTACATACTGACACTCTCACCCTGACCCCCTGTACATACTGACGCTCTCACACTGACGCCTTGTACATACTGACACTCTCACACTGACCCCCCCCCCCCGTACATAGTGACACTCTCACACTGACCCCCCTGTACATACTGACACTCTCACACTGACCCCCCCTGTACAGACTGACTCTCTCACACTGACCCCCTGTACAGACTGACACTCTCACACTGACCCCCCATGTACATAGTGACACTCTCAAACTGACCCCCCATGTACATAGTGACACTCTCACAATGACCCCCCTGTACATAGTGACACTCTCACACTGACCCCATGTACATACTGACACTCTCACACTGACCCCCTGTACATACTGACACTCTCACACTGACCCCCTGTACATACTGACACTCTCACACTGACCCCCTGTACATACTGACACTCTCATACTGACCCCCCCTGTACATACTGACACTCTCACACTGACCCCCCCTGTACATACTGACACTCTCACACTGACCCCCTGTACATACTGACACTCTCACACTGACCCCCCTGTACATACTGACACTCTCACTCTGACCACCCTGTACAGACTGACACTCTCACACTGACCCCCCCCTGTACAGACTGACACTCTCACACTGACCCCCCCTGTACACAGTGACAGTCTCACACTGACCCCCCTGGACATACTGACACTCTCACACTGACCCCCCCGTACATACTGACACACTCACACTGACCCCCCTGAACATAGTGACACTCTCGCACTGACCCCCCTGGACATACTGACACTCTCACACTGACCCCACTGTACATAGTGACAATCTCACACCGGCCCCCCCTGTACATACTGACACACTCACACTGACCCCCCTGTACATAGTGACACTCTCACACCGACCCCCCCTGTACATACTGACACTCTCACACTGACCACCAATGTACAAAATGACACTCTCACACTGACCCCCTGTACAGACTGACACTCTCACACTGACCCACCCTTTACATACTGAAACTCTCACACTGACCCCCTGTACATACTGACACTCTCACACTGACCCCCCTGTACATACTGACACTCTCACACTGACCCCCCCTGTACATACTGACGCTCTCACACTGACCCCCCTGTACATAGTGACGCTCTCACACTGACCCCCTGTACATACTGACACTCTCACACTGACCCCCCCTGTACATACTGACACTCTCACACTGACCCCTTGTACATACTGAAACTCTCACACTGACCCCCCTGTACATAATGACACTCTCACACTGACCCCCCCTGTACATACTGACACTCTCACACAGACCCCCTGTACATACTGACACTCTCACACTGACCCCTTGTACATACTGACACTCTCACACTGACCCCCCTGTACATAGTGACACTCTCACACGGACCCCCCTGTACATACTGACACTCTCACACTGACCCCCCCTGTACATACTGACACTCTCTCACTGACCCTCTGTACATACTGCCACTCTCACACTGAACTCCTGTACATACTGGCACTCTCACACTGACCCCCTGTACATACTGACTCTCTCACACTGACCCCCTGTACAAACTGACACTCTCACACTGACCCCCTCTGTACAGACTGACACTCTCACACTGACCCCCCTGTACATACTGACACTCTCACACTGACCCCCCCTGTACATACTGACACTCTCACACTGACCCTCTGTACATACTGACACTCTCACACTGACCCCCCCTGTACATACTGACACTCTCTCACTGACCCTCTGTACATACTGACACTCTCACACTGACCCCCCCTGTACATACTGACACGCTCACGCTGACCCCCTGTACATACTGACTCTCTCACACTGACCCCCTCTGTACAGACTGACACTCTCACACTGACCCCCCTGTACATACTGACACTCTCACACTGACCCCCCCCTGTACATACTGACACTCTCACACTGACCCCCCATGTACATACTGACACTCTCACACTGACCCCCCTGTACATACTGACACTCTCACACTGACCCCCTATGTACATACTGACACTCTCACACTGACCCCCTGTACATACTGACACTCTCACACTGACCCCCCCTGTACATACTGACACTCTCACACTGACCCCCCCTGTACATACTGACACTCTCACCCTGACCCCCTGTACATACTGACACTCTCACACTGACCCCCCATGTACATACTGACACTCTCACACTGACCCCCCTGTACATACTGACACTCTCACACTGACCCCCTATGTACATACTGACACTCTCACACTGACCCCCTGTACATACTGACACTCTCACACTGACCCCCCCTGTACATACTGACACTCTCACCCTGACCCCCTGTACATACTGACGCACTCACACTGACGCCTTGTACATACTGACACTCTCACACTGACCCCCCCCTGTATATAGTGACACTCTCACACTGACCCCCCCTGTACATACTGACACTCTCACACTGACCCCCCCTGTACATACTGACACTCTCAAACTGACGCCCCCTGTACAGACTGACTCTCTCACACTGACCCCCTGTACAGACTGACACTCTCACGCTGACTCCCCATGTACATAGTGACACTCTCACACTGACCCCCCATGTACATAGTGACACTCTCACACTGACCCCCCTGTACATAGTGACACTCTCACACTGACCCCCACTGTACAGACTGACACTCTCACACTGACCCCCCCTGTACATACTGACACTCTCACACTGACCCCCTGTACATACTGAAACTCTCACACTGTCCCCCTGTACATACTAACACTCTCACACTGACCCCCCCCTGTACATACTGACACTCTCACACTGACCCCCCTGTACATACTGACACTCTCACACTGACCCCCCCCTGTACATAATGACACTCTCACACTGACCCCCTGTACATACTGACACTCTCACACTGACCACCCCTGTACATACTGACACTCTCACACTGACCCCCTGTACATACTGACACTCTCACACTGACGCCCTGTACATAGTGACGCTCTCACACTGACCCCCCTGTACATAGTGACGCTCTCACACTGACCCCCCTGTACATAGCGACACTCTCACACTGACCCCTTGTACATACTGTCACTCTCACACTGACCCCCCCTGTACATATTGACACTCTCACACTGACCCCTTGTACATACTGACACTCTCACACTGACCCCTTGTACAGACTGTCACTCTCACACTGACCCCCCCTGTACATACTGACACTCTCACACTGACCCCTTGTACATACTGACACTCTCACACTGACCCCTTGTACAGACTGTCACTCTCACACTGACCCCCCCTGTACATACTGACACTCTCACACTGACACCCTATGTACATACTGACACTCTCACACTGACCCCCTGTACATACTGACACTCTCACACTGACCCCCCCCTGTACATACTGACACTCTCACACTGACCCCCCCTGTACATACTGACACTCTCACCCTGACCCCCTGTACATACTGACGCTCTCACACTGACGCCTTGTACATACTGACACTCTCACACTGACCCCCCCCCCCGGACATAGTGACACTCTCACACTGACCCCCCTGTACATACTGACACTCTCACACTGACCCCCCCCTGTACATACTGACACTCTCAAACTGACGCCCCCTGTACAGACTGACTCTCTCACACTGACCCCCTGTACAGACTGACACTCTCACACTGACCCCCCATGTACATAGTGACACTCTCAAACTGACCCCCCATGTACATAGTGACACTCTCACACTGACCCCCCTGTACATAGTGACACTCTCACACTGACCCCCCTTGTACAGACTAACACTCTCACACTGACCCCCCCTGTACATACTGACACTCTCACACTGACCCCATGTACATACTGACACTCTCACACTGACCCCCTGTACATACTGACACTCTCACACTGACCCCCTGTACATACTGACACTCTCACACTGACCCCCTGTACATACTGACACTCTCATACTGACCCCCCCTGTACATACTGACACTCTCACACTGACCCCCCCTGTACATACTGACACTCTCACACTGACCCCCTGTACATACTGACACTCTCGCACTGACCCCCCTGTACATACTGACACTCTCACTCTGACCACCCTGTACAGACTGACACTCTCACACTGACCCCCCCCTGTACAGACTGACACTCTCACACTGACCCCCCCTGTACACAGTGACACTCTCACACTGACCCCCCTGGACATACTGACACTCTCACACTGACCCCCCCGTACATACTGACACACTCACACTGACCCCACTGTACATAGTGACAATCTCACACCGGCCCCCCCTGGACATACTGACACACTCACACTGACCCCCCTGTACATAGTGACACTCTCACACCGACCCCCCCTGTACATACTGACACTCTCACACTGACCCCCCATGTACAAAATGACACTCTCACACTGACCCCCTGTACAGACTGACACTCTCACACTGACCGACCCTGTACATACTGAAACTCTCACACTGACCCCCTGTACATACTGACACTCTCACACTGACCCCCCTGTACATACTGACACTCTCACACTGACCCCCCCTGTACATACTGACGCTCTCACACTGACCCCCCTGTACATAGTGACGCTCTCACACTGACCCCCTGTACATACTGACACTCTCACACTGACCCCCCTTGTACATACTGACACTCTCACACTGACCCCTTGTACATACTGAAACTCTCACACTGACCCCCCCTGTACATAATGACACTCTCACACTGACCCCCCCTGTACATACTGACACTCTCACACAGAACCCCTGTCCATACTGACACTCTCACACTGACCCCTTGTACAGACAGACACTCTCACACTGACCCCTTGTACATACTGACACTCTCACACTGACCCCCCTGTACATAGTGACACTCTCACACCGACCCCCCCTGTACATACTGACACTCTCACACTGACCCCCCCTGTACATACTGACACTCTCTCACTGACCCTCTGTACATACTGCCACTCTCACACTGAACTCCTGTACATACTGGCACGCTCACGCTGACCCCCTGTACATACTGACTATCTCACAATGACCCCCTCTGTACAGACTGACACTCTCACACTGACCCCCCTGTACATACTGACACTCTCACACTGACCCCCCCTGTACATACTGACACTCTCACACTGACCCCCCTGTACATACTGACACTCTCACACTGACCCCCCCTGTACATACTGACACTCTCACACTGACCCCCCATGTACATACTGACACTCTCATTCTGACCCCCCTGTACATACTGACACTCTCACACTGACCCCCTATGTACATACTGACACTCTCACACTGACCCCCTGTACATACTGACACTCTCACACTGACCCCCCCTGTACATACTGACACTCTCACACTGACCCCCCCTGTACACACTGACACTCTCACCCTGACCCCCTGTACATACTGACACTCTCACACTGACCCCCCATGTACATACTGACACTCTCACACTGACCCCCCTGTACATACTGACACTCTCACACTGACCCCCTATGTACATACTGACACTCTCACACTGACCCCCTGTACATACTGACACTCTCACACTGACCCCCCCTGTACATACTGACACTCTCACACTGACCCCCCCTGTACATACTGACACTCTCACCCTGACCCCCTGTACATACCGACGCTCTCACACTGACGCCTTGTACATACTGACACTCTCACACTGACCCCCCCCCTGTACATAGTGACACTCTCACACTGACCCGCCCTGTACATACTGACACTCTCACACTGACCCCCCCCTGTACATACTGACACTCTCAAACTGACGCCCCCTGTACATACTGACACTCTCACACTGACCCCCTGTACATACTGACACTCTCACACTGTCCCCCTGTACATACTGACACTCTCACACTGACCCCCCCTGTACATACTGACACTCTCACACTGACCCCCCTGTACATACTGACACTCTCACACTGACCCCCCCCTGTACATAATGACACTCTCACACTGACCCCCTGTACATACTGACACTCTCACACTGACCACCCCTGTAGATACTGACACTCTCACACTGACCCCCTGTACATACTGACACTCTCACACTGATCCCCCTGTACATAGTGACACTCTTACATTGACCCCCCTGTACATACTGACACTCTCACACTGACCCCCTGTACATACTGACACTCTCACACTGACCCCTGTACATAGTGACACTCTCACACTGACCCCCTGTACATACTGACACTCTCACTCTGACCCCCCTGTACAGACTGACACTCTCACACTGACCCCCCTGTACATACTGACACACTCACACTGACCCCCCTGTACATAGTGACATTCTCACACCGACCCCCCCTGTACATACTGACACTCTCACACTGACCCCCCATGTACAAAATGACACTCTCACACTGACCCCCTGTACAGACTGACACTCTCACACTGACCCACCCTGTACATACTGACACTCTCACACTGACCCCCTGTACATACTGACACTCTCACACTGACTCCCCCTGTACATACTGACGCTGTCACACTGACCCCCCTGTACATCGTGACGCTCTCACACTGACCCCCTGTACATACTGACACTCTCACACTGACCCCCCCTGTACATACTGACACTCTCACACTGACCTCTTATACATACTGACACTCTCACACTGACCCCTCCTGTACATACTGACACTCTCACACTGACCCCCCCTGTACATACTGACACTCTCACACTGACCCCCTGTACATACTGACGCTCTCACACTGACGCCATGTACATACTGACACTCTCACACTGACCCCCTGTACAGACTGACACTCTCACACTGACCCCCCCTGTACAGACAGACACTCTCACACTGACCCCCCATGTACATACTGACACTCTCACACTGACCCCCCTGTACATACTGACACTCTCACACTGACCCTCTGTACAGACTGACACTCTCATACTGACCCCCCCTGTACATACTGACACACTCACACTGACCCCCTGTACCTACTGACACTCTCACACTGACCCCCCTGTACAGACAGACACTCTCACACTGACCCCCTGTACAGACTGTCACTCTCACACTGACCCCCCTGGACAGACAGACACTCTCACACTGACGCCTTGTACATACTGACACTCTCACACTGACCCCCTGTACAGACTGACACTCTCACACTGACCCCCCCTGTACATACTGACACTCTCAAACTGACGCCCCCTGTACAGACTGACACTCTCACACTGACCCCCTGTACAGACTGACACACTCACACTGACCCCCCTGTACAGACTGACACTCTCACACTGACCCCCCATGTACATAGTGACAATCTCACACTGACCCCCCTGTACATACTGACACTCTCACACTGACCCCCCCTGTACATACTGACACACTCACACTGACCCCCTGTACATACTGACACTCTCACACTGACCCCCCATGTACATAGTGACACTCTCACACTGACCCCCCTGTTCATAGTGACACTCACACACTGACCCCCCCTGTACAGACTGACACTCTCACATTGTCCCCCCCCTGTACATACTGACACTCTCACACTGACCCCCTGTACATACTGACACTCTCACACTGACCCCCTGTACATACTGACACTCTCACACTGACCCCCCCCCCCTGTACATAGTGACACTCTCACACTGACCCCCCCTGTACATACTGACACTCTCACACTGACCCCCCCCTGTACATACTGACACTCTCAAACTGACGCCCCCTGTACAGACTGACTCTCTCACACTGACCCCCTGTACAGACTGACACTCTCACGCTGACTCCCCATGTACATAGTGACACTCTCACACTGACCCCCCATGTACATATTGACACTCTCACACTGACCCCTTGTACATACTGACACTCTCACACTGACCCCCTGTACATACTGACACTCTCACACTGACCCCCCCTGTACATACTGACACTCTCACACTGACCCCCTATGTACATACTGACACTCTCACACTGACCCCCTGTACATACTGACACTTTCACTCTGACCCCCCCCTGTACATACTGACACTCTCACACTGACCCCCCCTGTACATACTGACACTCTCACCTTGACCCCCTGTACATACTGACGCTCTCACACTGACGCCTTGTACATACTGACACTCTCACACTGACCCCCCCCCCCCCGTACATAGTGACACTCTCACACTGACCCCCCTGTACATACTGACACTCTCACACTGACCCCCCCTGTACATACTGACACTCTCAAACTGACGCCCCCTGTACAGACTGACTCTCTCACACTGACTCCCTGTACAGACTGACACTCTCACACTGACCCCCCATGTACATAGTGACACTCTCAAACTGACCCCCCATGTACATAGTGACACTCTCACACTGACCCCCCTGTACATAGTGACACTCTCACACTGACCCCCCTTGTACAGACTAACACTCTCACACTGACCCCCCCTGTACATACTGACACTCTCACACTGACCCCATGTACATACTGACACTCTCACACTGACCCCCTGTACATACTGACACTCTCACACTGACCCCCTGTACATACTGACACTCTCACACTGACCCCCTGTACATACTGACACTCTCATACTGACCCCCCCTGTACATACTGACACTCTCACACTGACCCCCCCTGTACATACTGACACTCTCACACTGACCCCCTGTACATACTGACACTCTCACACTGACCCCCCTGTACATACTGACACACTCACACTGACCCCCCTGAACATAGTGACACTCTCACACTGACCCCCCCTGGACATACTGACACTCTCACACTGACCCCACATTACATAGTGACACTCTCACACTGACCCCCTGTACATACTGACACTCTCACACTGACCCCCCTGTACATACTGTCACTCTCACACTGACCCCCCCTGTACATACTGACACTCTCACACTGACCCCCTGTACATACTGACACTCTCACACTGACCCCCCTGTACATACTGACACTCTCACTCTGACCCCCCTGTACAGACTGACACTCTCACACTGACCCCCCTGTACATAGTGACACTCTCACACTGACCCCCCTGTACATACTGACACACTCACACTGACCCCCCTGTACATAGTGACTATCTCACACCGACCCCCCCTGTACATACTGACACACTCACACTGACCCCCCTGTACATAGTGACATTCTCACACCGACCCCCCCTGTACATACTGACACTCTCACACTGACCCCCCATGTACAAAATGACACTCTCACACTGACCCCCTGTACAGACTGACACTCTCACACTGACCCACCCTGTACATACTGACACTCTCACACTGACCCCCTGTACATACTGACACTCTCACACTGACCCCCCCTGTACATACTGACGCTGTCACACTGACCCCCCTGTACATCGTGACGCTCTCACACTGACCCCCTGTACATACTGACACTCTCACACTGACCCCCCCTGTACATACTGACACTCTCACACTGACCTCTTATACATACTGACACTCTCACACTGACCCCTCCTGTACATACTGACACTCTCACACTGACCCCCCCTGTACATACTGACACTCTCACACTGACCCCCTGTACATACTGACGCTCTCACACTGACGCCATGTACATACTGACACTCTCACACTGACCCCCTGTACAGACTGACACTCTCACACTGACCCCCCCTGTACAGACAGACACTCTCACACTGACCCCCCATGTACATACTGACACTCTCACACTGACCCCCCTGTACATACTGACACTCTCACACTGACCCTCTGTACAGACTGACACTCTCATACTGACCCCCCCTGTACATACTGACACACTCACACTGACCCCCTGTACCTACTGACACTCTCACACTGACCCCCCTGTACAGACAGACACTCTCACACTGACCCCCTGTACAGACTGTCACTCTCACACTGACCCCCCTGGACAGACAGACACTCTCACACTGACGCCTTGTACATACTGACACTCTCACACTGACCCCCTGTACAGACTGACACTCTCACACTGACCCCCCCTGTACATACTGACACTCTCAAACTGACGCCCCCTGTACAGACTGACACTCTCACACTGACCCCCTGTACAGACTGACACACTCACACTGACCCCCCTGTACAGACTGACACTCTCACACTGACCCCCCATGTACATAGTGACAATCTCACACTGACCCCCCCCTGTACATACTGACACTCTCACACTGACCCCCCCCTGTACATACTGACACACTCACACTGACCCCCTGTACATACTGACACTCTCACACTGACCCCCCATGTACATAGTGACACTCTCACACTGACCCCCCTGTTCATAGTGACACTCTCACACTGACCCCCCTGTACAGACTGACACTCTCACATTGTCCCCCCCCTGTACATACTGACACTCTCACACTGACCCCCTGTACATACTGACACTCTCACACTGACCCCCTGTACATACTGACACTCTCACACTGACCCCCCCCCTGTACATAGTGACACTCTCACACTGACCCCCCCTGTACATACTGACACTCTCACACTGACCCCCCCCTGTACATACTGACACTCTCAAACTGACGCCCCCTGTACAGACTGACTCTCTCACACTGACCCCCTGTACAGACTGACACTCTCACGCTGACTCCCCATGTACATAGTGACACTCTCACACTGACCCCCCATGTACATATTGACACTCTCACACTGACCCCTTGTACATACTGACACTCTTACACTGACCCCTTGTACAGACTGTCACTCTCACACTGACCCCCCCTGTACATATTGACACTCTCACACTGACCCCCCCTGTACATACTGACACTCTCACACTGACCCCCTATGTACATACTGACACTCTCACACTGACCCCCTGTACATACTGACACTCTCACTCTGACCCCCCCTGTACATACTGACACTCTCACACTGACCCCCCCTGTACGTACTGACACTCTCACCTTGACCCCCTGTACATACTGACGCTCTCACACTGACGCCTTGTACATACTGACACTCTCACACTGACCCCCCCCCCCCGTACATAGTGACACTCTCACACTGACCCCCCTGTACATACTGACACTCTCACACTGACCCCCCCTGTACATACTGACACTCTCAAACTGACGCCCCCTGTACAGACTGACTCTCTCACACTGACCCCCTGTACAGACTGACACTCTCACACTGGCCCCCCATGTACATAGTGACACTCTCAAACTGACCCCCCATGTACACAGTGACACTCTCACACTGACCCCCCTGTACATAGTGACACTCTCACACTGACCCCCCTTGTACAGACTAACACTCTCACACTGACCCCCCCTGTACATACTGACACTCTCACACTGACCCCATGTACATACTGACACTCTCACACTGACCCCCTGTACATACTGACACTCTCACACTGACCCCCTGTACATACTGACACTCTCACACTGACCTCCTGTACATACTGACACTCTCACACTGACCCCCTGTACATACTGACACTCTCATACTGACCCCCCCCTGTACATACTGACCCCCCCTGTACATACTGACACTCTCACACTGACCCCCACTGTACATACTGACACTCTCACACTGACCCCCTGTACATACTGACACTCTCACACTGACCCCCCTGTACATACTGACACTCTCACTCTGACCACCCTGTACAGACTGACACTCTCACACTGACCCCCCCCCTGTACAGACTGACACTCTCACACTGACCCCCCCTGTACACAGTGACACTCTCACACTGACCCCCCTGGACATACTGACACTCTCACACTGACCCCCCCGTACATACTGACACACTCACACTGACCCCCCTGAACATAGTGACACTCTCACACTGACCCCCCTGGACATACTGACACTCTCACACTGACCCCACATTACATAGTGACAATCTCACACCGGCCCCCCCTGTACATACTGACACACTCACACTGACCCCCCTGTACATAGTGACACTCTCACACCGACCCCCCCTGTACATACTGACACTCTCACACTGACCCCCCATGTACAAAATGACACTCTCACACTGACCCCCTGTACAGACTGACACTCTCACACTGACCCACCCTGTACATACTGAAACTCTCACACTGACCCCCTGTACATACTGACACTCTCACACTGACCCCCCTGTACATACTGACACTCTCACACTGACCCCCCCTGTACATACTGACGCTCTCACACTGACCCCCCTGTACATAGTGACGCTCTCACACTGACCCCCTGTACATACTGACACTCTCACACTGACCCCCCCTGTACATACTGACACTCTCACACTGACCCCTTGTACATACTGAAACTCTCACACTGACCCCCCTGTACATAATGACACTCTCACACTGACCCCCCCTGTACATACTGACACTCTCACACAGACCCCCTGTACATACTGACACTCTCACACTGACCCCTTGTACAGACAGACACTCTCACACTGACCCCTTGTACATACTGACACTCTCACACTGACCCCCCTGTACATAGTGACACTCTCACACCGACCCCCCCTGTACATACTGACACTCTCACACTGACCCCCCCTGTACATACTGACACTCTCTCACTGACCCTCTGTACATACTGCCACTCTCACACTGAACTCCTGTACATACTGGCACGCTCACGCTGACCCCCTGTACATACTGACTCTCTCACACTGACCCCCTCTGTACAGACTGACACTCTAACACTGACCCCCCATGTACATACTGACACTCTCACACTGACCCCCCTGTACATACTGACACTCTCACACTGACCCCCTATGTACATACTGACACTCTCACACTGACCCCCTGTACATACTGACACTCTCACACTGACCCCCCCTGTACATACTGACACTCTCACACTGACCCCCCCTGTACATACTGACACTCTCACCCTGACCCCCTGTACATACTGACACTCTCACACTGACCCCCCATGTACATACTGACACTCTCACACTGACCCCCCTGTACATACTGACACTCTCACACTGACCCCCTATGTACATACTGACACTCTCACACTGACCCCCTGTACATACTGACACTCTCACACTGACCCCCCCTGTACATACTGACACTCTCACACTGACCCCCCCTGTACATACTGACACTCTCACCCTGACCCCCTGTACATACTGACGCTCTCACACTGACGCCTTGTACATACTGACACTCTCACACTGACCCCCCCCCTGTACATAGTGACACTCTCACACTGACCCCCCCCTGTACATACTGACACTCTCACACTGACCCCCCCCTGTACATACTGACACTCTCAAACTGACGCCCCCTGTACAGACTGACTCTCTCACACTGACCCCCTGTACAGACTGACACTCTCACGCTGACTCCCCATGTACATAGTGACACTCTCACACTGACCCCCCATGTACATAGTGACACTCTCACACTGACCCCCCCTGTACATACTGACACTCTCACACTGACCCCCTGTACATACTGACACACTCACACTGTCCCCCTGTACATACTGACACTCTCACACTGACCCCCCGTGTACATACTGACACTCTCACACTGACCCCCCTGTACATACTGACACTCTCACACTGACCCCCCCCCCGTACATAATGACACTCTCACACTGACCCCCTGTACATACTGACACTCTCACACTGACCACCCCTGTACATACTGACACTCTCACACTGACCCCCTGTACATACTGACACTCTCACACTGACCCCCCTGTGCATACTGACACTCTCACACTGACCCCCTGTACATACTGACACTCTCACACTGATCCCCCTGTACATACTGACACTCTCACACTGACCCCCCATGTACATACTGACACTCTCACACTGACCCCCCTGTGCATACTGACACTCTCACACTGACCCCCTGTACATACTGACACTCTCACACTGACCCCCTGTACATACTGACACTCTCACACTGACCCCCGTACATAGTGACACTCTCACACTGACCCCCTGTACATACTGACACTCTCACACTGACCCCCCTGTACATACTGTCACTCTCACACTGACCCCCCCTGTACATACTGACACTCTCACACTGACCCCCTGTACGTACTGACACTCTCACACTGAGCCCCCTGTACATACTGACACTCTCACTCTGACCCCCCTGTACAGACTGACACTCTCACACTGACCCCCCTGTACATAGTGACACTCTCACACTGACCCCCCTGTACATACTGACACACTCACACTGACCCCCCTGTACATAGTGACTATCTCACACCGACCCCCCCTGTACATACTGACACACTCACACTGACCCCCCTGTACATAGTGACACTCTCACACCGACCCCCCCTGTACATACTGACACTCTCACACTAACCCCCCATGTACAAAATGACACTCTCACACTGACCCCCTGTACAGACTGACACTCTCACACTGACCCACCCTGTACATACTGACACTCTCACACTGACCCCCTGTACATACTGACACTCTCACACTGACCCCCCTGTACATACTGACACTCTCAGACTGACCCCCCCTGTACATACTGACGCTGTCACACTGACCCCCCTGTACATCGTGACGCTCTCACACTGACCCCCTGTACATACTGACACTCTCACACTGACCCCCCCTGTACATACTGACACTCTCACACTGACCTCTTATACATACTGACACTCTCACACTGACCCCTCCTGTACATACTGACACTCTCACACTGACCCCCCCTGTACATACTGACACTCTCACACTGACCCCCTGTACATACTGACGCTCTCACACTGACGCCATGTACATACTGACACTCTCACACTGACCCCCTGTACAGACTGACACTCTCACACTGACCCCCCCTGTACAGACAGACACTCTCACACTGACCCCCCATGTACATACTGACACTCTCACACTGACCCCCCTGTACATACTGACACTCTCACACTGACCCTCTGTACAGACTGACACTCTCATACTGACCCCCCCTGTACATACTGACACACTCACACTGACCCCCTGTACCTACTGACACTCTCACACTGACCCCACCTGTACAGACAGACACTCTCACACTGACCCCCTGTACAGACTGTCACTCTCACACTGACCCCCCTGGACAGACAGACACTCTCACACTGACGCCTTGTACATACTGACACTCTCACACTGACCCCCTGTACAGACTGACACTCTCACACTGACCCCCCCTGTACATACTGACACTCTCAAACTGACGCCCCCTGTACAGACTGACACTCTCACACTGACCCCCTGTACAGACTGACACACTCACACTGACCCCCCTGTACAGACTGACACTCTCACACTGACCCCCCATGTACATAGTGACAATCTCACACTGACCACCCCTGTACATACTGACACTCTCACACTGACCCCCCCTGTACATACTGACACACTCACACTGACCCCCTGTACATACTGACACTCTCACACTGACCCCCCATGTACATAGTGACACTCTCACACTGACCCCCCTGTTCATAGTGACACTCTCACACTGACCCCCCCTGTACAGACTGACACTCTCACATTGTCCCCCCCTTGTACATACTGACACTCTCACACTGACCCCCTGTACATACTGACACTCTCACACTGACCCCCTGTACATACTGACACTCTCACACTGACCCCCCCCTGTACATAGTGACACTCTCACACTGACCCCCCCTGTACATACTGACACTCTCACACTGACCACCCCCCTGTACATACTGACACTCTCAAACTGACGCCCCCTGTACAGACTGACTCTCTCACACTGACCCCCTGTACAGACTGACACTCTCACGCTGACTCCCCATGTACATAGTGACACTCTCACACTGACCCCCCATGTACATATTGACACTCTCACACTGACCCCTTGTACATACTGACACTCTCACACTGACCCCTTGTACAGACTGTCACTCTCACACTGACCCCCCCTGTACATATTGACTCTCACACTGACCCCCCCTGTACATACTGACACTCTCACACTGACCCCCTATGTACATACTGACACTCTCACACTGACCCCCTGTACATACTGACACTCTCACTCTGACCCCCCCTGTACATACTGACACTCTCACACTGACCCCCCCCTGTACATACTGACACTCTCACCCTGACCCCCTGTACATACTGACGCTCTCACACTGACGCCTTGTACATACTGACACTCTCACACTGACCCCCCCCCCCCCCCGTACATAGTGACACTCTCACACTGACCCCCCTGTACATACTGACACTCTCACACTGACCCCCCCTGTACATACTGACACTCTCAAACTGACGCCCCCTGTACAGACTGACTCTCTCACACTGACCCCCTGTACAGACTGACACTCTCACACTGACCCCCCATGTACATAGTGACACTCTCAAACTGACCCCCCATGTACATAGTGACACTCTCACACTGACCCCGCTGTACATAGTGACACTCTCACACTGACCCCCCTTGTACAGACTAACACTCTCACACTGACCCCCCCTGTACATACTGACACTCTCACACTGACCCCATGTACATACTGACATTCTCACACTGACCCCCTGTACATACTGACACTCTCACACTGACCCCCTGTACATACTGACACTCTCACACTGACCCCCTGTACATACTGACACTCTCATACTGACCCCCCCTGTACATACTGACACTCTCACACTGACCCCCCCTGTACATACTGACACTCTCACACTGACCCCCTGTACATACTGACACTCTCACACTGACCCCCCTGTACATACTGACACTCTCACTCTGACCACCCTGTACAGACTGACACTCTCACACTGACCCCCCCCTGTACAGACTGACACTCTCACACTGACCCCCCCTGTACACAGTGACACTCTCACACTGACCCCCCTGGACATACTGACACTCTCACACTGACCCCCCCGTACATACTGACACACTCACACTGACCCCCCTGAACATAGTGACACTCTCACACTGACCCCCCTGGACATACTGACACTCTCACACTGACCCCACTGTACATAGTGACAATCTCACACCGGCCCCCCCTGTACATACTGACACACTCACACTGACCCCCCTGTACATAGTGACACTCTCACACCGACCCCCCCTGTACATACTGACACTCTCACACTGACCCCCCATGTACAAAATGACACTCTCACACTGACCCCCTCTACAGACTGACACTCTCACACTGACCCACCCTGTACATACTGAAACTCTCACACTGACCCCCTGTACATATTGACACTCTCACACTGACCCCCCTGTACATACTGACACTCTCACACTGACCCCCCCTGTACATACTGACGCTCTCACACTGACCCCCCTGTACATAGTGACGCTCTCACACTGACCCCCTGTACATACTGACACTCTCACACTGACCCCCCCTGTACATACTGACACTCTCACACTGACCCCTTGTACACACTGAAACTCTCACACTGACCCCCCTGTACATAATGACACTCTCACACTGACCCCCCCTGTACATACTGACACTCTCACACAGACCCCCTGTACATACTGACACTCTCACACTGACCCCTTGTACAGACAGACACTCTCACACTGACCCCTTGTACATACTGACACTCTCACACTGACCCCCCTGTACATAGTGACACTCTCACACCGACCCCCCCTGTACATACTGACACTCTCACACTGACCCCCCCTGTACATACTGACACTCTCTCACTGACCCTCTGTACATACTGCCACTCTCACACTGAACTCCTGTACATACTGGCACGCTCACGCTGACCCCCTGTACATACTGACTCTCTCACACTGACCCCCTCTGTACAGACTGACACTCTCACACTGACCCCCCTGTACATACTGACACTCTCACACTGACCCCCCATGTACATACTGACACTCTCACACTGACCCCCCTGTACATACTGACACTCTCACACTGACCCCCTGTACATACTGACACTCTCACACTGACCCCCCCTGTACATACTGACACTTTCACACTGACCCCCCCTGTACATACTGACACTCTCACCCTGACCCCCTGTACATACTGACACTCTCACACTGACCCCCCATGTACATACTGACACTCTCACACTGACCCCCCTGTACATACTGACACTCTCACACTGACCCCCTATGTACATACTGACACTCTCACACTGACCCCCTGTACATACTGACACTCTCACACTGACCCCCCCTGTACATACTGACACTCTCACACTGACCCCCCCTGTACATACTGACACTCTCACCCTGACCCCCTGTACATACTGACGCTCTCACACTGACGCCTTGTACATACTGACACTCTCACACTGACCCCCCCCCTGTACATAGTGACACTCTCACACTGACCCCCCCTGTACATACTGACACTCTCACACTGACCCCCCCCTGTACATACTGACACTCTCAAACTGACGCCCCCTGTACAGACTGACTCTCTCACACTGACCCCCTGTACAGACAGACACTCTCACGCTGACTCCCCATGTACATAGTGACACTCTCACACTGAGCCCCCATGTACATAGTGACACTCTCACACTGACCCCCCTGTACATAGTGACACTCTCACACTGACCCCCACTGTACAGACTGACACTCTCACACTGACCCCCCCTGTACATACTGACACTCTCACAATGACCCCCTGTACATACTGACACTCTCACACTGTCCCCCTGTACATACTGACTCTCTCACACTGACCCCCCCTGTACATACTGACACTCTCACACTGACCCCCCTGTACATACTGACACTCTCACACTGACCCCCCCCTGTACATAATGACACTCTCACACTGACCCCCTGTACATACTGACACTCTCACACTGACCACCCCTGTACATACTGACACTCTCACACTGACCCCCTGTACATACTGACACTCTCACACTGACCCCCCTGTGCATACTGACACTCTCACACTGACCCCCTGTACATACTGACACTCTCACACTGATCCCCCTGTACATAGTGACACTCTTACATTGACCCCCCTGTACATACTGACACTCTCACACTGATCCCCTGTACATACTGACACTCTCACACTGACCCCCTGTACATAGTGACACTCTCACACTGACCCCCTGTACATACTGACACTCTCACACTGACCCCCCTGTACATACTGTCACTCTCACACTGACCCCCCTGTACATACTGACACTCTCACACTGACCCCCTGTACATACTGACACTCTCACACTGACCCCCCTGTACATACTGACACTCTCACTCTGACCCCCCTGTACAGACTGACACTCTCACACTGACCCCCCTGTACATAGTGACACTCTCACACTGACCCCCCTGTACATACTGACACACTCACACTGACCCCCTTGTACATAGTGACTATCTCACACCGACCCCCCCTGTACATACTGACACACTCACACTGACCCCCCTGTACATCGTGACACTCTCACACCGACCCCCCCTGTACATACTGACACTCTCACACTGACCCCCCATGTACAAAATGACACTCTCACACTGACCCCCTGTACAGACTGACACTCTCACACTGACCCACCATGTACATACTGACACTCTCACACTGACCCCCTGTACATACTGACACTCTCACACTGACCCCCCTGTACATACTGACACTCTCACACTGACCCCCCCTGTACATACTGACGCTGTCACACTGACCCCCCTGTACATCGTGACGCTCTCACACTGACCCCCTGTACATACTGACACTCTCACACTGACCCCCCCTGTACATACTGACACTCTCACACTGACCTCTTATACATACTGACACTCTCACACTGACCTCTCCTGTACATACTGACACTCTCACACTGACCCCCCCTGTACATACTGACACTCTCACACTGACCCCCTGTACATACTGACGCTCTCACACTGACGCCATGTACATACTGACACTCTTACACTGACCCCCTGTACAGACTGACACTCTCACACTGACCCCCCCTGTACAGACAGACACTCTCACACTGACCCCCCATGTACATACTGACACTCTCACACTGACCCCCCTGTACATACTGACACTCTCACACTGACCCTCTGTACAGACTGACACTCTCATACTGACCCCCCCTGTACATACTGACACACTCACACTGACCCCCTGTACATACTGACACTCTCACACTGACCCCCCCCTGTACAGACAGACACTCTCACACTGACCCCCTGTACAGACTGTCACTCTCACACTGACCCCCCTGGACAGACAGACACACTCACACTGACGCCTTGTACATACTGACACTCTCACACTGACCCCCTGTACAGACTGACACTCTCACACTGACCCCCCCTGTACATACTGACACTCTCAAACTGACGCCCCCTGTACAGACTGACACTCTCACACTGACCCCCTGTACAGACTGACACACTCACACTGACCCCCCTATACAGACTGACACTCTCACACTGACCCCCCATGTACATAGTGACAATCTCACACTGACCCCCCCTGTACATACTGACACTCTCACACTGACCCCCCCTGTACATACTGACACACTCACACTGACCCCCTGTACATACTGACACTCTCACACTGACACCCCATGTACATAGTGACACTCTCACACTGACCCCCCTGTTCATAGTGACACTCTCACACTGACCCCCCCTGTACAGACTGACACTCTCACATTGTCCCCCCCTGTACATACTGACACTCTCACACTGACCCCCTGTACATACTGAGAGTCTCACACTGACCCCCTGTACATACTGATACTCTCTCACACTGACCCACCCTGTACATACTGACACTCTCACACTGACCCCCCCTGTACATACTGACACTCTCACACTGACCCCCCCTGTACATACTGACACTCTCACACTGACCCCCCATGTACATACTGACACTCTCACACTGACCCCCTGTGCATACTGACACTCTCACACTGACCCCCTATGTACATACTGACACTCTCACACTGACCCCCTGTACATACTGACACTCTCACACTGACCCCCCCTGTACATACTGGCACTCTCACACTGACCCCCCCGTACATACTGACACTCTCACACTGACCCCCCTGTACATACTGACACTCTCACACTGACCCCCTCTACAGACTGACACTCTCACACTCACCCCCCCTGTACATACTGACACTCTCACACTGACCCCCCCTGTACATACTGACACTCTCACACTGACCCCCCATGTACATACTGACACCCTCACACTGACCCCCTGTGCAGACTGACACTCTCACACTGACACCCCCTGTACATACTGACACTCTCACACTGACCCCCCCCCTGTACATACTGACACTCTCACACTGACCCCCCTGTACATACTGACACTCTCACACTGACCCCCTGTACAAACTGACACTCTCACACTGTCCCCCCCTGTACATACTGACACTCTCACACTGACCCCCTGTACAGACTGACACTCTCACACTGACCCCCCGTGTACATACTGACACTCTCACACTAACCCCCCCCTGTACATACTGACACTCTCACACTGACCCCCCCTGTATATAGTGACACTCTCACACTGACCCCCCCCTGTACAGACTGACACTCTCACACTGACCTCCCCTGTACATACTGACACTCTCACACTGAACCCCCTGTACATAGTGACACTCTCACACTGACCCCCCCTGTACATACTGACACTCTCACACTGACCCCCTATGAACATACTGACACTCTCAGACTGACCCCCTGTACATACTGACACTCTCACACTGACCCCCCCTGTACATACTGACACTCTCACACCGACCCCCCCTGTACATACTGACACTCTCATACTGACCCCCTGTACATACTGACGCTCTGACACTGACGCCATGTACATACTGACACTCTCACACTGACCCCCTGTACAGACTGACACTCTCACACTGACCCCCCCTGTACAGACAGACACTCTCACACTGTCCCCCCATGTACATAATGACACTCTCACACTGACCCCCCTTTACATACTGACACTCTCAAACTGACGCCCCCTGTACAGACTGACACTCTCACACTGACCCCCTGTACAGACTGACACACTCACACTGACCCCCCTGTACAGACTGACACTCTCACACTGACCCCCCCATGTACATAGTGACACTCTCACACTGACCCCCCCTGTACATACTGAACACTCTCACACTGACCCCCCCCTGTACATAGTGACACTCTCACACCGACCCCCCTGTACATACTGACACACTCACACTGACCCCCTGTAAATACTGACACTCTCACACTGACCCCCCATGTACATACTGACACTCTCACACTGACCCCCCTGTTCATAGTGACACTCTCACACTGACCCCCCCTGTACAGACAGACACTCTCACACTGACCCCCGCTGTACATACTGACACTCACAGACTGACCCCCTGTACAGACTGACACTCTCACACTGACCCCCCGTGTACATACTGACACTCTCACACTGACCCCCCCTGTACATACTGACACTCTCACACTGACCCCCCCGTACATACTGACACTCTCACACTGACCCCCCTGTACATACTGACACTCTCACACTGACCCCCTGTACAGACTGAAACTCTCACACTGACCCCCCCCCCCCCGTCCATACTGACACTCTCACACTGACCCCCCCTGTACATACTGACACTCTCACACTGACCCCCCCCTGTACATACTGACACTCTCACACTGACCCCCTGTACATACTGACACTCTCAAACTGACCCCCTGTACATACTGACACTCTCACACTGACCCCCTGTACATAGTGACACTCTCACACCGACCCCCCCTGTACATACTGACACTCTCACACTGACCCGCCATGTACATAGTGACACTCTCACACTGACCACCCCTGTCCAGACTGACACTCTCACACTGACCCCCCTGTACATAATGACACTCTCACACTGACCCCCCCTGTACAGACTGACACTCTCACATTGTCCCACCCCTGTACAGACTGACACTCTCACACTGACCCCCTGTACATACTGACACTCTCACACTGACCCCCTGTACATACTGACACTCTCACACTGACCCCCCCTGTACATACTGACACTCTCACACTGACCCCCCCCTGTACATACTGACACTCTCACACTGACCCCCCCTGTACATACTGACACTCTCACACTGACCCCCCATGTACATACTGACACTCTCACACTGACCCCCTGTGCATACTGACACTCTCACACTGACCCCCTATGTACATACTGACACTCTCACACTGACCCCCTGTACATACTGACACTCTCACACTGACCCCCCCTGTACATACTGACACTCTCACACTGACCCCCCCGTACATACTGACACTCTCACACTGACCCCCCTGTACATACTGACACTCTCACACTGACCCCCTGTACAGACTGACACTCTCACACTCACCCCCCTTGTACATACTGACACTCTCACACTGACCCCCCCTGTACATACTGACACTCTCACACTGACCCCCCATGTACATACTGACACCCTCACACTGACCCCCTGTGCAGACTGACACTCTCACACTGACACCCCCTGTACATACTGACACTCTCACACTGACCCCCCCTGTACATACTGACACTCTCACACTGACCCCCCTGTACATACTGACACTCTCACACTGACCCCCTGTACAAACTGACACTCTCACACTGTCCCCCCCTGTACATACTGACACTCTCACACTGACCCCCTGTACAGACTGACACTCTCACACTGACCCCCCGTGTACATACTGACACTCTCACACTGACCCCCCCCTGTACATACTGACACTCTCACACTGACCCCCCCTGTATATAGTGACACTCTCACACTGACCCCCCCCTGTACAGACTGACACTCTCACACTGACCTCCCCTGTACATACTGACACTCTCACACTGAACCCCCTGTACATCGTGACACTCTCACACTGACCCCCCCTGTACATACTGACACTCTCACACTGACCCCCTATGAACATACTGACACTCTCAGACTGACACCCTGTACATACTGACACTCTCACACTGACCCCCCCTGTACATACTGACACTCTCACACCGACCCCCCCTGTACATACTGACACTCTCACACTGACCCCCTGTACATACTGACGCTCTGACACTGACGCCATGTACATACTGACACTCTCACACTGACCCCCTGTTCAGACTGACACTCTCACACTGACCCCCCCTGTACAGACAGACACTCTCACACTGTCCCCCCATGTACATACTGACACTCTCACACTGACCCCCCTTTACATACTGACACTCTCAAACTGACGCCCCCTGTACAGACTGACACTCTCACACTGACCCCCTGTACAGACTGACACACTCACACTGACCCCCCTGTACAGACTGACACTCTCACACTGACGCCCCCATGTACATAGTGACACTCTCACACTGACCCCCCCTGTACATACTGACACTCTCACACTGACCCCCCCCTGTACATAGTGACACTCTCACACCGACCCCCCTGTACATACTGACACACTCACACTGACCCCCTGTAAATACTGACACTCTCACACTGACCCCCCATGTACATACTGACACTCTCACACTGACCCCCCTGTTCATAGTGACACTCTCACACTGACCCCCCCTGTACAGACTGACACTCTCACACTGACCCCCCCTGTACATACTGACACTCACAGACTGACCCCCTGTACAGACTGACACTCTCACACTGACCCCCCGTGTACATACTGACACTCTCACACTGACCCCCCCTGTACATACTGACACTCTCACACTGACCGCCCCGTACATACTGACACTCTCACACTGACCCCCCCTGTACATACTGACACTCTCACACTGACCCCCTGTACAGACTGACACTCTCACTCTGACCCCCCCCGTACAGACTGACACTCTCACACTGACCCCCCCCTGTACATACTGACACTCTCACACTGACCCCCCCCTGTACATAGTGACACTCTCACACTGACCCCCCCTGTACATACTGACACCCTCACACTGACCCCCCCTGTACATACTGACACTCTCACACTGACCCCCCCCTGTACATAGTGACACTCTCACACTGACCCCCCCTGTACATACTAACACTCTCACACTGACCCCCTATGTACATAGTGACACTCTCACACCGACCCCCCTGTACATACTGACACACTCACACTGACCCCCTGTACAGACTGACACACTCACACTGACCCCCCTGTACAGACTGACACTCTCACACTGACGCCCCCATGTACATAGTGACACTCTCACACTGACCCCCCCTGTACATACTGACACTCTCACACTGACCCCCCCCTGTACATAGTGACACTCTCACACCGACCCCCCTGTACATACTGACACACTCACACTGACCCCCTGTAAATACTGACACTCTCACACTGACCCCCCATGTACATACTGACACTCTCACACTGACCCCCCTGTTCATAGTGACACTCTCACACTGACCCCCCCTGTACAGACTGACACTCTCACACTGACCCCCCCTGTACATACTGACACTCACAGACTGACCCCCTGTACAGACTGACACTCTCACACTGACCCCCCGTGTACATACTGACACTCTCACACTGACCCCCCCTGTACATACTGACACTCTCACACTGACCGCCCCGTACATACTGACACTCTCACACTGACCCCCCCTGTACATACTGACACTCTCACACTGACCCCCTGTACAGACTGACACTCTCACTCTGACCCCCCCCCGTACAGACTGACACTCTCACACTGACCCCCCCCTGTACATACTGACACTCTCACACTGACCCCCCCCTGTACATAGTGACACTCTCACACTGACCCCCCCTGTACATACTGACACCCTCACACTGACCCCCCCTGTACATACTGACACTCTCACAGTGACCGCCCCGTACATACTGACACTCTCACACTGACCCCCCCTGTACATACTGACACTCTCACACTGACCCCCCCTGTACATACTAACACTCTCACACTGACCCCCTATGTACATACTGTCACTCTCACACTGACCCCCCATGTACATAGTGACACTCTCACACCGACCCCCCTGTACATACTGACACACTCACACTGACCCCCTGTACATACTGACACTCTCACACTGACCCCCCATGTACATAGTGACACTCTCACACTGACCCCCCTGTTCATAGTGACACTCTCACACTGACCCCCCCTGTACAGACCGACACTCTCATACTGACCCCCCCTGTACATACTGACACTCTCACACTGACCCCCTGTACATACTGACACTCTCACACTGTCCCCCCCTGTACATACTGACACTCTCACACTAACCCCCCCTGTACATACTGACACTCTCACACTGATCCCCTCTGTACATACTGACACTCTCACACTGACCCCCTGTACATACTAACACTCTCACACTGACCCCCCTGTACATACTGACACTCTCACACTGACCCCCCCGTATATACTGACACTCTCACACTGACCCCCCCTGTACATACTGACACTCTCACACTGACCCCCTGTACAGACTGACACTCTCACACTGACCCCCCCTGTACATACTGACACTCTCACACTGACCCCCCCTGTACATACTGACACTCTCACACTGACCCCTCATGTACATACTGACACTCTCACACTGACCCCCTGTACAGACTGACACTCTCACACTGACACCCCCTGTACATACTGACACTCTCACACTCCCCCCCCCCCCCTGTACATACTGACACTCTCACACTGACCCCCCTGTACATACTGACACTCTCACACTGACCCCCTGTACAAACTGACACTCTCACACTGTCATCCCCTGTACATACTGACACTCTCACACTGACCCCCTGTACAGACTGACACTCTCACACTGACCCCCCGTGTACATACTGACACTCTCACACTGACCCCCCCCCTGTACATACTGACACTCTCACACTGACCCCCCCTGTATATAGAGACACTCTCACACTGACCCCCCCTGTACAGACTGACACTCTCACACTGACCCCCCCTGTACAAACTGACACTCTCACACTGTCATCCCCTGTACATACTGACACTCTCACACTGACCCCCTGTACATACTGACACTCTCAAACTGACCCCCTGTACATACTGAGACTCTCACACTGACCCCCTGTACATAGTGACACTCTCACACCGACCCCCCCTGTAAAGACTGACACACTCACACTGACCCCCTGTACATACTGACACTCTCACACTGACCCGCCCTGTACATAGTGACACTCTCACACTGACCCCCCCTGTACAGACTGACACTCTCACACTGACCCCCCCGTATATAGTGACACTCTCACTCTGACCCACCCCGTACAGACTGACACTCTCACACTGAACCCCCTGTACATAGTGACACTCTCACACTGACCCCCCCTGTACATACTGACACTCTCACACTGACCCCCTATGTACATACTGACACTCTCACACTGACCCCCCATGTACATACTGACACCCTCACACTGACCCCCCATGTACATAGTGACACTCTCACACTGACCCCCCCCTGTACATACTGACACTCTCACTCTGAACCCCCTGTACATAGTGACACTCTCACACTGACCCCCCCTGTACATACTGACACACTCACACTGACCCCCTATGTACATACTGACACTCTCACACTGACCCCCCATGTACATAGTGACACTCTCACACCGACCCCCCTGTACATACTGACACACTCACACTGACCCCCTGTACATACTGACACTCTCACACTGACCCCCCATGTACATAGTGACACTCTCACACTGACCCCCCTGTTCATCGTGACTCTCTCACACTGACCCCCCCCTGTACAGACCGACACTCTCACACAGACCCCCCCCTGTACATACTGACACTCTCACACTGACCCCCTGTACATACTGACACTCTCACACTGACCCCCTGTACATACTGACACTCTCACACTGTCCCCCCCTGTACATAGTAACACTCTCACACTGACCCCCCCTGTACATACTGACACTCTCACACTGACCCCCTATGTACATACTGACACTCTCACACTGACCCCCTGTACATACTGACACTCTCACACTGACCCCCCCTGTACATACTGACACTCTCACACTGACCCCCCCTGTACATACTGACACTCTCACACTGACCGCCCCGTACATACTGACACTCTCACACTGACCCCCCCTGTACATACTGACACTCTCACACTGACCCCCTGTACAGACTGACACTCTCACTCTGACCCCCCCCCGTACAGACTGACACTCTCACACTGACCCCCCCCTGTACATACTGACACTCTCACACTGACCCCCCCCTGTACATAGTGACACTCTCACACTGACCCCCCCTGTACATACTGACACCCTCACACTGACCCCCCCTGTACATACTGACACTCTCACACTGACCGCCCCGTACATACTGACACTCTCACACTGACCCCCCCTGTACATACTGACACTCTCACACTGACCCCCCCTGTACATACTAACACTCTCACACTGACCCCCTATGTACATACTGTCACTCTCACACTGACCCCCCATGTACATAGTGACACTCTCACACCGACCCCCCTGTACATACTGACACACTCACACTGACCCCCTGTACATACTGACACTCTCACACTGACCCCCCATGTACATAGTGACACTCTCACACTGACCCCCCTGTTCATAGTGACACTCTCACACTGACCCCCCCTGTACAGACCGACACTCTCATACTGACCCCCCCTGTACATACTGACACTCTCACACTGACCCCCTGTACATACTGACACTCTCACACTGTCCCCCCCTGTACATACTGACACTCTCACACTAACCCCCCCTGTACATACTGACACTCTCACACTGATCCCCTCTGTACATACTGACACTCTCACACTGACCCCCTGTACATACTAACACTCTCACACTGACCCCCCTGTACATACTGACACTCTCACACTGACCCCCCCGTATATACTGACACTCTCACACTGACCCCCCCTGTACATACTGACACTCTCACACTGACCCCCTGTACAGACTGACACTCTCACACTGACCCCCCCTGTACATACTGACACTCTCACACTGACCCCCCCTGTACATACTGACACTCTCACACTGACCCCTCATGTACATACTGACACTCTCACACTGACCCCCTGTACAGACTGACACTCTCACACTGACACCCCCTGTACATACTGACACTCTCACACTCCCCCCCCCCCCCTGTACATACTGACACTCTCACACTGACCCCCCTGTACATACTGACACTCTCACACTGACCCCCTGTACAAACTGACACTCTCACACTGTCATCCCCTGTACATACTGACACTCTCACACTGACCCCCTGTACAGACTGACACTCTCACACTGACCCCCCGTGTACATACTGACACTCTCACACTGACCCCCCCCCTGTACATACTGACACTCTCACACTGACCCCCCCTGTATATAGAGACACTCTCACACTGACCCCCCCTGTACAGACTGACACTCTCACACTGACCCCCCCTGTACAAACTGACACTCTCACACTGTCATCCCCTGTACATACTGACACTCTCACACTGACCCCCTGTACATACTGACACTCTCAAACTGACCCCCTGTACATACTGAGACTCTCACACTGACCCCCTGTACATAGTGACACTCTCACACCGACCCCCCCTGTAAAGACTGACACACTCACACTGACCCCCTGTACATACTGACACTCTCACACTGACCCGCCCTGTACATAGTGACACTCTCACACTGACCCCCCCTGTACAGACTGACACTCTCACACTGACCCCCCCGTATATAGTGACACTCTCACTCTGACCCACCCCGTACAGACTGACACTCTCACACTGAACCCCCTGTACATAGTGACACTCTCACACTGACCCCCCCTGTACATACTGACACTCTCACACTGACCCCCTATGTACATACTGACACTCTCACACTGACCCCCCATGTACATACTGACACCCTCACACTGACCCCCCATGTACATAGTGACACTCTCACACTGACCCCCCCCTGTACATACTGACACTCTCACTCTGAACCCCCTGTACATAGTGACACTCTCACACTGACCCCCCCTGTACATACTGACACACTCACACTGACCCCCTATGTACATACTGACACTCTCACACTGACCCCCCATGTACATAGTGACACTCTCACACCGACCCCCCTGTACATACTGACACACTCACACTGACCCCCTGTACATACTGACACTCTCACACTGACCCCCCATGTACATAGTGACACTCTCACACTGACCCCCCTGTTCATCGTGACTCTCTCACACTGACCCCCCCCTGTACAGACCGACACTCTCACACAGACCCCCCCCTGTACATACTGACACTCTCACACTGACCCCCTGTACATACTGACACTCTCACACTGACCCCCTGTACATACTGACACTCTCACACTGTCCCCCCCTGTACATAGTAACACTCTCACACTGACCCCCCCTGTACATACTGACACTCTCACACTGACCCCCTATGTACATACTGACACTCTCACACTGACCCCCTGTACATACTGACACTCTCACACTGACCCCCCCTGTACATACTGACACTCTCACACTGACCCCCCCGTACATACTGACACTCTCACACTGACCCCCCCTGTACATACTGACACTCTCACACTGACCCCCTGTACAGACTGACACTCTCACACTGACCCCCCCTGTACATACTGACACTCTCACACTGACCCCCCCTGTACATACTGACACTCTCACACTGACCCCTCATGTACATACTGACACTCTCACACTGACCCCCTGTACAGACTGACACTCTCACACTGACCCCCCTGTACATACTGACACTCTCACACTGGCCCCCCTCTGTACATACTGACACTCTCACACTGACCCCCCTGTACATACTGACACTCTCACACTGACCCCCTGTACAAACTGACACTCTCACACTGTCATCCCCTGTACATACTGACACTCTCACACTGACCCCCTGTACAGACTGACACTCTCACACTGACCCCCCGTGTACATACTGACACTCTCACACTGACCCCCCCCCTGTACATACTGACACTCTCACACTGACCCCCCCTGTATATAGAGACACTCTCACACTGACCCCCCCCTGTACAGACTGACACTCTCACACTGACCCCCCCTGTACATACTGACACTCTCACACTGAACCCCCAGTACATAGTGACACTCTCACACTGACCCCCCCTGTACATACTGACACTCTCACACTGACCCCCTATGTACATACTGACACTCTCACACTGACCCCCTGTACATACTGACACTCTCACACTGACCCCCCCTGTACATACTGACACTCTCACACTGACCCCCCCTGTACATACTGACACGCTCACTCTGACCCCCCATGTACATAGTGACACTCTCACACCGACCCCCCTGTACATACTGACACTCTCACACTGACCCCCCTGTACATACTGACACTCTCACACTGACCCCCCCTGTACATACTGACACTCTCACACTGACCCCCTGTACATACTGACACACTCACACTGACCCCCAAGTACAGACTGACACTCTCACACTGACCCCCCCTGTACATAGTGACACTCTCACACTGACCCCCCCTGTACATACTGACACTCTCACACTGACCCCCCATGTACATAGTGACACTCTCACACTGACCCCCCTGTTCATCGTGACTCTCTCACACTGACCCCCCCCTGTACAGACCGACACTCTCACACAGACCCCCCCCCCCTGTCCATACTGACACTCTCACACTGACCCCCTGTACATACTGACACTCTCACACTGACCCCCTGTACATACTGACACTCTCACACTGACCCCCTCTGTACATACTGACACTCTCACACTGACCCCCCCTGTACATACTGACACTCTCACACTGACCCCCTGTACATACTGACACTCTCACACTGACCCCCCCCCCTGTACATACTGACACTCTCACACTGACCCCCCCTGTATATAGAGACACTCTCACACTGACCCCCCCCTGTACAGACTGACACTCTCACACTGACCCCCCCTGTACATACTGACACTCTCACACTGAACCCCCTGTACATAGTGACACTCTCACACTGACCCCCCCTGTACATACTGACACTCTCACACTGACCCCCTATGTACATAGTGACACTCTCACACCGACCCCCCTGTACAAACTGACACTCTCACACTGACCCCCCCTGTACATACTGACACTCTCACACTGACCCCCTATGTACATACTGACACTCTCACACTGACCCCCTGTACATACTGACACTCTCACACTGACCCCCCCTGTACATACTGACACTCTCACACTGACCCCCCCTGTACATACTGACACGCTCACACTGACCCCCTGTACATACTGACACACTCACACTGACCCCCAAGTACAGACTGACACTCTCACACTGACCCCCCCTGTACATAGTGACACTCTCACACTGACCCCCCCTGTACATACTGACACTCTCACTCTGACCCCCCATGTACATAGTGACACTCTCACACCGACCCCCCTGTACATACTGACACTCTCACACTGAACCCCCTGTACATTCTGACACTCTAACACTGACCCCCCCTGTACATACTGACACTCTCACACTGACCCCCTGTACATACTGACACACTCACACTGACCCCCAAGTACAGACTGACACTCTCACACTGACCCCCCCTGTACATAGTGACACTCTCACACTGACCCCCCCTGTACATACTGACACTCTCACACTGAACCCCCATGTACATAGTGACACTCTCACGCTGACCCTCCTGTTCATAGTGACACTCTCACACTGACCCCCCCTGTACAGACTGACACTCTCACACTGACCCCCCCCCCTGTCCATACTGACACTCTCACACTGACCCCCTGTACATACTGACACTCTCACACTGACCCCCTGTACATACTGACACTCTCACACTGACCCCCTCTGTACATACTGACACTCTCACACTGACCCCCCCTGTACATACTGACACTCTCACACTGACCCCCTGTACATACTGACACTCTCACACTGACCCCCCCCCCTGTACATACTGACACTCTCACACTGACCCCCCCTGTATATAGAGACACTCTCACACTGACCCCCCCCCTGTACAGACTGACACTCTCACACTGACCCCCCCTGTACATACTGACACTCTCACACTGAACCCCCTGTACATAGTGACACTCTCACACTGACCCCCCCTGTACATACTGACACTCTCACACTGACCCCCTATGTACATAGTGACACCTCTCACACCGACCCCCCTGTACATACTGACACACTCACACTGACCCCCTGTACATACTGACACTCTCACACTGACCCGCCATGTACATAGTGACACTCTCACACTGACCCCCCCTGTACAGACTGACACTCTCACACTGACCACCCCTGTCCAGACTGACACTCTCACACTGACCCCCCTGTACATACTGACACTCTCACACTGACCCCCCCTCTATATAGTGACACTCTCACTCTGACCCCCCCCCCTGTACAGACTGACACTCTCACACTGACCCCCCCTGTACATACTGACACTCTCACACTGAACCCCCTGTACATAGTGACACTCTCACACTGACCCCCCCTGTACATACTGACACTCTCACACTGACCCCCTATGTACATACTGACACTCTCACACTGAGCCCCTGTACATACTGACACTCTCACAGTGATCCCCCCTGTACATACTGACACTCTCACACTGACCCCCCCTGTACATACTGACACTCTCACACTGACGACCTGTACATACTGACGCTCTCACACTGACGCCATGTACATACTGACACTCTCACACTGACCCCCTGTACAGACTGACACTCTCACACTGACCCCCCTGTACAGACAGACACTCTCACACTGACCCCCCATGTACATACTGACACTCTCACACTGACCCCCCTGTACATACTGACACTCTCACACTGACCCCCTGTACAGACTGACACTCTCATACTGACCCCCCCTGTACATACTGACACACTCACACTGACCCCCTGTACATACTGACACTCTCACACTTACCCCCCCTGTACAGACAGACACTCTCACACTGACCCCCTGTACAGACTGACACTCTCATACTGACCCCCCCTGTACATACTGACACACTCATACTGACCCCCTGTACATACTGACACTCTCACACTGACCCCCCTGTACAGACAGACACTCTCACACTGACGCCTTGTACATACTGACACTCTCACACTGACCCGCTGTACAGACTGACACTCTCACACTGACCCCCCATGTACATACTGACACTCTCACACTGACCCCCCCTGTACATATTGACACTCTCAAACTGACGCCCCCTGTACAGACTGACACTCTCACACTGACCCCCTGTACAGACTGAAACACTCACACTGACCCCCCTGTACAGACTGACACTCTCACACTGACCCCCCATGTACATAGTGACACTCTCACACTGACCCCCCTGTACATACTGACACTCTCACACTGACCCCCCATGTACATAGTGACACTCTCACACTGACCCCCCTGTTCATAGTGACACTCTCACACTGACCCCCCATGTACATAGTGACACTCTCACACTGACCCCCTCCTGTACATACTGACACACTCACACTGACCCCCTGTACATACTGACACTCTCACACTGACCCCCCATGTACATAGTGACACTCTCACACTGACCCCCCTGTTCATAGTGATACTCTCACACTGACCCCCCCGTACAGACTGACACTCTCACACTGACCCCCCCCCCCCTGTACATACTGACACTCTCACACTGACCCCCTGTACATACTGACACTGACCCCCTGTACATACTGACACTCTCACACTGACCCCCCCTGTACATACTGACACTCTCACACTGACCCCCTATGTACATACTGACACTCTCACACTGACCCCCTGTACATACTGACACTCTCACACTGACCCCCCCTGTACAGACTGACACTCTCACACTGACCCCCCCCCCCCTGTACATACTGACACTCTCACACTGACCCCCTGTACATACTGACACTCTCACACTGACCCCCTGTACATACTGACACTCTCACACTGACCCCCTGTACATACTGACACTCTCACACTGACCCCCCCTGTACATACTGACACTCTCAAACTGACCCCCCCTGTACATACTGACACTCTCACACTGACCCCCTGTACAGACTGACACTCTCACACTGACCCCCCATGTACATAGTGACACTCTCACACGGACCCCCCATGTACAGACTGACACTCTCACACTGACCCCCCCATGTACATAGTGACACTCTCACACTGACCCCCCCTGTACAGACTGACACTCACACTGACCCCCCCCTGTACATACTGACACTCTCACACTGACCCCCCCCTGTACATACTGACACTCTCACACTGACCCCCTGTACAGACTGACACTCTCACACTCACCCCCCCTGTACATACTGACACTCTCACACTGACCCCCCCTGTACATACTGACACTCTCACACTGACCCCCCATGTACATACTGACACCCTCACACTGACCCCCTGTGCAGACTGACACTCTCACACTGACCCCCCCTGTACATACTGACACTCTCACACCGACCCCCCCTGTACATACTGACACTCTCACACTGACCCCCCCGTACATACTGACACTCTCACACTGACCCCCCCCTGTACATACTGACACTCTCACACTGACCCCCTGTACATACTGACACTCTCACACTGACCCCCTGTACATACTGACACTCTCACACTGACCCCCCCTGTACATACTGACACTCTCAAACTGACCCCCCCTGTACATACTGACACTCTCACACTGACCCCCTGTACAGACTGACACTCTCACACTGACCCCCCATGTACATAGTGACACTCTCACACGGACCCCCCATGTACAGACTGACACTCTCACACTGACCCCCCCATGTACATAGTGACACTCTCACACTGACCCCCCCTGTACAGACTGACACTCTCACACTGACCCCCCCTGTACATACTGACACTCTCACACTGACCCCCCCCTGTACATACTGACACTCTCACACTGACCCCCTGTACAGACTGACACTCTCACACTCACCCCCCCTGTACATACTGACACTCTCACACTGACCCCCCCTGTACATACTGACACTCTCACACTGACCCCCCATGTACATACTGACACCCTCACACTGACCCCCTGTGCAGACTGACACTCTCACACTGACACCCCCTGTACATACTGACACTCTCACACTGACCCCCCCCTGTGCATACTGACACTCTCACACTGACCCCCCTGTACATACTGACACTCTCACACTGACCCCCTGTACAAACTGACACTCTCACACTGTCCCACCCTGTACATACTGACACTCTCACACTGACCTCCTGTACAGACTGACACTCTCACACTGACCCCCCGTGTACATACTGACACTCTCACACTGACCCCCCCTGTACATACTGACACTCTCACACTGACCCCCCCTGTATATAGTGACACCCTCACACTGACCCCCCCCTGTACAGACTGACACTCTCACACTGACCTCCCCTGTACATACTGACACTCTCACACTGAACCCCCTGTACATAGTGACACTCTCACACTGACCCCCCCTGTACATATTGACACTCTCACACTGACCCCCTATGAACATACTGACACTCTCAGACTGACCCCCTGTACATACTGACACTCTCACACTGACCCCCCCTGTACATACTGACACTCTCACACCGACCCCCCCTGTACATACTGACACTCTCACACTGACCCCCTGTACATACTGATGCTCTGACACTGACGCCATGTACATACTGACACTCTCACACTGACCCCCTGTTCAGACTGACACTCTCACACTGAGCCCCCCTGTACAGACAGACACTCTCACACTGTCCCCCCATGTACATACTGACACTCTCACACTGACCCCCCTTTACATACTGACACTCTCAAACTGACGCCCCCTGTACAGACTGACACTCTCTCACTGACCCCCTGTACAGACTGACACACTCACACTGACCCCCCTGTACAGACTGACACTCTCACACTGACCCCCCCATGTACATAGTGACACTCTCACACTGACCCCCCCTGTACATACTGACACTCTCACACTGACCCCCCCCTGTACATAGTGACACTCTCACACCGACCCCCTGTACATACTGACACACTCACACTGACCCCCTGTAAATACTGACACTCTCACACTGACCTCCCATGTACATACTGACACTCTCACACTGGCCCCCCTCTGTACATACTGACACTCTCACACTGACCCCCCCTGTACATACTGACACTCTCACACTGACCCCCTGTACAAACTGACACTCTCACACTGTCATCCCCTGTACATACTGACACTCTCACACTGACCCCCTGTACAGACTGACACTCTCACACTGACCTCCCGTGTACATACTGACACTCTCACACTGACCCCCCCCCTGTACATACTGACACTCTCACACTGACCCCCCCTGTATATAGAGACACTCTCACACTGACCCCCCCCTGTACAGACTGACACTCTCACACTGACCCCCCTGTACATACTGACACTCTCACACTGAACCCCCTGTACATAGTGACACTCTCACACTGACCCCCCCCTGTACATACTGACACTCTCACACTGACCCCCTATGTACATACTGACACTCTCACACTGACCCCCTGTACATACTGACACTCTCACACTGACCCCCCCTGTACATACTGACACTCTCACACTGACCCCCCCTGTACATACTGACACGCTCACACTGACCCCCTGTACATACTGACACACTCACACTGACCCCCAAGTACAGACTGACACTCTCACACTGACCCCCCCTGTACATAGTGACACTCTCACACTGACCCCCCCTGTACATACTGACACTCTCACACTGACCCCCCATGTACATAGTGACACTCTCACACCGACCCCCCTGTACATACTGACACTCTCACACTGACCCCCCTGTACATACTGACACTCTCACACTGACCCCCCCTGTACATACTGACACTCTCACACTGACCCCCTGTACATACTGACACACTCACACTGACCCCCAAGTACAGACTGACACTCTCACACTGACCCCCCCTGTACATAGTGACACTCTCACACTGACCCCCCCTGTACATACTGACACTCTCACACTGAACCCCCATGTACATAGTGACACTCTCACGCTGACCCTCCTGTTCATAGTGACACTCTCACACTGACCCCCCCTGTACAGGCTGACACTCTCACACTGACCCCCCCCCCCTGTCCATACTGACACTCTCACACTGACCCCCTGTACATACTGACACTCTCACACTGACCCCCTGTACATACTGACACTCTCACACTGACCCCCCCTGTACATACTGACACTCTCACACTGACCCCCTGTACATACTGACACTCTCACACTGACCCCCCCCCTGTACATACTGACACTCTCACACTGACCCCCCCTGTATATAGAGACACTCTCACACTGACCCCCCCTGTACAGACTGATACTCTCACACTGACCCCCCCTGTACATACTGACACTCTCACACTGAACCCCCTGTACATAGTGACACTCTCACACTGACCCCCCCTGTACATACTGACACTCTCACACTGACCCCCTATGTACATAGTGACACTCTCACACCGACCCCCCTGTACATACTGACACACTCACACTGACCCCCTGTACATACTGACACTCTCACACTGACCCGCCATGTACATAGTGACACTCTCACACTGACCCCCCCTGTACAGACTGACACTCTCACACTGACCACCCCTGTCCAGACTGACACTCTCACACTGACCCCCCTGTACATACTGACACTCTCACACTGACCCCCCCTCTATATAGTGACACTCTCACTCTGACCCCCCCCTGTACAGACTGACACTCTCACACTGACCCCCCCTGTACATACTGACACTCTCACACTGAACCCCCTGTACATAGTGACACTCTCACTCTGACCCCCCCTGTACATACTGACACTCTCACACTGACCCCCTATGTACATACTGACACTCTCACACTGAGCCCCTGTACATACTGACACTCTCACAGTGATCCCCCCTGTACATACTGACACTCTCACACTGACCCCCCCTGTACATACTGACACTCTCACACTGACGACCTGTACATACTGACGCTCTCACACTGACGCCATGTACATACTGACACTCTCACACTGACCCCCTGTACAGACTGACACTCTCACACTGACCCCCCTGTACAGACAGACACTCTCACACTGACCCCCCATGTACATACTGACACTCGCACACTGACCCCCCTGTACATACTGACACTCTCACACTGACCCCCTGTACAGACTGACACTCTCATACTGACCCCCCCTGTACATACTGACACACTCACACTGACCCCCTGTACATACTGACACTCTCACACTTACCCCCCCTGTACAGACAGACACTGTCACACTGACCCCCTGTACAGACTGACACTCTCATACTGACCCCCCCTGTACATACTGACACACTCATACTGACCCCCTGTACATACTGACACTCTCACACTGACCCCCCTGTACAGACAGACACTCTCACACTGACGCCTTGTACATACTGACACTCTCACACTGACCCGCTGTACAGACTGACACTCTCACACTGACCCCCCATGTACATACTGACACTCTCACACTGACCCCCCCTGTACATATTGACACTCTTAAACTGACGCCCCCTGTACAGACTGACACTCTCACACTGACCCCCTGTACAGACTGAAACACTCACACTGACCCCCCTGTACAGACTGACACTCTCACACTGACCCCCCATGTACATAGTGACACTCGCACACTGACCCCCCTGTACATACTGACACTCTCACACTGACCCCCCATGTACATAGTGACACTCTCACACTGACCCCCCTGTTCATAGTGACACTCTCACACTGACCCCCCATGTACATAGTGACACTCTCACACTGACCCCCTCCTGTACATACTGACACACTCACATTGACCCCCTGTACATACTGACACTCTCACACTGACCCCCCATGTACATAGTGACACTCTCACACTGACCCCCCTGTTCATAGTGATACTCTCACACTGACCCCCCCCGTACAGACTGACACTCTCACACTGACCCCCCCCCCCCCTGTACATACTGACACTCTCACACTGACCCCCTGTACATACTGACACTGACCCCCTGTACATACTGACACTCTCACACTGACCCCCCCTGTACATACTGACACTCTCACACTGACCCCCTATGTACATACTGACACTCTCACACTGACCCCCTGTACATACTGACACTCTCACACTGACCCCCCCTGTACAGACTGACACTCTCACACTGACCCCCCCCCCTGTACATACTGACACTCTCACACTGACCCCCTGTACATACTGACACTCTCACACTGACCCCCTGTACATACTGACACTCTCACACTGACCCCCTGTACATACTGACACTCTCACACTGACCCCCCCTGTACATACTGACACTCTCAAACTGACCCCCCCTGTACATACTGACACTCTCACACTGACCCCCTGTACAGACTGACACTCTCACACTGACCCCCCATGTACATAGTGACACTCTCACACGGACCCCCCATGTACAGACTGACACTCTCACACTGACCCCCCCATGTACATAGTGACACTCTCACACTGACCCCCCCTGTACAGACTGACACTCTCACACTGACCCCCCCCTGTACATACTGACACTCTCACACTGACCCCCCCCTGTACATACTGACACTCTCACACTGACCCCCTGTACAGACTGACACTCTCACACTCACCCCCCCTGTACATACTGACACTCTCACACTGACCCCCCCTGTACATACTGACACTCTCACACTGACCCCCCATGTACATACCGACACCCTCACACTGACCCCCTGTGCAGACTGACACTCTCACACTGACACCCCCTGTACATACTGACACTCTCACACTGACCCCCCCCTGTACATACTGACACTCTCACACTGACCCCCTGTACAAACTGACACTCTCACACTGTCCCCCCCTGTACATACTGACACTCTCACACTGACCTCCTGTACAGACTGACACTCTCACACTGACCCCCCGTGTACATACTGACACTCTCACACTGACCCCCCCTGTACATACTGACACTCTCACACTGACCCCCCCTGTATATAGTGACACCCTCACACTGACCCCCCCCTGTACAGACTGACACTCTCACACTGACCTCCCCTGTACATACTGACACTCTCACACTGAACCCCCTGTACATAGTGACACTCTCACACTGACCCCCCCTGTACATACTGACACTCTCACACTGACCCCCTATGAACATACTGACACTCTCAGACTGACCCCCTGTACAAACTGACACTCTCACACTGACCCCCCCTGTACATACTGACACTCTCACACCGACCCCCCCTGTACATACTGACACTCTCACACTGACCCCCTGTACATACTGACGCTCTGACACTGACGCCATGTACATACTGACACTCTCACACTGACCCCCTGTTCAGACTGACACTCTCACACTGAGCCCCCCTGTACAGACAGACACTCTCACACTGTCCCCCCATGTACATACTGACACTCTCACACTGACCCCCCTTTACATACTGACACTCTCAAACTGACGCCCCCTGTACAGACTGACACTCTCACACTGACCCCCTGTACAGACCGACACTCTCACACTGACCCCCCCATGTACATAGTGACACTCTCACACTGACCCCCCCTGTACATACTGACACTCTCACACTGACCCCCCCTGTACATAGTGACACTCTCACACCGACCCCCCTGTACATACTGACACACTCACACTGACCCCCTGTAAATACTGACACTCTCACACTGACCTCCCATGTACATACTGACACTCTCACACTGACCCCCCTGTTCATAGTGACACTCTCACACTGACCCCCCCTGTACAGACTGACACTCTCACACTGACCCCCCCTGTACATACTGACACTCACAGACTGACCCCCTGTACAGACTGACACTCTCACACTGACCCCCCGTGTACATACTGACACTCTCACACTGACCCCCCCTGTACATACTGACACTCTCACACTGACCCCCCCGTACATACTGACACTCTCACACTGACCCCCCCTGTACATACTGACACTCTCACACTGACCCCCTGTACAGACTGACACTCTCACTCTGACCCCCCCCCGTACAGACTGACACTCTCACACTGACCCCCCCCTGTACATACTGACACTCTCACACTGACCCCCCCCTGTACATAGTGACACTCTCACACTGACCCCCCCTGTACATACTGACACCCTCACACTGACCCCCCCTGTACATACTGACACTCTCACACTGACCCCCCCCTGTACATAGTGACACTCTCACACTGACCCCCCCTGTACATACTGACACTCTCACACTGACCCCCTATGTACATACTGACACTCTCACACTGACCCCCCATGTACATAGTGACACTCTCACACCGATCCCCCTGTACATACTGACACACTCACACTGACCCCCTGTACATACTGACACTCTCACACTGACCCCCCATGTACATAGTAACACTCTCACACTGACCCCATTGTTCATAGTGACACTCTCACACTGACCCCCCCTGTACAGACCGACACTCTCACACTGACCCCCCCTGTACATACTGACACTCTCACACTGACCCCCTGTACATACTGACACTCTCACACTGTCCCCCCCTGTACATACTGACACTCTCACACTAACCCCCCCTGTACATACTGACACTCTCACACTGACCCCCTATGTACATACTGACACTCTCACACTGACCCCCTGTACATACTGACACTCTCACACTGACCCCCCCTGTACATACTGACACTCTCACACTGACCCCCCCGTACATACTGACACTCTCACACTGACCCCCCCTGTACATACTGACACTCTCACACTGACCCCCTGTACAGACTGACACTCTCACACTGACCCCCCCTGTACATACTGACACTCTCACACTGACCCCCCCTGTACATACTGACACCCTCACACTGACCCCTCATGTACATACTGACACTCTCACACTGACCCCCTGTACAGACTGACACTCTCACACTGACACCCCCTGTACATACTGACACTCTCACACTGGCCCCCCCCTGTACATACTGACACTCTCACACTGACCCCCCTGTACATACTGACACTCTCACACTGACCCCCTGTACAAACTGACACTCTCACACTGTCATCCCCTGTACATACTGACACTCTCACACTGACCCCCTGTACAGACTGACACTCTCACACTGACCCCCCGTGTACATACTGACACTCTCACACTGACCCCCCCCTGTACATACTGACACTCTCACACTGACCCCCCCTGTATATAGAGACACTCTCACACTGACCCCCCCCTGTACAGACTGACACTCTCACACTGACCCCCCCTGTACAAACTGACACTCTCACACTGTCATCCCCTGTACATACTGACACTCTCACACTGACCCCCTGTACATACTGACACTCTCAAACTGACCCCCTGTACATACTGAGACTCTCACACTGACCCCCTGTACATAGTGACACTCTCACACCGACCCCCCCTGTAAAGACTGACACACTCACACTGACCCCCTGTACATACTGACACTCGCACACTGACCCGCCCTGTACATAGTGACACTCTCACACTGACCCCCCCTGTACAGACTGACACTCTCACACTGACCACCCCTGTCCAGACTGACACTCTCACACTGACCCCCCCTGTACATACTGACACTCTCACACTGACCCCCCCTGTATATAGTGACACTCTCACTCTGACCCACCCCGTACAGACTGACACTCTCACACTGAACCCCCTGTACATAGTGACACTCTCACACTGACCCCCCCTGTACATACTGACACTCTCACACTGACCCCCTATGTACATACTGACACTCTCACACTGACCCCCCATGTACATACTGACACTCTCACACTGACCCCCCATGTACATAGTGACACTCTCACAGTGACCCCCCCCTGTACATACTGACACTCTCACACTGAACCCCCTGTACATAGTGACACTCTCACACTGACCCCCCCTGTACATACTGACACTCTCACACTGACCCCCTATGTACATACTGACACTCTCACACTGACCCCCCATGTACATAGTGACACTCTTACACCGACCCCCCTGTACATACTGACACACTCACACTGACCCCCTGTACATATTGACACTCTCACACTGACCCCCCATGTACATAGTGACACTCTCACACTGACCCCCCTGTTCATCGTGACTCTCTCACACTGACCCCCCCTGTACAGACCGACACTCTCACACAGACCCCCCCCTGTACATACTGACACTCTCACACTGACCCCCTGTACATACTGACACTCTCACACTGACCCCCTGTACATACTGACACTCTCACACTGTCCCCCCCTGTACATACTAACACTCTCACACTGACCCCCCCTGTACATACTGACACTCTCACACTGACCCCCTATGTACATACTGACACTCTCACACTGACCCCCTGTACATACTGACACTCTCACACTGACCCCCCCTGTACATACTGACACTCTCACACTGACCCCGCCGTACATACTGACACTCTCACACTGACCCCCCCTGTACATACTGACACTCTCACACTGACACCCTGTACAGACTGACACTCTCACACTGACCCCCCCTGTACATACTGACACTCTCACACTGACCCCCCCTGTACATATTGACACTCTCACACTGACCCCTCATGTATATACTGACACTCTCACACTGACCCCCTGTACAGACTGACACTCTCACACTGACCCCCCCTGTACATACTGACACTCTCACACTGGCCCCCCTCTGTACATACTGACACTCTCACACTGACCCCCCTGTACATACTGACACTCTCACACTGACCCCCTGTACCAACTGACACTCTCACACTGTCATCCCCTGAACATACTGACACTCTCACACTGACCCCCTGTACAGACTGACACTCTCACACTGACCCCCCGTGTACATACTGACACTCTCACACTGACCCCCCCCTGTACATACTGACACTCTCACAGTGACCCCACCTGTATATAGAGACACTCTCACACTGACCCCCCCCTGTACAGACTGACACTCTCACACTGACCCCCCCTGTACATACTGACACTCTCACACTGAACCCCCTGTACATACTGACACTCTCACACTGACCCCCTATGTACATACTGACACTCTCACACTGACCCCCTGTACATACTGACACTCTCACACTGACCCCCCCTGTACATACTGACACTCTCACACTGACCCCCCCTGTACATACTGACACTCTCACACTGACCCCCTGTACATACTGACACACTCACACTGACCCCCAAGTACAGACTGACACTCTCACACTGACCCCCCTGTACATAGTGACACTCTCACACTGACCCCCCCTGTACATACTGACACTCTCACACTGACCCCCTATGTACATAGTGACACTCTCACACCGACCCCCCTGTACATACTGACACTCTCACACTGACCCCCCCTGTACATACTGACACTCTCACACTGACCCCCCCTGTACATACTGACACTCTCACACTGACCCCCTGTACATACTGACACACTCACACTGACCCCCAAGTACAGACTGACACTCTCACACTGACCCCCCCTGTACATAGTGACACTCTCACACTGACCCCCCCTGTACATACTGACACTCTCACACTGAACCCCCATGTACATAGTGACACTCTCACGCTGACCCTCCTGTTCATAGTGACACTCTCACACTGACCCCCCCTGTACAGACTGACACTCTCACACTGACCCCCCCCTGTCCATACTGACACTCTCACACTGACCCCCTGTACATACTGACACTCTCACACTGACCCCCTGTACATACTGACACTCTCACACTGACCCCCTCTGTACATACTGACACTCTCACACTGACCCCCCCTGTACATACTGACACTCTCACACTGACCCCCTGTACATACTGATACTCTCACACTGACACCCTGTACATAGTGACACTCTCACACCGACCCCCCCTGTACATACTGACACACTCACACTGACCCCCTGTACATACTGACACTCTCACACTGACCCGCCATGTACATAGTGACACTCTCACACTGACCCCCCCTGTACAGACTGACACTCTCACACTGACCACCCCTGTCCAGACTGACACTCTCACACTGACCCCCCTGTACATACTGACACTCTCACACTGACCCCCCCTGTATATAGTGACACTCTCACTCTGACCCCCCCCTGTACAGACTGACACTCTCACACTGACCCCCCCTGTACATACTGACACTCTCACACTGAACCCCCTGTACATAGTGACACTCTCACACTGACCCCCCCTGTACATACTGACACTCTCACACTGACCCCCTATGTACATACTGACACTCTCACACTGAGCCCCTGTACATACTGACACTCTCACAGTGACCCCCCCTGTACATACTGACACTCTCACACTGACCCCCCCTGTACATACTGACACACTCACACTGACCCCCTGTACATACTGACACTCTCACACTTACCCCCCCTGTACAGACAGACACTCTCACACTGACCCCCTGTACAGACTGACACTCTCATACTGACCGCCCCTGTACATACTGACACACTCATACTGACCCCCTGTACATACTGACACTCTCACACTGACCCCCCTGTACAGACAGACACTCTCACACTGACGCCTTGTACATACTGACACTCTCACACTGACCCCCTGTACAGACTGACACTCTCAAACTGACCCCCCATGTACATACTGACACTCTCACACTGACCCCCCCTGTACATATTGACACTCTCAAACTGACGCCCCTGTACAGACTGACACTCTCACACTGACCCCCTTTACAGACTGAAACACTCACACTGACCCCCCTGTACAGACTGACACTCTCACACTGACCCCCCTGTACATACTGACACTCTCACACTGACCCCCCATGTACATCGTAACACTCTCACACTGACCCCCCTGTTCATAGTGACACTCTCACACTGACCCCCCATGTACATAGTGACACTCTCACACTGACCCCCTCCTGTACATACTGACACACTCACACTGACCCCCTGTACATACTGACACTCTCACACTGACCCCCCATGTACATAATGACACTCTCACACTGACCCCCCTGTTCATAGTGATACTCTCACACTGACCCCCCCCGTACAGACTGACACTCTCACACTGACCCCCCCCCCTGTACATACTGACACTCTCACACTGACCCCCTGTACATACTGACACTCTCACACTGAACCCCCTGTACATAGTGACACTCTCACACTGACCCCCCCTGTACATACTGACACTCTCACACTGACCCCCTATGTACATACTGACACTCTCACACTGACCCCCCATGTACATAGTGACACTCTTACACCGACCCCCCTGTACATACTGACACACTCACACTGACCCCCTGTACATAGTGACACTCTCACACTGACCCCCCATGTACATAGTGACACTCTCACACTGACCCCCCTGTTCATCGTGACTCTCTCACACTGACCCCCCCTGTACAGACCGACACTCTCACACAGACCCCCCCTGTACATACTGACACTCTCACACTGACCCCCTGTACATACTGACACTCTCACACTGACCCCCTGTACATACTGACACTCTCACACTGTCCCCCCCTGTACATACTAACACTCTCACACTGACCCCCCCTGTACATACTGACACTCTCACACTGACCCCCTATGTACATACTGACACTCTCACACTGACCCCCTGTACATACTGACACTCTCACACTGACCCCCCCTGTACATACTGACACTCTCACACTGACCCCCCCGTACATACTGACACTCTCACACTGACCCCCCCTGTACATGCTGACACTCTCACACTGACACCCTGTACAGACTGACACTCTCACACTGACCCCCCCTGTACATACTGACACTCTCACACTGACCCCCCCTGTACATATTGACACTCTCACACTGACCCCTCATGTATATACTGACACTCTCACACTGACCCCCTGTACAGACTGACACTCTGACACTGACCCCCCCTGTACATACTGACACTCTCACACTGGCCCCCCTCTGTACATACTGACACTCTCACACTGACCCCCCTGTACATACTGACACTCTCACACTGACCCCCTGTACAAACTGACACTCTCACACTGTCATCCCCTGAACATACTGACACTCTCACACTGACCCCCTGTACAGACTGACACTCTCACACTGACCCCCCGTGTACATACTGACACTCTCACACTGACCCCCCCCCCTGTACATACTGACACTCTCACACTGACCCCACCTGTATATAGAGACACTCTCACACTGACCCCCCCCTGTACAGACTGACACTCTCACACTGACCCCCCCTGTACATACTGACACTCTCACACTGAACCCCCTGTACATACTGACACTCTCACACTGACCCCCTATGTACATACTGACACTCTCACACTGACCCCCTGTACATACTGACACTCTCACACTGACCCCCCCTGTACATACTGACACTCTCACACTGACCCCCCCTGTACATACTGACACTCTCACACTGACCCCCTGTACATACTGACACACTCACACTGACCCCCAAGTACAGACTGACACTCTCACACTGACCCCCCCTGTACATAGTGACACTCTCACACTGGCCCCCCTGTACATACTGACACTCTCACACTGACCCCCTATGTACATAGTGACACTCTCACACCGACCCCCCTGTACATACTGACACTCTCACACTGACCCCCCCTGTACATACTGACACTCTCACACTGACCCCCCCTGTACATACTGACACTCTCACACTGACCCCCTGTACATACTGACACACTCACACTGACCCCCAAGTACAGACTGACACTCTCACACTGACCCCCCCTGTACATAGTGACACTCTCACACTGACCCCCCCTGTACATACTGACACTCTCACACTGAACCCCCATGTACATAGTGACACTCTCACGCTGACCCTCCTGTTCATAGTGACACTCTCACACTGACCCCCCCTGTACAGACTGACACTCTCACACTGACCCCCCCCTGTCCATACTGACACTCTCACACTGACCCCCTGTACATACTGACACTCTCACACTGACCCCCTGTACATACTGACACTCTCACACTGACCCCCTCTGTACATACTGACACTCTCACACTGACCCCCCCTGTACATACTGACACTCTCACACTGACCCCCTGTACATACTGACACTCTCACACTGACCCCCTGTACATAGTGACACTCTCACACCGACCCCCCCTGTACATACTGACACACTCACACTGACCCCCTGTACATACTGACACTCTCACACTGACCCGCCATGTACATAGTGACACTCTCACACTGACCCCCCCTGTACAGACTGACACTCTCACACTGACCACCCCTGTCCAGACTGACACTCTCACACTGACCCCCCTGTACATACTGACACTCTCACACTGACCCCCCCTGTATATAGTGACACTCTCACTCTGACCCCCCCCTGTACAGACTGACACTCTCACACTGACCCCCCCTGTACATACTGACACTCTCACACTGAACCCCCTGTACATAGTGACACTCTCACACTGACCCCCCCTGTACATACTGACACTCTCACACTGACCCCCTATGTACATACTGACACTCTCACACTGAGCCCCTGTACATACTGACACTCTCACAGTGACCCCCCCTGTACATACTGACACTCTCACACTGACCCCCCCTGTACATACTGACACACTCACACTGACCCCCTGTACATACTGACACTCTCACACTTACCCCCCCTGTACAGACAGACACTCTCACACTGACCCCCTGTACAGACTGACACTCTCATACTGACCCCCCCTGTACATACTGACACACTCATACTGACCCCCTGTACATACTGACACTCTCACACTGACCCCCCTGTACAGACAGACACTCTCACACTGACGCCTTGTACATACTGACACTCTCACACTGACCCCCTGTACAGACTGACACTCTCACACTGACCCCCCATGTACATACTGACACTCTCACACTGACCCCCCCTGTACATATTGACACTCTCAAACTGACGCCCCCTGTACAGACTGACACTCTCACACTGACCCCCTTTACAGACTGAAACACTCACACTGACCCCCCTGTACAGACTGACACTCTCACACTGACCCCCCATGTACATAGTGACACTCTCACACTGACCCCCCTGTACATACTGACACTCTCACACTGACCCCCCATGTACATCGTAACACTCTCACACTGACCCCCCTGTTCATAGTGACACTCTCACACTGACCCCCCATGTACATAGTGACACTCTCACACTGACCCCCTCCTGTACATACTGACACACTCACACTGACCCCCTGTACATACTGACACTCTCACACTGACCCCCCATGTACATAGTGACACTCTCACACTGACCCCCCTGTTCATAGTGATACTCTCACACTGACCCCCCCCGTACAGACTGACACTCTCACACTGACCCCCCCCCCCCCTGTACATACTGACACTCTCACACTGACCCCCTGTACATACTGACACTCTCACACTGACCCCCTGTACATACTGACACTCTCACACTGACCCCCTGTACATACTGACACTCTCACACTGACCCCCCCTGTACATACTGACACTCTCACACTGACCCCCTATGTACATACTGACACTCTCACACTGACCCCCTGTACATACTGACACTCTCACACTGACCCCCCCTGTACAGACTGACACTCTCACACTGACCCCCCCCCCTGTACATACTGACACTCTCACACTGACCCCCTGTACATACTGACACTCTCACACTGACCCCCTGTACATACTGACACTCTCACACTGACCCCCTGTACATACTGACACTCTCACACTGACCCCCCCGTACATACTGACACTCTCAAACTGACCCCCCCTGTACATACTGACACTCTCACACTGACCCCCTGTACAGACTGACACTCTCACACTGAACCCCCATGTACATAGTGACACTCTCACACGGACCCCCCATGTACAGACTGACACTCTCACACTGACCCCCCATGTACATAGTGACACTCTCACACTGACCCCCCCCTGTACAGACTGACACTCTCACACTGACCCCCCCCTGTACATACTGACACTCTCACACTGACCCCCCCTGTACATACTGACACTCTCACACTGACCCCCCTGTACATAGTGACACTCTCACACCGACCCCCCTGTACATACTGACACACTCACACTGACCCCCTGTACATGCTGTCACTCTCACACTGACCCGCCTGTACATAGTGACACTCTCACACCGACCCCCCTGTACATACGGACACTCTCACACTGACCCGCCATGTACATACTGACACTCTCACACTGACCCCCCCTGTACAGACTTACACTCTCACACTGACCCCCCCTGTACATACTGACACTCACACTGACCCCCTCTACATACTGACACTCTCACACTGACCCCCGTACATACTGACACTCTCACACTGACCCCCCCTGTACATACTGACACTCTCACACTGACCCCCCCTGTACATATTGACACTCTCACACTGACCCCCTATGTACATACTGACACTCTCACACTTACCCCCTGTACATACTGACACTCTCACACTGACCCCCCTGTACATACTGACACTCTCACACTGACCCCCCCTGTACAGACTGATACTCTCACACTGACCCCCCCTGTACATACTGACACTCTCACACTGACCCCCCCTGTACAGACAGACACTCTCACACTGACCCCACCTCCCCTGTACAGACTGACACTCTCACACTGACCCCTTGTACAGACAGACACTCTCACTCTGACCCCTTGTACATACTGACACTCTCACACTGACCCCCCTGTACATAGTGACACTCTCACACCGACCCCCCCTGTACATACTGACACTCTCACTCTGACCCCCCCTGTACATACTGACACTCTCACACTGACCCCCTGTACATACTGCAACTCTCACACTGACCTCCTGTACATACTGGCACGCTCACGCTGACCCCCTGTACATACTGACACTTTCACACTGACCGCCCCTGTACATAGACAGTCTCACACTGACCCCCCCTGTACATACTGACACTCTCACACTGACCCCCTGTACATACTGGCACTCTCACACTGACCCCCCCTGTACATACTGACACTCTCACACTGACCCCCCTGTACATACTGACACTCTCACACTGACCCCCCTGTACATACTGACACTCTCACACTGACCCCCTATGTACATACTGACACTCTCACACTTACCCCCTGTACATACTGACACTCTCACACTGACCCCCCTGTACATACTGACACTCTCACACTGACCCCACCTCCCCTGTACAGACTGACACTCTCACACTGACCCCTTGTACAGACAGACACTCTCACTCTGACCCCTTGTACATACTGACACTCTCACACTGACCCCCCTGTACATAGTGACACTCTCACACCGAACCTCCCTGTACATACTGACACTCTCACTCTGACCTCCCCTGTACATACTGACACTCTCACACTGACCCCCTGTACATACTGCAACTCTCACACTGACCTCCTGTACATACTGGCACGCTCACGCTGACCCCCTGTACATACTGACACTTTCACACTGACCGCCCCTGTACATAGACAGTCTCACACTGACCCCCCCTGTACATACTGACACTCTCACACTGACCCCCCCTGTACATACTGACACTCTCACACTGAACCCCCTGTACATAGTGACACTCTCACTCTGACCCCCCCCTGTACAGACTGACACTCTCACACTGACCCCCCCTGTACATACTGACACTCTCACACTGAACCCCCTGTACATAGTGACACTCTCACACTGACCCCCCCTGTACATACTGACACTCTCACACTGACCCCCTATGTACATACTGACACTCTCACACTGAGCCCCTGTACATACTGACACTCTCACAGTGACCCCCCCTGTACATACTGACACTCTCACACTGACCCCCCCTGTACATACTGACACACTCACACTGACCCCCTGTACATACTGACACTCTCACACTTACCCCCCCTGTACAGACAGACACTCTCACACTGACCCCCTGTACAGACTGACACTCTCATACTGACCCCCCCTGTACATACTGACACACTCATACTGACCCCCTGTACATACTGACACTCTCACACTGACCCCCCTGTACAGACAGACACTCTCACACTGACGCCTTGTACATACTGACACTCTCACACTGACCCCCTGTACAGACTGACACTCTCACACTGACCCCCCATGTACATACTGACACTCTCACACTGACCCCCCCTGTATATATTGACACTCTCAAACTGACGCCCCCTGTACAGACTGACACTCTCACACTGACCCCCTTTACAGACTGAAACACTCACACTGACCCCCCTGTACAGACTGACACTCTCACACTGACCCCCCATGTACATAGTGACACTCTCACACTGACCCCCCTGTACATACTGACACTCTCACACTGACCCCCCATGTACATCGTAACACTCTCACACTGACCCCCCTGTTCATAGTGACACTATCACACTGACCCACCATGTACATAGTGACACTCTCACACTGACCCCCTCCTGTACATACTGACACACTCACACTGACCCCCTGTACATACTGACACTCTCACACTGACCCCCCATGTACATAGTGACACTCTCACACTGACCCCCCTGTTCATAGTGATACTCTCACACTGACCCCCCCCGTACAGACTGACACTCTCACACTGACCCCCCCCCCCTGTACATACTGACACTCTCACACTGACCCCCTGTGCATACTGACACTCTCACACTGACCCCCTGTACATACTGACACTCTCACACTGACCCCCTGTACATACTGACACTCTCACACTGACCCCCCCGTACATACTGACACTCTCAAACTGACCCCCCCTGTACATACTGACACTCTCACACTGACCCCCTGTACAGACTGACACTCTCACACTGACCCCCCATGTACATAGTGACACTCTCACACGGACCCCCCATGTACAGACTGACACTCTCACACTGACCCCCCATGTACATAGTGACACTCTCACACTGACCCCCCCCTGTACAGACTGACACTCTCACACTGACCCCCCCCTGTACATACTGACACTCTCACACTGACCCCCCCCTGTACATACTGACACTCTCACACTGACCCCCCTGTACATAGTGACACTCTCACACCGACCCCCCTGTACATACTGACACTTTCACACTGACCGCCCCTGTACATAGACAGTCTCACACTGACCCCCCCTGTACATACTGACACTCTCACACTGACCCCCCCTGTACATACTGGCACTCTCACACTGACCCCCCCTGTACATACTGACACTCTCACACTGACCCCCCTGTACATACTGACACTCTCACACTGACCCCCCTGTACATACTGACACTCTCACACTGACCCCCTATGTACATACTGACACTCTCACACTTACCCCCTGTACATACTGACACTCTCACACTGACCCCCCTGTACATACTGACACTCTCACACTGACCCCCCCTGTACAGACTGATACTCTCACACTGACCCCCCCTGTACATACTGACACTCTCACACTGACCCCCCCTGTACAGACAGACACTCTCACACTGACCCCACCTCCCCTGTACAGACTGACACTCTCACACTGACCCCTTGTACAGACAGACACTCTCACTCTGACCCCTTGTACATACTGACACTCTCACACTGACCCCCCTGTACATAGTGACACTCTCACACCGACCCCCCCTGTACATACTGACACTCTCACTCTGACCCCCCCTGTACATACTGACACTCTCACACTGACCCCCTGTACATACTGCAACTCTCACACTGACCTCCTGTACATACTGGCACGCTCACGCTGACCCCCTGTACATACTGACACTTTCACACTGACCGCCCCTGTACATAGACAGTCTCACACTGACCCCCCCTGTACATACTGACACTCTCACACTGACCCCCCCTGTACATACTGACACTCTCACACTGAACCCCCTGTACATAGTGACACTCTCACTCTGACCCCCCCCTGTACAGACTGACACTCTCACACTGACCCCCCCTGTACATACTGACACTCTCACACTGAACCCCCTGTACATAGTGACACTCTCACACTGACCCCCCCTGTACATACTGACACTCTCACACTGACCCCCTATGTACATACTGACACTCTCACACTGAGCCCCTGTACATACTGACACTCTCACAGTGACCCCCCCTGTACATACTGACACTCTCACACTGACCCCCCCTGTACATACTGACACACTCACACTGACCCCCTGTACATACTGACACTCTCACACTTACCCCCCCTGTACAGACAGACACTCTCACACTGACCCCCTGTACAGACTGACACTCTCATACTGACCCCCCCTGTACATACTGACACACTCATACTGACCCCCTGTACATACTGACACTCTCACACTGACCCCCCTGTACAGACAGACACTCTCACACTGACGCCTTGTACATACTGACACTCTCACACTGACCCCCTGTACAGACTGACACTCTCACACTGACCCCCCATGTACATACTGACACTCTCACACTGACCCCCCCTGTATATATTGACACTCTCAAACTGACGCCCCCTGTACAGACTGACACTCTCACACTGACCCCCTTTACAGACTGAAACACTCACACTGACCCCCCTGTACAGACTGACACTCTCACACTGACCCCCCATGTACATAGTGACACTCTCACACTGACCCCCCTGTACATACTGACACTCTCACACTGACCCCCCATGTACATCGTAACACTCTCACACTGACCCCCCTGTTCATAGTGACACTATCACACTGACCCACCATGTACATAGTGACACTCTCACACTGACCCCCTCCTGTACATACTGACACACTCACACTGACCCCCTGTACATACTGACACTCTCACACTGACCCCCCATGTACATAGTGACACTCTCACACTGACCCCCCTGTTCATAGTGATACTCTCACACTGACCCCCCCCGTACAGACTGACACTCTCACACTGACCCCCCCCCTGTACATACTGACACTCTCACACTGACCCCCTGTACATACTGACACTCTCACACTGACCCCCTGTACATACTGACACTCTCACACTGACCCCCTGTAAATACTGACACTCTCACACTGACCCCCCCTGTACATACTGACACTCTCACACTGACCCCCTATGTACATACTGACACTCTCACACTGACCCCCTGTACATACTGACACTCTCACACTGACCCCCCCTGTACAGACTGACACTCTCACACTGACCCCCCCCCCCTGTACATACTGACACTCTCACACTGACCCCCTGTACATACTGACACTCTCACACTGACCCCCTGTACATACTGACACTCTCACACTGACCCCCTGTACATACTGACACTCTCACACTGACCCCCCCGTACATACTGACACTCTCAAACTGACCCCCCCTGTACATACTGACACTCTCACACTGACCCCCTGTACAGACTGACACTCTCACACTGACCCCCCATGTACATAGTGACACTCTCACACGGACCCCCCATGTACAGACTGACACTCTCACACTGACCCCCCATGTACATAGTGACACTCTCACACTGACCCCCCCCTGTACAGACTGACACTCTCACACTGACCCCCCCCTGTACATACTGACACTCTCACACTGACCCCCCCCCTGTACATACTGACACTCTCACACTGACCCCCCTGTACATAGTGACACTCTCACACCGACCCCCCTGTACATACTGACACACTCACACTGACCCCCTGTACATGCTGTCACTCTCACACTGACCCCCCTGTACATAGTGACACTCTCACACCGACCCCCCTGTACATACTGACACACTCACACTGACCCCCTGTACATGCTGACACTCTCACACTGACCCGCCATGTACATAGTGACACTCTCACACCGACCCCCCTGTACATACGGACACTCTCACACTGACCCGCCATGTACATACTGACACTCTCACACTGACCCCCCCTGTACAGACTTACACTCTCACACTGACCCCCCCTGTACATACTGACACTCACACTGACCCCCTCTACATACTGACACTCTCACACTGACCCCCGTACATACTGACACTCTCACACTGACCCCCCCTGTACATACTGACACTCTCACACTGACCCCCCCTGTACATATTGACACTCTCACACTGACCCCCTATGTACATACTGACACTCTCACACTTACCCCCTGTACATACTGACACTCTCACACTGACCCCCCTGTACATACTGACACTCTCACACTGACCCCCCCTGTACAGACTGATACTCTCACACTGACCCCCCCTGTACATACTGACACTCTCACACTGACCCCCCCTGTACAGACAGACACTCTCACACTGACCCCACCTCCCCTGTACAGACTGACACTCTCACACTGACCCCTTGTACAGACAGACACTCTCACTCTGACCCCTTGTACATACTGACACTCTCACACTGACCCCCCTGTACATAGTGACACTCTCACACCGACCCCCCCTGTACATACTGACACTCTCACTCTGACCCCCCCTGTACATACTGACACTCTCACACTGACCCCCTGTACATACTGCAACTCTCACACTGACCTCCTGTACATACTGGCACGCTCACGCTGACCCCCTGTACATACTGACACTTTCACACTGACCGCCCCTGTACATAGACAGTCTCACACTGACCCCCCCTGTACATACTGACACTCTCACACTGACCCCCTGTACATACTGGCACTCTCACACTGACCCCCCCTGTACATACTGACACTCTCACACTGACCCCCCTGTACATACTGACACTCTCACACTGACCCCCCTGTACATACTGACACTCTCACACTGACCCCCTATGTACATACTGACACTCTCACACTTACCCCCTGTACATACTGACACTCTCACACTGACCCCCCTGTACATACTGACACTCTCACACTGACCCCCCCTGTATAGACTGATACTCTCACACTGACCCCCCCTGTACATACTGACACTCTCACACTGACCCCCCCTGTACAGACAGACACTCTCACACTGACCCCACCTCCCCTGTACAGACTGACACTCTCACACTGACCCCTTGTACAGACAGACACTCTCACTCTGACCCCTTGTACATACTGACACTCTCACACTGACCCCCCTGTACATAGTGACACTCTCACACCGACCCCCCCTGTACATACTGACACTCTCACTCTGACCCCCCCTGTACATACTGACACTCTCACACTGACCCCCTGTACATACTGCAACTCTCACACTGACCTCCTGTACATACTGGCACGCTCACGCTGACCCCCTGTACATACTGACACTTTCACACTGACCGCCCCTGTACATAGACAGTCTCACACTGACCCCCCCTGTACATACTGACACTCTCACACTGACCCCCTGTACATACTGGCACTCTCACACTGACCCCCCCTGTACATACTGACACTCTCACACTGACCCCCCTGTACATACTGACACTCTCACACTGACCCCCCTGTACATACTGACACTCTCACACTGACCTCCCTGTACATACAGACACTCTCACACTGACCCCCCATGTACATACTGACACTCTCACACTGACCCCCTGTACAGACTGACACTCTCACACTGACCCCCCTGTACATACTGACACTCTCACACTAACCCCCCCCTGTCCATACTGACACTCTCACACTAACCCCCCCTGTACATACTGACACTCTCACACTGACCCCCCCTGTACATACTGACACTCTCACACTGACCCCCCCTGTACATACTGACACTCTCACACTGACCCCCCCTGTACATACTGACACTCTCACACTGACCCCCCATGTACATACTGACACTCTCACACTGACCCCCTGTACAGACTGACACTCTCACACTGACCCCCCCTGTACATCCTGACACTCTCACACTGACCCCCTGTACATACTGACACTCTCACACTGACCCCCTGTACATACTGACACTCTCACACTGACCCACCTGTACATACTGACACTCTCACACTGACCCCCCCTGTTCATACTGACACTCTCACACGGACCTCCCTTTACATACTGACACTCTCACACGGACCCCCTTTACATACTGACACTCTCACACGGACCCCCTGTACAGACTGACACTCTCACACTGACCCCCCATGTACATACTGTCACTCTCACACTGACCCCCCCTGTACATATTGACACTCTCAAACTGACGCCCCCTGTACAGACTGACACTCTCACACTGACCCCCTGTACAGACTGACACACTCACACTGACCCCCCTTTACATACTGACACTCTCACACTGACCCCCCTGTACATACTGACACTCTCACACTGACCCCCCCTGTTCATCCTGACATTCTCACACGGACCCCCTGTACATACTGACACTCTCACACTGACCCCCTGTACAGACTGACACTCTCACACTGACCCCCCTGTACATACTGACACTCTCACACTAACCCCCCCCTGTACATACTGACACTCTCACACTAACCCCCCCTGTACATACTGACACTCTCACACTGACCCCCCCTGTACATACTGACACTCTCACACTGACCCCCCCTGTACATACTGACACTCTCACACTGACCCCCCCTGTACATACTGACACTCTCACACTGACCCCCCATGTACATACTGACACTCTCACACTGACCCCCTGTACAGACTGACACTCTCACACTGACCCCCCCTGTACATCCTGACACTCTCACACTGACCCCCTGTACATACTGACACTCTCACACTGACCCCCTGTACATACTGACACTCTCACACTGACCCCCCTGTACATACTGACACTCTCACACTGACCCCCCCTGTTCATACTGACACTCTCACACGGACCTCCCTTTACATACTGACACTCTCACACGGACCCCCTTTACATACTGACACTCTCACACGGACCCCCTGTACAGACTGACACTCTCACACTGACCCCCCATGTACATACTGTCACTCTCACACTGACCCCCCCTGTACATATTGACACTCTCAAACTGACGCCCCCTGTACAGACTGACACTCTCACACTGACCCCCTGTACAGACTGACACACTCACACTGACCCCCCTTTACATACTGACACTCTCACACTGACCCCCCTGTACATACTGACACTCTCACACTGACCCCCCCTGTACATATTGACACTCTCACACTGACCCCCTATGTACATACTGACACTCTCACACTTACCCCCTGTACATACTGACACTCTCACACTGACCCCCCTGTACATACTGACACTCTCACACTGACCCCCCCTGTACAGACTGATACTCTCACACTGACCCCCCCTGTACATACTGACACTCTCACACTGACCCCCCCTGTACAGACAGACACTCTCACACTGACCCCACCTCCCCTGTACAGACTGACACTCTCACACTGACCCCTTGTACAGACAGACACTCTCACTCTGACCCCTTGTACATACTGACACTCTCACACTGACCCCCCTGTACATAGTGACACTCTCACACCGACCCCCCCTGTACATACTGACACTCTCACTCTGACCCCCCCTGTACATACTGACACTCTCACACTGACCCCCTGTACATACTGCAACTCTCACACTGACCTCCTGTACATACTGGCACGCTCACGCTGACCCCCTGTACATACTGACACTTTCACACTGACCGCCCCTGTACATAGACAGTCTCACACTGACCCCCCCTGTACATACTGACACTCTCACACTGACCCCCTGTACATACTGGCACTCTCACACTGACCCCCCCTGTACATACTGACACTCTCACACTGACCCCCCTGTACATACTGACACTCTCACACTGACCCCCCTGTACATACTGACACTCTCACACTGACCCCCTATGTACATACTGACACTCTCACACTTACCCCCTGTACATACTGACACTCTCACACTGACCCCCCTGTACATACTGACACTCTCACACTGACCCCCCCTGTATAGACTGATACTCTCACACTGACCCCCCCTGTACATACTGACACTCTCACACTGACCCCCCCTGTACAGACAGACACTCTCACACTGACCCCACCTCCCCTGTACAGACTGACACTCTCACACTGACCCCTTGTACAGACAGACACTCTCACTCTGACCCCTTGTACATACTGACACTCTCACACTGACCCCCCTGTACATAGTGACACTCTCACACCGACCCCCCCTGTACATACTGACACTCTCACTCTGACCCCCCCTGTACATACTGACACTCTCACACTGACCCCCTGTACATACTGCAACTCTCACACTGACCTCCTGTACATACTGGCACGCTCACGCTGACCCCCTGTACATACTGACACTTTGTGGCCTTCTGGGAGGTGAGTAGTTAGTTTAAAAGCACTTACCTTTGCAGGAGCAGCCCTTTGGATTTCGGCGGCAGCGGTGCGCAGGGGCCTTCTGGGAGGTGAGTAGTTAGTTTAAAAGCACTTACCTTTGCAGGAGCAGCCCTTTGGATTTCGGCGGCAGCGGTGCGCAGGGGCCTTCTGGGAGGTGAGTAGTTAGTTTAAAAGCACTTACCTTTGCAGGAGCAGCCCTTTGGATTTCGGCGGGAACCGGAAGTTCGACCTCTGGCAAGTGCCCCCCCCCCCCCCCCCCCAATAAATTCTGGTGGAGAGGAAACCCGAGACACTACACGTGTAGTGTCTCCCACCCGCCCTCCTCCTCTAACCTAATAATAAGACCCATTGGTGTAAGGTAAGTGCCATATTATATTATTATATTATTAGCATTGTGCAGGTCAAGGATTGGAGGTGGAGGAGCAGTCTCTGTCAGCGAGGGAACCTGAGAACATCTCAGAAGGTAAGCAAGTGATTTTTACTTTTATACCTGTTTTTCAAATTGTGTGTGTCGGGGGGAAACTGAAGTGACATCACAGAAAAGCTGTGACCTGAGTGGCTGGTTGGGATTCTAACCTAAATTTTTTTGAGTATTTGGGATCTAATTAAACATAATAACTTAATTATAATCTAGAGGATATCTAAGCCAGAGATCGGAGAATATTATAGTTAGCTATCGCATTTCTATTAGAAATCTAGTGCTAGGAAACAGATAGTTGACAGTAACTTTGAAATTTAAAAAAAGTATTAAAAAAAAAAAAGACAAATTTTAATTTTAATTAATTGACGCAATGTCAGTTAGAGGGGTGCTGTGCTCTGACTGTGAGATGTGGCAGGTCCGGGAGGCTTCCAGTGTCCCGGATGGCTTCATCTGCAGAAAGTGCACCCAACTGCAGCTCCTCACAGACCGCATGGTTCGGTTGGAGCAGCAATTGGATGCACTTAGGAGCATGCAGGTGGCGGAAAGCGTCATAGATCGCAGTTATGTAAGTGTGGTCACACCCAAGGTGCAGGCAGAGAAATGGGTGACCACCAGAAAGGGCAGGCAGTCAGTGCAGGAATCCCCTGTGGTTGTCCCCCTCTCGAACAGATATACCCCTTTGGATACTGTCGGGGGGGATAGCCTATCAGGGGAAAACAGCAGCAGCCAGAGCAGTGGCACCACGGCTGGCTCTGATGTTCAGAAGGGAGGGTCAAAGCGCAGAAGAGTAATAGTTATAGGGGACTCTATAGTCAGGGGCACAGATAGGCGCTTCTGTGGACGTGAAAGAGACTCCAGGATGGTATGTTGCCTCCCTGGTGCCAGGGTCCAGGATGTCTCCGAACGGGTAGAGGGAATCCTGAAGGGGGAGGGCAAACAGGCAGAGGTCGTTGTACATATTGGTACTAACGACATAGGCAGGAAGGGGCATGAGGTCCTGCAGCAGGAGTTCAGGGAGCTAGGCAGAAAGTTAAAAGACAGGACCTCGAGGGTTGTAATCTCGGGATTACTCCCTGTGCCACGTGCCAGTGAGGCTAGAAATAGGAAGATAGAGCAGACAAACACGTGGCTAAACAGCTGGTGTAGGAGGGAGGGTTTCTGTTATCTGGACCACTGGGAGCTCTTCCGGGGCAGGTGTGACCTGTATAAGATGGACGGGTTGCATCTAAACCGGAGAGGCATAAATATCCTGGCCGCGAGGTTTGCTAGTGTCACACGGGAGGGTTTAAACTAGTATGGCAGGGGGGTGGGCACGGGAGCAATAGGTCAGAAGGTGAGAGCATTGAGGGAGAACTAGGGAATAGGGACAGTGTGGCTCTGAGGCAGCGCAGACGGGGAGAAGTTGCTGAACACAGCGGGTCTGGTGGCCTGAAGTGCATATGTTTTAATGCAAGGAGCATTACGGGTAAGGCAGATGAACTTAGAGCTTGGATTACTACTTGGAACTATGATGTTGTTGCCATTACAGAGACCTGGTTGAGGGAAGGGCAGGATTGGCAGCTAAACGTTCCAGGATTTAGATGTTTCAGGCGGGATAGAGGGGGATGTAAAAGGGGAGGCGGAGTTGCGCTACTTGTTCAGGAGAGTATCACAGCTATACAGCGAGAGGACACCTCAGAGGGCAGTGAGGCTATATGGGTAGAGATCAGGAATAAGAAGGGTGCAGTCACAATGTTGGGGGTATACTACAGGCCTCCCAACAGCCAGCGGGAGATAGAGGAGCAGATAGGTAGACAGATTTTGGAAAAGAGTAAAAACAACAGGGTTGTGGTGATGGGAGACTTCAACTTCCCCAATATTGACTGGGACTCACTTAGTGCCAGGGGCTTAGACGGGGCAGAGTTTGTAAGGAGCATCCAGGAGGGCTTCTTAAAACAATATGTAAACAGTCCAACTAGGGAAGGGGCGGTACTGGACCTGGTATTGGGGAATGAGCCCGGCCAGGTGGTAGATGTTTCAGTAGGGGAGCATTTCGGTAACAGTGACCACAATTCAGTAAGTTTTAAAGTACTGGTGGACAAGGATAAGAGTGGTCCGAGGATGAATGTGCTAAATTGGGGGAAGGCTAATTATAACAATATTAGGCGGGAACTGAAGAACATAGATTGGGGGCGGATGTTTGAGGGCAAATCAACATCTGACATGTGGGAGGCTTTCAAGTGTCAGTTGAAAGGAATACAGGACAGGCATGTTCCTGTGAGGAAGAAAGATAAATACGGCAATTTTCGGGAACCTTGGATGACGAGTGATATTGTAGGCCTCGTCAAAAAGAAAAAGGAGGCATTTGTCAGGGCTAAAAGGCTGGGAACAGACGAAGCCTGTGTGGCATATAAGGAAAGTAGGAAGGAACTTAAGCAAGGAGTCAGGAGGGCTAGAAGGGGTCATGAAAAGGCATTGGCAAATAGGGTTAAGGAAAATCCCAAGGCTTTTTACACTTACATAAAAAGTAAGAGGGTAGCCAGGGAAAGGGTTGGCCCACTGAAGGATAGGCAAGGGAATCTATGTGTGGAGCCAGAGGAAATGGGCGAGGTACTAAATGAATACTTTGCATCAGTATTCACCAAAGAGAAGGAATTGGTAGATGTTGAGTCTGGAGAAGGGGGTGTAGATAGCCTGGGTCACATTGTGATCCAAAAAGACGAGGTGTTGGGTGTCTTAAAAAATATTAAGGTAGATAAGTCCCCAGGGCCGGATGGGATCTACCCCAGAATACTGAAGGAGGCTGGAGAGGAAATTGCTGAGGCCTTGACAGAAATCTTTGGATCCTCGCTGTCTTCAGGGGATGTCCCGGAGGACTGGAGAATAGCCAATGTTGTTCCTCTGTTTAAGAAGGGTGGCAGGGATAATCCCGGGAACTACAGGCCGGTGAGCCTTACTTCAGTGGTAGGGAAATTACTGGAGAGAATTCTTCGAGACAGGATCTACTCCCATTTGGAAGCAAATGGACGTATTAGTGAGAGGCAGCACGGTTTTGTGAAGGGGAGGTCGTGTCTCACTAACTTGATAGAGTTTTTCGAGGAGGTCACTAAGATGATTGATGCAGGTAGGGCAGTAGATGTTGTCTATATGGACTTCAGTAAGGCCTTTGACAAGGTCCCTCATGGTAGACTAGTACAAAAGGTGAAGTCACACGGGATCAGGGGTGAACTGGCAAGGTGGATACAGAACTGGCTAGGCCATAGAAGGCAGAGGGTAGCAATGGAGGGATGCTTTTCTAATTGGAGGGCTGTGACCAGTGGTGTTCCACAGGGATCAGTGCTGGGACCTTTGCTCTTTGTAGTATATATAAATGATTTGGAGGAAAATGTAACTGGTCTGATTAGTAAGTTTGCAGACGACACAAAGGTTGGTGGAATTGCGGATAGCGATGAGGACTGTCTGAGGATACAGCAGGATTTAGATTGTCTGGAGACTTGGGCGGAGAGATGGCAGATGGAGTTTAACCTGGACAAATGTGAGGTAATGCATTTTGGAAGGGCTAATGCAGGTAGGGAATATACAGTGAATGGTAGAACCCTCAAGAGTATTGAAAGTCAAAGAGATCTAGGAGTACAGGTCCACAGATCACTGAAAGGGGCTACACAGGTGGAGAAGGTAGTCAAGAAGGCATACGGCATGCTTGCCTTCATTGGCCGGGGCATTGAGTATAAGAATTGGCAAGTCATGTTGCAGCTGTATAGAACCTTAGTTAGGCCACACTTGGAGTATAGTGTTCAATTCTGGTCGCCACACTACCAGAAGGATGTGGAGGCTTTAGAGAGGGTGCAGAAGAGATTTACCAGAATGTTGCCTGGTATGGAGGGCATAAGCTATGAGGAGCGATTGAATAAACTCGGTTTGTTCTCACTGGAACGAAGGAGGTTGAGGGGCGACCTGATAGAGGTATACAAAATTATGAGGGGCATAGACAGAGTGGATAGTCAGAGGCTTTTCCCCAGGGTAGAGGGGTCAATTACTAGGGGGCATAGGTTTAAGGTGAGAGGGGCAAAGTTTAGAGTAGATGTACGAGGCAAGTTTTTTACGCAGAGGGTAGTGGGTGCCTGGAACTCACTACCGGAGGAGGTAGTGGAGGCAGGGACGATAGGGACACTTAAGGGGCATCTTGACAAATATATGAATAGGATGGGAATAGAAGGATACGGACCCAGGAAGTGTAGAAGATTGTAGTTTAGTCGGGCAGTATGGTCGGCACGGGCTTGGAGGGCCGAAGGGCCTGTTCCTGTGCTGTACATTTCTTTGTTCTTTGTTTGTTCTTTCACACTGACCGCCCCTGTACATAGACAGTCTCACACTGACCCCCCCTGTACATACTGACACTCTCACACTGACCCCCTGTACATACTGGCACTCTCACACTGACCCCCCCTGTACATACTGACACTCTCACACTGACCCCCCTGTACATACTGACACTCTCACACTGACCCCCCTGTACATACTGACACTCTCACACTGACCTCCCTGTACATACAGACACTCTCACACTGACCCCCCATGTACATACTGACACTCTCACACTGACCCCCTGTACAGACTGACACTCTCACACTGACCCCCCTGTACATACTGACACTCTCACACTAACCCCCCCCTGTACATACTGACACTCTCACACTAACCCCCCCTGTACATACTGACACTCTCACACTGACCCCCCCTGTACATACTGACACTCTCACACTGACCCCCCCTGTACATACTGACACTCTCACACTGACCCCCCCTGTACATACTGACACTCTCACACTGACCCCCCATGTACATACTGACACTCTCACACTGACCCCCTGTACAGACTGACACTCTCACACTGACCCCCCCTGTACATCCTGACACTCTCACACTGACCCCCTGTACATACTGACACTCTCACACTGACCCCCTGTACATACTGACACTCTCACACTGACCCACCTGTACATACTGACACTCTCACACTGACCCCCCCTGTTCATACTGACACTCTCACACGGACCTCCCTTTACATACTGACACTCTCACACGGACCCCCTTTACATACTGACACTCTCACACGGACCCCCTGTACAGACTGACACTCTCACACTGACCCCCCATGTACATACTGTCACTCTCACACTGACCCCCCCTGTACATATTGACACTCTCAAACTGACGCCCCCTGTACAGACTGACACTCTCACACTGACCCCCTGTACAGACTGACACACTCACACTGACCCCCCTTTACATACTGACACTCTCACACTGACCCCCCCTGTTCATCCTGACACTCTCACACGGACCCCCTGTACATACTGACACTCTCACACTGACCCCCTGTACAGACTGACACTCTCACACTGACCCCCCTGTACATACTGACACTCTCACACTAACCCCCCCCTGTACATACTGACACTCTCACACTAACCCCCCCTGTACATACTGACACTCTCACACTGACCCCCCCTGTACATACTGACACTCTCACACTGACCCCCCCTGTACATACTGACACTCTCACACTGACCCCCCCTGTACATACTGACACTCTCACACTGACCCCCCATGTACATACTGACACTCTCACACTGACCCCCTGTACAGACTGACACTCTCACACTGACCCCCCCTGTACATCCTGACACTCTCACACTGACCCCCTGTACATACTGACACTCTCACACTGACCCCCTGTACATACTGACACTCTCACACTGACCCCCCTGTACATACTGACACTCTCACACTGACCCCCCCTGTTCATACTGACACTCTCACACGGACCTCCCTTTACATACTGACACTCTCACACGGACCCCCTTTACATACTGACACTCTCACACGGACCCCCTGTACAGACTGACACTCTCACACTGACCCCCCATGTACATACTGTCACTCTCACACTGACCCCCCCTGTACATATTGACACTCTCAAACTGACGCCCCCTGTACAGACTGACACTCTCACACTGACCCCCTGTACAGACTGACACACTCACACTGACCCCCCTTTACATACTGACACTCTCACACTGACTCCCCTGTACATACTGACACTCTCACACTGACCCCCCCTGTTCATCCTGACACTCTCACACGGACCCCCTGTACATACTGACACTCTCACACTGACCCCCCTGTACATACTGACACTCTCACACTGACCCCCCCTGTTCATACTGACACTCTCACACGGACCTCCCTTTACATACTGACACTCTCACACGGACCCCCTTTACATACTGACACTCTCACACGGACCCCCTGTACAGACTGACACTCTCACACTGACCCCCCATGTAGATATTGACACTCTCAAACTGACGCCCCCTGTACAGACTGACACTCTCACACTGACCCCCTGTACAGACTGACACACTCACACTGACCCCCCTTTACATACTGACACTCTCACACTGACCCCCCTGTACATACTGACACTCTCACACTGACCCCCCCTGTTCATCCTGACACTCTCACACGGACCCCCCTTTACATACTGACACTCTCACACGGACCCCCTTTACATACTGACACTCTCACACGGACCCCCTTTACATACTGACATCAGGATTAACCTCTCTACAGAATCAGGTATTACTTTTATATCACCAATGGATCTGGAGACAGTCTTTAGATTGCAGGGAGATAGAATAATACACCTTCTTCCTGTGACGCAGCTATCCAGCTCTAAAACACACCCTGCAGCAGACAGCCGAAAGCAAAAGTAAAAGCAGATTGACAGCCCAGCTCCACCCACTCTCAGACATCACTGATAAACACCCATTTCTTAAAGGTACATCCATTACAGCTATTTTATAAACACCCATTTCTTAAATGTACTCTCACATGACAATGTTCAAGTTGCTTGATTTGTAACTGAATTTTTGCCATTTTTAATGTATCTCAGGTGGAATTAGTCTTTCTGTAAAAACATTTTTTTTGTCTTATGGATGTTGCAAGGAAAGATTAAGAGTTACATACAGAGTATTGTATTCTTTGTGGGATTTATAGGTGTTGATAGTTGTTAAGATGTTGACTGTGAAGTACTGTAGATCTCTGTTGCATCACACCTGTAAAGTAGGCCAGTGTGCTCCCCATAACCACAATCTATTAAAACTCTGGGTCAGGTGAACTCCATGATACACCTTGGGGTTCTCTCAACCCTGGCCCATAACATATTGGGGGCTCGAGGTGAATAAAAGTCTGTCTATTGGATTGGCTTAGTGAACATAAAGACAGTGAAGGGTGAGCATATTGTGGGTGCTTTACAGGTGTGGCATTTCAGTTTATCGTGGACAATGGCTCTTTCAGTGGCTCAGATGTTTTTGGGGGTGGAGACGGTCACATGCAGTACAGAACAGAGACTAAAAACAGGCTTTTAAATTTGGCAAAAACATTGCAGTTAACAGTACCTCACAGAATACGAAAAGAAGAGGTACTTACCACGGTAGCTGAGCATTTAAAATTGCCTGAGATACAGTCTAACTCATTGGAAATGGCAAAGATCCAGTTGCAGATTAAGCAACTTGAACATGAAAAAGAATTAAAGCAGCTTAAATATGCAATGAAAGAAAAGGAGATAGAGGAAAGAAACAAAGAAACAATAGCCCTAGCAGAACAAAAGGAAAGAGAAAGAGAATTACAGATCAGGGAAAAAGAAAAAGAGAGAGAGGAAAAGGACAAAGAGTGAGAGGAAAGTGAAAAAGCGAGAGATTTTGAATATCACAAAATGGCCATGACATATGACAGTCAGTTAAAATTGGCGGACGTAAAGGGAAATGTACAGTTGGAGGATAGTGATGAGGATAGTGAGAAATAGCGTCATAGTCTAAGGCTTGGTGGGGATCTACTTAAATATGTCCAAGCATTGCCAAGGTTTGATGTGAAGGAGGTAGAAGCCTTTTTCATTTCATTTGAGAAGGTGGCTAAACAAATGAAATGGCCACAGGACATGTGGGTATTACTGATTCAAACAAAGCTGGTAGGTAATGCTAGTGAAGTGTTTGCATCACTACCGGAGGAGGTATCTGGGATGTACGAGGTGAAAAAATCCATCTTGGGTCCCTATGAACTAGTGCCTGAAGCCTACAGACAAAGGTTTAGAAATTTAAAGAAAGAACCTGGTCAAACATGCATTGAGTTTGAAAGGTCCAAACAGAGTAATTTTGATAGGTGGATAAGGGCTTTGAAAATAGACCAAACGTATGAAGCTCTCGGAGAAATTATACTTTTGGAGGAGTTTAAAAATGCAATTCCCGATGTGGTGAGAACTCATGTGGAAGAGCAGAGGGTTAAAACTGCGAGGTTAGCAGCAGAAATGGCAGATGATTATGAATTAGTTCATAAATCAAACCTTGGTTTCTGACATCAGTTTCAGCCTGTGAGGGATAGAAACTGGGGAAAAGAGAAATAATCAAGCGGTAGAGGTAAAGGAAATCTGATAGGAGATAATAAAGAGAGTGTACCTCAGATTAAAAAATAAATCCAGGAGGGTGGCTAAACAAGACAAATGAAAAGTTTCAAATGTTTTCACTGTAATAAACTAGGCCATGTAAAGTCACAGTGTTGGTGGTTGAAGAAAAGGGCTGGGAAGGCTGATGTGGTAAAACAGGATAAGACGGTGGGGTTTGTTAAAGTGGTAGAGGAAAGTCCAAGTGAAGCGGAGGTGCAAAAGATTGTACAGCCTGATCAAGAGGTGATTGATAAGAAGGTGCCATATCTCTTTAAAGAATTTACTTGTGTGGGTAAAGTTTACTCATGTGTATCAGGAGGAGCAGGTAAAGAAGTCACAATTTTAAGAGATATGGGAGCTGGTCAATCTTTAATGGTAAGAGATGAGGAGTTATGTACTTTGAGAAGAATGTTGCCAGAAAAGGTGGTAATATGTGGAATTCAGGGTGAAAAGAGTAGTGTTCCATTATATAAGGTAAGGTTGGAAAGTCCAGTGAAGAGTGGTGAAGTGGTACAAGGAGTAATAGAAAAATTATCTTGTCCAGGAATACAGTTTATCTTGGGTAATGATATAGCTGGATTGCAGGTCGGAGTGATGCCTATTGTTGTTGATAAGCCAGTGGAAAATCAGACACTGTTGAAGGACGAATATCCTTGGATTTTTCCAGTTGGGTAGTGACAAGGTCACAAAGTCACAGGTTAAGACAAGAGGCTAAATCAAAGAGTGAAGATGAAGTTGAAGTGCAATTATCAAAAATGATTTTTGATCAGATGGTTGAAAAAGGACAAGAACAGATGGAGGATGAGGAGAATATTTTTAGTTCAGGAAAATTTGGTAGTTACAACAAAAAGATATTGAAAGAAAATGGATGTATCAGAAAGCATATACGGAAGAGGAATCTGAATGTAAACCGGTGTGTTATTACCGTAAAAATGATGTCTTGATGAGTCCTTTACATATGCAGGTGGATGTAAGGGGGGCAGAAGTTCATCAAGTAGTATTGCCGGTAGAGTATAGAAAGGAGGTGTTGCGAGTAGCAGATGAGGTACCAGTGGGAGGTCATTTCAGAGTAAGGAAAACGCAAACTAAAATACAAAAACATTTTTAATGGCCTGGACTACATAAAGATGTAGTTAAATTTTGTCGATCATGTCACACATGGCAAGTGATAGGGAAACTTTAAGCAGTGATAAAACCAGCGCCATTAATACCCATTCCAGCATTTTTGGAACCTTTTACAAGTGTCTTAATTGATTGCGTAGGACCGCTTCTTGAACGAAAAGTGGGAATCAATATCTTTTGACTATAATGGATGTGCCCTCTAGGTTTCCAGAGGCCATTCTAGTACGTAATATTACAGCTAAAACGATTGTGGAGGAGATACTTAAATTCTTTACTAGATATGGACTATCCACAGAAATACAATCGGACCAAGGATCAAATTTTACCTCAAGGTTATTCAAAGAAGTTATGGATAGCTTCGGAATGAAACTATTTAAATCAACTATGTATCATCCAGAATCGCAGGGGGCGTTAGAAAGGTGGCATCAGAGATTAAAGACAATGTTGAAGGCTTATTGTCAAGATTATCCAGAGGATTAGGAATAAAGGATTTCCACTCGTACTGTTTGCAATTAAGAATGCACCTAATTAGTCAACCAAATTCAGTCCTTTTGAACTAATATTTGGTCATGAGGTAAGAGGGTCACTTCAATTGATTAAAGAAAAATTGGTGGGTGAAAAATCGGAACTTATATTATTGGATTACGTGTCAAATTTTAGGGAACGATTAAATAGAGCAGGGGAAATGGCGAGACAACATTTAAAAGTTGCACAAAATGTGATGAAACAGGTAGCGGGCAAGAAAGCAAAAGTTTGTAGTTTTGCCAGTGGGGATAAAGTTTTAGTGTTGTTACCAGTGTTAGGGGAACCTTTAAAAGCTAGGTTTGTGGACCGTATCAGATTGAAAGGAAATTAAGCGAGGTGAATTATGTGGTAAAAACACCAGATAGAAGGAAGACTCACCGAGTGTGTCATGTGAATATGCTTAAAAGGTATTTTGAAAGGGAAGGAGAGAAAAAGGAGGTTTTAATGATTCTAACTCAAAGTGATGAACCAAATCCAGGTGACTGTGAATTTGAAATACCTCAAATTAAATTGAAAAAAATGAGGATGTTCTTAAAAATTGGGATAAATTGTTGAGTTATTTTCCAGAGGAAAACCAAACTGACCTATCAAACAACATCCATATAGACTTCATCCTTTAAAATTGGCACAGGTTAACAGAGAGGTTGAGAGTATGTTGAAGAATGGCATAATTGAAGTGGGTTGCAGCCGATGGAGCTCACCCATAGTGATGGTACCTAAACCAAAAGGTACCCAACGGTTGTGTGTGGACTATCGAAAGGTGAATGCAGTTACAAGAACGGACTCTTATCCTATTCCACGTTTGAGGGATTGCATTTAGAAATTGGGATCATCTGCTTTTATTTCCAACTTCCAGACATGGAAAGATCATTTAAACCAGCGTATGGAGTTCTTCGATCGACTTCAGGAGGCGGGTTTGGTGATGAACCTAGCCGAAAGCGAATTTGGAGAAGCCCAAATCACTTTCCTTGTGGAGTTTCCGATACCATCAAGACGAAGGGAAATAATGCGATTTCTTAGCATGAGTGGACTCTGTGGTCAGATTGAACTAAAGTATCTGATTCTGAAGAGAAATGCCGAGGAGTAGAGGAATGGATGGATTGTACAGAGACTTTGTTCAAAGAGACTGTCAATCGAGGAGGATTTTGGTTGGATGAAGAAGAGCAAAGAAAAATGGACTATATTATTATGCATGTTTGCGTGTGTTGTTTTTTAAAAAAAACGTAAAGGTATATTTACTGTGTACATTTCTTAGTGGATGGTGCAAAAGTGAAAAATGAAACCATCTTGAAGTTGATGGTTTATTTTTTTTTTCTTGGGGGCAGTTGTCATGTGAAAGTACCTTTAAGACATGGATGTTTAAGCAATGTACCTTTAATAAAACAGTGATGTCAGAGAGTGGGTGGAGCTGGGCTTTGGACCAGCCATTTTGCAGTTTTTGTTTTGCAGTTTGAAAAGAGCTTGGGAGTGTCTGTGTATGCAGTGAGCTGGATCTCTGCCATGAAAGACTATCTCTGGATCATTTGGATGATTTAAACTCATAATAGTAAAGTCTTTAACCTGATGTGATTCTGTTTAAAGGTGTTCAGTCTCTTGGAAGTTTGAAGGAACATTTTGAGGAATTATTTACTGTTGCAATATTTTCAGAGTTACCTTTGAAGTAAGGGGCGTTCAGAGGTCCAATGTTTATTTAAGATGTTAAGTTGAGTTCATGGAATAAACATTATTTTGTGTTTAAAAACCCACGTTTCCATAATTGTAATCCCACACCTAGGGAGCAAGCCGTGTGCTAGGAAAAGCAACAAATCCACTAAAGGGAGAGGTAGGTTGAACTCCATGATACATTTTGGGGTTCTGAAAACACCTCGTCCATAACAATGTCTAGTTTAGTTAAGTCATGAGTTTGCCGTGATTGGATGACATTTATTTTAATGCAAAGAGTCTGACATTAAAGGCAGATGAACTGAGGGTACAAATTATAACATGTGAGTATAATGTCATTGCTGTCACTGAGACATGGTTGAGAGAAGTACAGGATTGGCAGGTCAATATTCCAGGATACAGGATCTTCAGGCGAGATAGAGGAGGAGATAAAAGAGGAGAGGTTTTGCAATTTTGATCAGAGAATCAATTACAGCAGTAAGGGGGGATGACATCTGAGAAGGCTCCTCAACTGAGGCCATATGGGTAGAACTTAAAAACCAGAAAGGAGCAATCACATTGCTGGGAGTGTTTTATAGCCCCCCTATTATTATAGCAGATATGTAGGCAAATTTCAGAGAAGTGTAAACATAAAATGGTAGTGACAGTGGGGGATTTCAATTTCGTCAATATTAACTGGGGGTAGCCATAGTATGAAATGTTTAGAGGGAGCAGAATTCTTAAAATGCATCCAGGAGATCTTTTTAAGCCAGTACAGAGAAGGACCTACAAGAGAGGGGATGGTTGAAAACAAGAACAAAGAAAAGTTGAGCACAGGAACAGGCCCTTCGGCCCTCTCAGCCTGCGCCGGCCATGCTGCCCGTCTAACCTGAAACCTTCTACACTTCAGGAGTCCATAGCACTCCATCCCCATCCTATTCATACTTTTGTCAAGACGCCCTTAAACGTCACCATCGTACCTGCTTCCACCACCTCCTCTGGCAGCGAGTTCCAGGCTAGGGTTAGGGTTAGGGTAAAAATTTTCAGTTGCACTTCTCCTCTAAACTTTGTCCCTTATACCTTAAACCTATGTTCCCTCGTAATTGACTCTTCCACCCTGGGATAAAGCTTCTGACTATTAATTCTGTCCATGTCCTTCATAATTGTGTAATCAGGTCGCCCCTCAACCTCCGTCATTCCAGTGAGAACAAACCGAGTTTATCCAACTTCTCCTCATAGCTAATGCCCTCCATACCATGTAAACCTCTTCTGTACCCCAGAATATCTGTACCCCAGAATATCTGAGCCCCAAATGTCCGCGAATTATGCTGCGTGGCGTGGGGGGGGGGGGGGGGGGGGGGGCATTACCAGAGGCCCTCTCAGTGATCCTCTGCTCCTAACCGGCCGGGTTCCCGACGGCGTGGAACGGACATGGTCTGGCCGGTCGGGACTCTCGCATGGTGGTTGCGGACTCAGTCCTGGTGGGAGGTGGGGGATCAGGCACCTGGGGGGTGGGGGGGGGGGCACAGATCGGGCCAGTCCGTGCAGGGGCGCGCGGCCGATGGGGAGGAACTTATATTACGGAGCTGCTTCCACGGTCCGAGTCCACCATGGCCCTCGGCACGGCCGCTGGAGGCCGCTGGCGTGCGCATGCGCGGACCCGCAACCGGAAGAGCGGGGGCCCGTATCGACTTTCATTTTTCTCAGGAAACTGGGGAGTGCAACGCCAGTATTTATACGCTGGCCTGGGGACATAGCCCCATTTTGGGAGAATTGAGCCCCTGGTATTTACAAACAAATTTGTGTCTTATTTACAATGGTTTCTACATGAGGTCCCCCTTCCCTCTCCCCCTCCCCTCCCCTTCCCTCATTAGTTTAGTTCCCTTCTTAGTGTTGCTGTCTGCCTTGGGCTCCCTTCTGTAGCACTCGATTACTATATAACTTTGTAAAGTAAGCAATGGAAAATTGAATTTGTCCGACTATTCTTACCCTTCTTTGCAAAGGTCAATATTCGGGGTTTCTTCTTTGTTGATAGTTCTGCAAAATTATTTGATAAATAATTCTCATTAGGAACTTTAAGGGACAATGCTGAGCAATATTAATAAACCAACAGTTCAAATAGTTTAAGACAAATAAAACGTCTCCGATGATGATAACGTGAAATGGGTTTATTCTGTGTCGTATCTGATTTTCACCACCACTGACTTCAGTGGGAAATAAGACTGGATGTTGGGCAATAGGGGTTTCTGATTTGCTACGGGTCCCCTTCAAACAAGTAACAAATATCAGTTTTGCCAATGTCAGTCCATGGCATTTCAGGTTGATAGAAGCAGTCTGAACTTATTTATCCTGTGACATTGCACAGAACCAGCATGTTCCAGGATTAGTCAGCCCTTGGATGGATGGTTTCAGCAAGGCTATTAAAACTATATAGAAAATGCTGGAAAATCTCAGTAGGTCTGGAAGCAGCTGTAGGGAGAGAAAAGAGCTGACGTTTCGAGTCCAGATGATCCTTTGTCAAAGGGCTATCTGGACTTGAACCGTTAGCTCTTTTCTCTCCCTACAGATACTGCCAGACCTGCTGAGATTTTCCATTTTATTTTTGGTTTCAGATTCCAGCATCCACAGTAATTTGCTTTTATTAAAACTACATGCCTGACTTTAATGCACACCATAAGCTATATATATGCCCTTTTATCATAGAATTCCTACAGTGCAGAAGGAGACCATTTGGCCCATCAAGTCTGCATCGATCCTCTGAAAGGGCACAATTACCTCGGAACACCACGAACCCTCAATAACTGGCGAGTTCAAACATTCAATAACTGACAAGCTTAATCAAAGGTTCCAGGAATTGGACTAGGCAGAGCAGGTGGTGAGGGTGCAAGGCAGTGGCAGGAACAGGGAGAAGTACAGGATCCAACTTTATAATCCCATCTAGATCTGCAGAAAGGACTGGCTATGAATGTCTGACCCACCTTCAGCATATTTCCCCCCAAAATACATTGGTGAAACGGTTGCACGGATTGTTCAAGAAACTGGAATTCCCTGACCTTTGTGCAGCTTTGGTGATCCATCTTCTTCCGGGTTAGTTTGCTTTGGAACACCATTCACCTGGGATGTTCCTCTGGTGATGTGCATTAATGTAAATACATGTAGGCTAGCTAGACACTAGAGGGAGCACCAGAAACATCATACACACACACTCAACCAATAGATCAGTTAGATAGGATACGACCAATGGACATTGACAATACACAAAGAGGTGACACAATCACAGGGGGGCATTACACCAACCCATATATAAAGGACACCACACACATGATCTGCCTCTTTACAGTGGAGACAGTCAGTGAGTACAGACACAGGGTTGATTCAATATTAGACCCACCACGTGGATTGCAGCAGATGGTTAGTCAGTCTGGGTAGCTATAGTAGGATTAGCAGTAGTGTCGAACCCGAGTAATAGAAGTGTAAATAGTTTAATAAACGTGTTGAAGTTATCTCCACGTCTGAACCTTCCTTTGTCAAGTGCACCACAAGGAAGCTGCTTATGCTACACCTACACCATAACAAATCATGGTACCAGAAGTGAACTGTTTCAATCCAGATAGCCATACCTCAGCGTACAGTGACAACCAGCAACGATACCCAGGCAAGATGTTCGAGATCCGGGTTCCGCAGCAGCTCCAGTGCCACGGCAATCTCCATGAAAACTGGCGGGCATTTCGGCAAAAGTTTGAAATCTTCCTGGTGGCAGCCGAACTAGAAGAAGTGGCCGATCCTGAAAAAACAGAGCTTCTCCTCACCATCGCCGGTGCCAGAGCAGAAGAAATCTTTTAAAATTTCAAGTTCTCCAAGGGGCAAAACGGGAGCGACTTCCAGGCAGTCCTGGACAAATTCGGCAAATACTGTGAGGAAAACACACTCCAACCAGCAAGAAAAGGTAAGAGAAGCGCCAGCACTCACCTTGAGGCCGAAATCCCGGAGCAGAAAATGATTTTGGTCGGCGGCCATCTTTCTAAAGGGACTGCACTTGCGTAGTTGCGCGAGAAGCGCACAGAACGGGAAGGTCCGCGTGCGCATGCGCGAGAAGCCGCGCATGCACAATTGCGAAAAAGGCCCTCACCGCGATCTGCGTATGTGCAATCACTTCCTACGCGCTACGTCACGCGCGTCATGACGTCAGAGACCCCGGACCATGCCCATTTAAAGGGGAAACGTCCCAAATCAAAGAAAACATCTTTTAAAGCTGTAAAACAACCTTCCTTCACCTGGAATGACAGCACATTGCCTGAAATTGAACCAGGAAATGAAATTAACCTTCAAAGAACCCTGCAACAAGCAGTTACCTATGCCCAAACTGATGATTCTGACCTTGAATACTTCATTACCGATCTTTACATTTCCTCTGGACCTCGCGAGCCCAATAACAGCTCCGACGCAAACAGTGATGATATTGTCCTAGAAGACTAGGACTCGGACAAACCTTTCACCTTGGGGGGCTACCCCAGTACCAAATCCGAACCGCAACTTAACGTGTCGCACATTGGCGACGCAGACGTGGATTCGTTCTTCGGATTTGAGGATCTTCAGCCCAGCAGATATGGCATCCCAAATCGTGAGTGCAGGATGATGCTGCAGCTTGAAACCAAGAGACAGAGAGTGGTACAAGCCCACAGAGAGCGGCCTCCTGCCACACAGAGCATGGTCCACGCACCGCTCAGGGTTCCCGACTCTACGAAAGATGACACGCAAGACTCCAGAGCGCAGTACTTGCACACACAAGACGTGACTCCAGTGTCACAAGCCTCCGCAGCGAGCTCGTGGACAGCCTCCACGATGGAAGCAATGCATGACTCCGACGAGCAGTCCTTGCAGGAACAAGACCATGAGGGTCTAGCAACCTCCTCTGACCAACTAGCGGCAGACGATGCAATTCTGCCATGCTTAAGCAAACAGCAAGAAGACTATGACAGTCTACCACGTTCCAGTGCACAGCAGGACGACCATGACGGTCTATCATGCTACAGTGAAGAACAAAGCGACGATGACAGTCCAAGCCCAAATGAAGGACAACAGCAAGACAATGACAGTCCACCCACATTGTTTGCACCATCAGATGAAGACTCTGACAATTTACTCAACCCAAGCGAACAACAAGCAGCTACTGAGGATCTACCCACGGTATGTGAGACGAGTGACGACAGCATCCCACTTCCCATGCAAGATATGCAATGTGACAGACCTCAGCTAGTGTGTACAGAGACACTCGACAATCACTGTGAGACCACTGGTGACTCCGGTGGCACCATGATACTTCCACCCTCATTCGCTCGAACCTCTCCACAAGTCAATGCATTCCTGTATGTTCCGACTCCAGACGTGCAGCTTCAAGAAATCTCAGCTGACTCCAGTGAACCTGCTAATACTCCGGACGGGGAGAATCAACAAACCAACACTGACTCAGTTAAAACAGACCAGACTCCAGATGGGGAGCAACCAAACGCCGATTCTGATTCACGTAAGCCGGACTTTACTCCAGACAGGGAGTGCCGCAACCTCATTGATGGCACACTCAGGGTAACAGCAGATGCCACAACGACAGGAGATGGATCACTTAACAATCACACTGGCTCAGTAATAACAAGCAGCGGCTACAGTCCAAAAGGAATACATCAATATTCACCACAGCTATATCTACACATTTTTTCCACACCAGCAGTGCAGCCAATGACAGCTCATGCTGGACAAACCCAGTATTCAGGCATGCAGCAGCCAGCAGTCTATGCAGCATATTCTCAAACAGGCCAGCAGTACTGATTGCCCACTAATGGAATCAAGACCGAAGGAGGACTACCGCAAGCGCAATCTGCACTACAGACTGGATGCCTTAGTTACAGCCCAGGATTTGCTAGACCCCAGCCTGGCCAGACAGCATATTCCTATCAGATGCAAGGTTCTAGATTCACACCATCACCAGGTATTTATGCGAGCAGCAATTCTGTTTCCAATTCGACAAGTTTCAATGGTTCTCAGCAGGATCACCCTTCCAGCACAGCACGTGGCCAGAACCAATATGTACAGTCTTATCCAACTTCAATAAATGGCACATCCATGACCTCGAATGATACTGTTGATGGTACCTCTTCAACATCAACACCTTAACAGCTACAAGATGCCATCCGACAGCACCATCACAAACATCGGAAAAAGAAAGGGACTCCAAATCAGACAGTGAAGTGATTTGACCACTTATTGGTTCCTGTGGCACAGGGACGTTGATGGCGTTCATAACCAAGAGAGACATTTGACCATGATGATTGATGGTTTATGGACTCACATGAATGATTTGGACTCACTGTTTAATCACTGTTCCCATGACTTGTATATACCTTACCTTATCTACCTGTTCTTTGTTCAATTTTCTCAAAGTGTGCAGAAAATATGTGCATCAATGTAAATACATGTAGGCTAGCTAGACACTAGAGGGAGCACCAGAAACATCACACACACACACTCAACCAATAGATCAGTTAGATAGGATACGACCAATGGACATTCACGATACACACAGAGGTGACACGACCACAGGGGGGCATTACACCAACCCATATATAAAGGACACCACACACATGATCTGCCTCTTTCCAGTGGAGAGAGTCAGTGAGTAAAGACACAGGGTTGATTCAATATTACTCCCACCACGTGGATTGCAGCAACTGGTTAGTCAGTCTGGGTAGCTATAGTAGGATTAACAGTAGTGTCGAACCCGAGTAATAGAAGTGTAAATAGTTTAATAAACGTGTTGAAGTTATCGCCATGTCTGAACCTTCCTTTGTCAAGTGCACCACAAGGAAGCCGCTTATGTTACACCAACAACATAACAAATCAGTTCCTGCTTTTACAGCACTGTAGGAAAGTTACACAGATATAAAACATTCCCTGCTCCTTTCCTCACATCTGAAGGTGAAGCTGCTAAATTGGGGGAGGCTAGTTCTCACAATATTAGGCAGGAACTGAAGAATCTAGATTGGGGATGGCAGAGGTTTTGAGGGTAAATCAACATCTGGCATGTGCGAGGCTTTCAAATGTCAGTTTCTATGATTAGAGGAAATTCAGGACCGGCATGTTCCTGTGAGGAGGAAGGATAAATATGGCAAGTGTCGGGAACCTTGGATAATGAGGGATATTGTGAGCCTAGACCAAAAGAAAAAGGAAGCATTTGTAAGGGTTAGAAGGCTAGGAACAGATGAAGCCTGTGAGGAATATAAGGAAAATAGGAAGGTACTTAAACAAGGAGTCAGGAGGGCTAAAATGGGTGAAGGAAAATCCCAAGGCTATTTGCACGGATATAAAGAGCAAGAGGGTAGCCAGCGGAAATGGGTGAGGTACTAAATGAGTACATTGCACCGATATTCACCAAAGAGAAGAACTTGGTGGATGATGAGTCTAGGGGAGGGTGTGTAGATAGTCTGGGTCACATTGAGATCTAGAAGGAGGTGTTAGGCGTCTTGAGAAACATTAAGGTAGATAAGTACCCAGGGCCTGATGGGATCTACCCCAGAATACTGAGGGAGGCAGGGAAGGAAATTGCTGGGGCCTTGACAGAAATTTTTGTCTCCTCGCTGGTGAGGTCCCAGAAGACTGGAGATGAGAACATAGAACATTCAGTGCAGAAGGGGGCCTTTGGCCCATCGAGTCTGTACCAACCACTTATGCCCTCACTTCCTTCCTATCCCATTAACCCAATAACCCCTCCTAACCTTTTTGGACACTAAGGGCAATTTAGCATGGCCAATCCACCTAACCTTCATGTCTTTGGACGGTGGGAGGAAACAAAGAGCTAATGTTCCTTTGTTTAAGAAGGGTAGCAAGGATAATACAGGACATTACAGGCTGGTGAGCCTTCCGTCAGTGGTAGGGAAATTATTGGTGAGGATTCTTCGAGACAGGATTTACTTCAATTCAGAAGCAAGTGGACACATTAGTGACAGGCAACATGGTTTTGTGAAGGGGAGGTTTTTCTCACTAACTTGATCGAGTTTTTCGAGGAAGAGATGAAGATGATTGATGAGGGTAGGACAGTAGATGTTTTCTACATGGACTTCAGTAAGGCTTTTGACAAGGTCCCTCATGGCAGACTTGTACCGAAGATGAAGCTCATCAGAGGTGAGCTGGCAAAATGGATACAGAATGGTTCGGTCATAGAAGACCGAGGGTAGCAGTGGAAGGGTGCTTTTCTGAATAGTGGGCTTTGTGAGGTAATGCATTTTGGAAGGATTATTGCAGGTGGGAAATATACAGTAAATGGCAGTACCCTTAAGATTATTGATAGGCAGAGGGATCTGTGTGTACTTGTACACGTATCACTGAAAGTGGCAATGCAGGTGGAGAAGGTAGTCAAGAAGGCATACGGCAGATTTCCGCTGGTGGCCATGTTGCGAATGGTCACACACAGGGCAGCTCCTGCTTAATGACACCAAAAAGAGCTCTTTTTACCGGTACAGAGTGGAATTTTGATGAAAAGACGTAGGTGAATATTGGAGGAGTAGTTTCCCCCAGGAGTGATATGTCTGCTCGTTATCAGACCCGGCAGAAAACAGTGAGAGATTTGGCTGAAATGTTGAGGCAGGATTGTGCTGCAACAGCCACTTTAAACATGCAGGCAGGGGAAGGGCTGATTTAAGATTGAAGACTTCAACTTGACTTGATGGCCTTTATTAAAGCTGAATTCCAGCAGCAGAGGAAACAAATTGTGGTAGTCACCACTGCGGGAGGAGAGAGCTGGGACAGCGAAAACAGCGTGAGAGGAGAGAGAGCCGGGACAGCGAAAACAGCGCGGGAGGAGAGAACCGGGAGATTTAAAAAGCGCGGGAGGAAAGAGCCGGGACAGTGCTGGGAGAGGTGAGTGCACAAAAGGTGTGGCAGGAATGCCTTTAGTCACGGAGTGCTGATTGGAACAGAGTGCATCTGAATTTAGGTGAGTGACTGAGTTCAGGGGCGTCATTCTCCGACCCCCCAGCGGGTCGGAGAATGGCCATTGGCCGCCGTGAATCCCGCCCCCGCCGGTTGCCGAAGTCTCCGAAGGGAGAAAAGTCGGCGGGGCGTTAATGGCGTCGCTGACGTCGGAGAATGGCACGGGTCTGCGCAAGGCAGCCGATTTTGGGCCTGCCGATATTCTCCCTTCCGGATGGGCCGAAGTCCCATCGACGTGATGACCGTTCACATCGACGTAAATCAAACCTCCTTTTCATCGGCATGAACCTGTGCTCCAGGTTCACGCCGACCAGCGTGGAGGTGAGTGACGGCCTGGGGAGTTGGCCGCTGGGCAGGCGATGGCGTGGCCGCAGTCTGAATGTGTGAGGAGAGGTGTGTCTCGGGTTGTGTGTGTGTGCGGCAGGGGGGTGGTTAGAGTGGGCTGGGCTCCGGGGGAGTGCCGGGAGGGGGATCCGTGCTGGGGAGGAGGATGGGGGGTCCGTGTCAGGGAGGAGGTTGGGGTCCGTGCCGGGGAGGGGGATGGGGGGGGAGGGGGTCCGTGCCGGGGAGGGGGATGGGGGGTCCGTGCCGGGGAGGGGGATGGGGGGGGGGGGGGTCCGTGCCGGGGAGGAGGTTGGGGTCCGTGCCGGGGAGGAGGATGGGGGGGTCCGTGCCGGGGAGGAGGATGGGGTGGGGGGGGGGTCCGTGCCGGGGAGGGGGATGGGGGGGTCCGTGCCGGGGAGGAGGATAGGGGGTCCGTGCCGGGGAGGGGGATGGGGGTCAAGTGAGTTGGTCCACCTGGCCAGGTGCCAGCCTCCAACAGTTGGACCCATGCGGTCCATGCCACCTGGCTGGGGGGAAGGAGGGGATATGGGCAATGATGACATGTCGTAGTTCCCCCCCCCCCCCCCCCCACCAGGCCGTCATGTTTTCCGATCATCCAGTGATGTTGGCCGCCGTGGCGGCAGCCGCTAATGTCCATGTTGCCCTGGGTGAGGAGGAGGAGGAGGAGCGTGCCAGAGAGGCGGCGCAGGCTGCCGCAGAGGGGCAGGCGGCAGCCGCCCAGGCTGGAGGGACACCTGACCGACAGGATGAGGAGGGGGAGGAGGACGTCGCGGCCCCACGGCAATGGAGGCACCCGAGGGCGCCCCGTGTGTACCGGCCCCGGCAGTCATACCAGGACCTCACGGACCGGGAATGCAGGAGGAGACTCCGGATGAGGCGGGAATCCGTGGCACACATCTGCCACCTGCTGGCACACCTGTCACCGCGTGGCACTGGCGGGGGTCCTCCCCCTCCCCCCAACAGAGGGGCGATGTGCCACAGGCAGAGGAGGGCGGAGTGGAGGAGCAGCAGGAAGAGGCGCAGTCCTCCCCAGATGAGGGGGATGGGGGCAATGGTTAGGGCAGACGGGCTAGACACAGGCAGGTGGCTGTCCACCGTTACCGGCTGGCCCAGCGGGCACGGGACAGACTGATAGCCGCCCGCTTCACTGACTAGATGGACGTGGGAATCGGGTAGTATGGCCACAGACTGCACACCATGGCAACAGCCGACCACCCACACCCCCCACCCATCCACCCACCCAGCACTCACACCCCTCCCCAACCCCACCCACCCCACTCGCATGCACACCATCCCCTCCATTGCCGATCCACCTGCGGCACAACGGCCGGGCTCACACAGTTGCGGGTGGACGCGTGTCTATTGCAGCCATGGAGGATGATGACAACCCGCCCTGCGGTGAGCTCCTGGCTCCACATCGTTGGACTATGTCTGACCCATGGCCACAGTACCGCCATCCACCCGGACCATCCCTGCATGCGGCTGTGACACTGCAGCGCATGGTCCCGTCCTCTGCCCGGGGGGATGTTGATGGCGGCCCAGGGGGAAGGGGGCAGACTCACCTGGGGCTGAGGTAAGATCACCCCTCACACACACACTTGCGCTCAACGTACATGACACCCCGCACGCTTTGGACAGAGCACAAAGGCAGCTTCTGTAAGTGTAACATTGACTTTAATAACCAAACAAGTTCATGCACGTGCCCTAGCCCCTAAAACTCATCTGTGCCCTGCACCCGTGCCAACTTACTCAGTGTCTAATTGTTTGGCCTTACGGGTCCTTTGACTACGTCTACGTGGTTCCCCAGATGGTACAGCAGAACTGGAGGTGGACTCCTGTGATTCCTGCCCTCTGACACTGGATCCCTTTGGCGGCCGTTTCCTGGGGCGTCCTGGCCTAGATGGGCCAGGCTGCGGCCCGGGCGACTGGGATGGCGAGCTGCCAGCCTGTCCTGCCCATTGCCCACCCGATGCACCTGGGACGGAAGGGGGGGGGAGTCCGAGGTGTCGCGGTGTTCCCGGACATCCCCTACAGGGGAACCCGGGACGGACCACACCATCTCCTCCTCCCTCGGGGTGTCCGATGGCCCCCAGGCCTCTACATGGGTGGGGGATGCGAATGGACTGGCCATCCGACGCCCCCCCCGGCATCTGGCGCTGCCAGTCCTGGAGGCCCGTGCTGGTATCGACAGGGGTCTGCAGGTTTGCAGCCATGGAGCCCAGGGGGTTGGCAAACCCTGTCTGTGACAGTGCGACGCCGGCTCGCACGTGGCCACTGGTGCCGATGCCCTCAGCGATGGCCTGCAGAGACTGCGCCATGGCCTGCTGAGACTGGGCTATGGCCTGCAGAGACTGGACCATGTCCTGCTGAGACTGGGCTATGGTGTTGAGCGCCTCTGCCATCTGGCGCTGGCACTGGCTCATGGCCTCCTGTGAGAGGGCAGCCATGTCCTGGGCCACAGACGCCGCCTGCACGGAAAGCCCCAGGCCTCGCAAACCGTTCCCCATGTCTGACACCGTCGCACCCATTGCCTCCACCGCGGACGCCACCCGTGCGGTATCGGCCTGGGTGGCACGCATGACCGGCACCACTTCCAGCTCCTGGACGCGGGTGGACTCCTCCACCTGCGACTGCAGCCGCCGCAAGCCGTCCGTCACCCTCTTTGCTTGTCTCCGGGTCGGTGGTTGCATCGGATCTATGTGTGGGTGTGGTAACTGCAGGAACCCGGGATCCATCTGGGCGGCAGATGTTCGCTTGGCCGGGGCTGCCCTCCGACCGCCCGGCCCCTCTGCTGCTCCTACCTCCACCAGCTTTACCGGGACGGCTGTGTTGTGTGCACCAGTGAGTGTACCAGACGCCTCATCACTAAAGTGCCCAACCGAGGTGAGAGTTTCTGCGATGGTGGAGGGTGTTGGTGACAGCAGTGGCATTGTGTCATGCTCTTCGTCCCACTCTGAGTCCATGGCACTTTGGGGTGGGGGTTCGTCTCCACCCATCCACTCTGAGTCACTGTCCGGTATTTCGTCTTCCTGGGTAGTGGTGTCCTGGGTTGTGGTGTCCTGGGTAGTGGTGTCCTGGGTAGTGGTGTCCTGGCTCGGATGTGACGGGGGCCTGTGGCTGCCCCCCTCGTCGCTGGGTGGCACACGCCTGCGTCGTCGCTCCCGCACGTGACGGCAGTGTCGTCTCCCTGTTGTTCCAGGTCTCTCCGTCTCCCGTGGTGTGCGAGGGGCATCCTGCGGGCATCGCATGCCGGAGGGTCCGGGTCTCTCCGTCTCCCGTGGTGTGCGAGGGGCATCCTGCGGGCATCGCATGCCGGAGGGTCCGGGTCTCTCCGTCTCCCGTGGCCTCCGAGGGGCATCCTGCGGGCGTCGCATGCCGGAGGGTCCGGGTCTCTCCGTCTCCCGAGGTCTCCGAGGGGCATCCTGCGGGCGGTCTGCATCTGCGGGGATGGGTGCCTCGACGTTTGCTCCTGCGATACACAATGAAGCATGCATGGTTAGACACGCAGGCAGTGATCAGGTGATATGGGGGAGGGGGGATATGGGGACGGGCTGTCGGTGGCTCATTTACTAGTACGCCCCCGACCTCTGCATCAGCAACCTCCCGGTCGTCAGGTCCGCCAGCCAGTTCCAGGTATGGGGGAGGGGGGGGGTATGGGGGAGGGGGGGATATGGGGGAGGGGGGATATGGGGGAGGGGGGATATGGTGGAGGGGGGATATGGGGGATATGGGGAGGGGGGATATGGGGGAGGGGGGATATGGGGAGGGGCGTTATGGGGGATATGGGGGAGGGGTGATCGGGGGAGGGGGGATATGGGGGAGGGGGGATATGGGGAGGGGCGATATGGGGGATATGGGGAGGGGGGATATGGGGAGGGGGATATGGGGAGGGGGGATATGGGGGAGGGGGGATATGGGGAGGGGGTTATATGGGGGATATGGGGGAGGGGGGATATGGGGGAGGGGCGATATGGGGAGGGGGATATGGGGGAGGTGGGATATTGGGGGAGGGGGGATATGGGGGAGGGGGGATATGGGGGAGGGGGATATGGGGGAGGGGGGATATGGGGGAGGGGGATATGGGGGAGGGGGGATATGGGGGAGGGGGGATATGGGGGAGGGGAGATATGGGGAGGGGGATATGGGGAGGGGGGGATATGGGGAGGGGGGATATGGGGGAGGCTCACCCTGCCTGCTCTGACGAGGTCGTTCACCTTCTTGTGGCACTGGGTGCCTGTCCGTGCTGTCAGGGCCGCAGCGGTGACAGCCTCTGCCACCTCCCTCCACAGACGCCGGCTGTGGCGTGGGGCAACTCTGCGGCCGTGCCCGGGATACAGGGCGTCCCTCCTCTGCTCCACTGCGTCCAGGAGCGCCTCCACATCCTGTGACTGGAACCTCGGGGCTGAGCGGAGGCCAGCCATCCAGTCGGGTGTTCCGGTCGGGTGTTCCGGTCGGGTGGGGGGGGGAGCAGCGCGGCCTTATGAGCCGTAACGCGGTGCGGCGTGTATGACGCTGCACGGCGTGAACCACGTGCGCAAGCGCGGATCCCGTCACGTCGCTGCTAGCCCATTTCGGGCCGGAGACTTTTGAACCATTTTTCCGGCGTGACGCAAGTCAGATTTGCGCCGTTTTTTGCGCCGATCGGCGGACTTTGCGCCGATAACGGAGAATTTCGCCCCAGGTGAGTGGCGAGAGAGGGCTGTGTTTTTGTTGGTGTTTGGGTTTATCCTTGAGGTTATTTAAATTAATTAACTAGTTGAATATGGCTGGACAGGTGATGTGCTATTGCTGTATGATGATGGAACTGGTGGATCCCATTGAGACCGTCAGTGACCACATCTGCAGCAAGTGTTGGCTGCTCGAGGAACTTCGGCTCAGAATTGATGAGCTGGAGACCGAGCTGCACACACTGCGGCACATCAGGGAGGGGGAACATTACCTGGACGCTTTGTTTCAGGAGGCAGTCACACCCGGTAGAATAAGTACTGTTAATTCGGACAGTGGTCAGAGACAGAGTGGTGTGACTGCAAGGGAGGCAGGTAGGGGGAATCCTGAGTTTAGGAGTTGAGGAGCCTCAGCCCTTGTCCAACAGGTATGAGGTACATGCTCCCTGTGTGGATGAGGAAGAGGGCTGTAGGGAGGATGCGTTGACTGACCACTGCACCGTGGTACAGGAAGCCATTCAAGAGGGGGGAGCAAAAAGACAAGTGGTAGTTGTAGGGGATTCTATAATTAGGGGGATTGTTGGCATCCTTTGTAAGCCAGATCGAGAGTCCCGCATGGTATGTTGCCTGCCCGGTGCCAGGGTGAGGGACATCTCTGATCGGCTTGAAAGGATTTTGGAGAGGGAGGGGGAGGATCCAGTTGTTGTGGTCCACGTTGGGACTAACAACATAGGTAAGACTAGGAAAGAGGACCTGTTTGGGGATTATCAAACACTAGGGACTAAATTAAAGAACAGGTCCTCCAGGGTTATAATCTCTGGGTTACTACCCGAGCCACGTGCCAATTGGCATAGGGTTGAGAAAATTAGGGAAGTTAACACGTGGCTAAAGGAGTGGTGTGGGAAAGAGGGATTCCATTTCATGGGGCATTGGCATCAGTACTGGGGCAGGAGGGACCTGTACTGTTGGGATGGTCTTCACCTGAACCATTCTGGGACCAGTGTTCTAGCAAATAGGATAAATAGGTTGGTCACAAGGACTTTAAACTAGCAAGTTGGGGGGAAGGGAAGTGTAAAGCTATGGACAGTATAATGGTTAATGGAGATCAAGGCAGCAGATTACGTAACAGGTTATTATGTAGAGATATGGGTTCAAAGACAAGGAAAATTAGGAGAAAGGGTAAGAGGAAAAATAAATTGCGAAAAGTTACTGATCAAGGTGTTAGGATTCATAAAAGACATAAAAAACAGCATAAGTGTACTTTACCCGAATGCTCGTAGCGTACGAAATAAGGTAAATGAGTTGATGGCGCAAAATCATCGTGAATGACTATGATTTAGTGGCCATTACTGAAACATAGTTAAAAGATGGTCACGACTGGGAGTTAAATATCCAAGGGTATCAGACTATACGAAAGGATAGAAAGGACGGTAAGGGCGGTGGTATAGCTTTGTTGTTTAAGGATGGCATCCGGCAATAGTAAGGGTTGATATTGGTGCTATGGAGGACAAGGTTGAATCAATTTGGGTGGAAATCAGGAATAGTAAGGCGAAAAGGTCATGGATAGGAGTAGTCTATAGGCCACCAAATAGTAACAGGATGGTAGGGCAGGCAATAAGCAAAGAAATAACGGATGCATGTAGAAATGGTACAGCGGTTATCATGGGAGATTTTAATCTGCATATCGATTGGTTTAACCAGGTTGGTAAAGGCAGCCTTGAGGAGGAGTTTATAGAATGTGCCCGGGATAATTTCCTAGAACAGTATGTAATGGAACTTACAAGGGAACAAGCGGTCCTAGATCTGGTCCTGTGTAATGAGGCAGGATTGATTAATGATCTCATAGTTCGGGATCCTCTTGGAAGGAGCGACCACAATATGGTGGAATTGAAAATACAGTTGGAGTATGACAAGGTAAAATCAAACACTAGTGTTTTGTGCTTAAACAAAGGCGATTACAATGGGATGAGAGAAGAACTAGCTAAGGTAGACTGGGAGCAAAGACTTCATGGTGAAGCCGTTGAACCTTCCGAGCGATTTTTCACAGTGTTCAGAAAAGGTACATAGCGACAAAAAAGAAAGACGGTAGAAAGGGGAAAAATCGACCGTGGATATCTAAGGAGGTGAGGGAGAGTATCAAATTGAAGGAAAAACACACAAAGTGGCAAAAATTAATGGGAGAATAGAGGACTGGGAAGTCTTTCGGGGACAACAGAAAGCTACTAAAAAAGCCTTAAAGAAGAGTAAGGTAGACTATGAAAGTAAACTGGCTCAGAACATAAAAGCAGATAGTAAAAGCTTCTACAAATATATAAGACAAAAAAGAGTGGCTAAGGTAAATATTAGTCCTTTGGAAGATGAGAAGGGAGATTTAATAATAGGAGACGGGGAAATGGCTGAGGAGCTGAACAGGTTTTTTGGGTCAGTCTTCACAGTGGAGGACACAAATAACATGCCAGTGACTGATGGAAATAAAGATATGATAGGTGAGGACCTTGAGATGATTGTAATCACTAAGGAGGCAGTATTGGGCAAGCTAATGGGGCTAAAGGTAGACAAGTCTCCTGGCCCTGATGGGATGCACCCCAGAGTGTTAAAAGAGATGGCTAGGGAAATTGTAAACGCACTAGTGATAATTTATCAAAATTCACTAGACTCTGGGGTGGTCCCAGAGGATTGGAAAGTAGCAAACGTGACACCACTGTTTAAAAAAGGAGGTCGGCAGAAAGCGGGTAATTATAGGCCGGTAAGCTTAACTTCGGTTGTAGGGAAAATGCTGGAATCTATCATTAAGGAGGAAATAGCGGGGCACCTGGAGGGAAATTGTCCCATTGGGCAGACGCAGCATGGGTTCACAAAGGGTAGGTCGTGTCTTACTAATTTGGTCGCATTTTTTGAGGACGTTACCAGTGCAGTAGATAACGGGGAGCCAATGGATGTGGTATATCTGTATTTCCAGAAAACTTTTGACAAGGTGCCACACAAAAGGTTGCTGCATAAACTAAGGTGCATGGCATTGAGGGTAAAGTGGTAGCATGGGTAGAGGATTGGTTAATTAACAGAAAGCAGAGAGTGGGGATAAATGGGTGTTTCTCTGGTTGGCAACCTGTAACTAATGGGGTCCCTCAAGGATCAGTGTTGGGCCCGCAGTTGTTCACAATTTACATAGACGATGTGGAGTTGGGGACCAAGTGCAATGTGTCAAAGTTTGCAGACGACACTAAGATGAGTGGTAAAGCAAAAAGTGCAGAGGATACCGGAAGTCTGCAGAAGGATTTGGATAGGTTAGGTGAATGGGCTAGGGTCTGGCAGATGGAATTCAATGTTGCCAAGTGTGAGGCTATCCATTTTGGGAGGAATAATAGCAGAATGGATTATTATTTAAACGGTAAGATGTTAAAACATGCTGCTGTGCAGAGGGACCTGGGTGTGCTGGTGCACGAGTCGCAAAAAGTTGGTGTGCAGGTGCAACAGGTGATTAAGAAGGCTAATCGAGTATTGTCTTTCATTGCTCGAGGGATGGAATTCAAGACGAGGTAGGTTATGCTGCAATTGTATAGGGGGTTTAGAAGGATGCGGGGGGGATCTTATTGAGACATATAAAATTATGAAGGGAATAGATAGGATAGATGCGGGCAGGTTGTTTCCACTGGTCGGGGAAAGCAGAACTAGGGGGCATAGCCTCAAAATAAGGGGAAGTAGATTTAGGATGGAGTGTAGGAGGAACTTCTTCGCCCAAAGGGTTGTGAATCTCTGGAATTCCTTGCCCAGTGAAGCAGTTGAGGCTCCTTCTTTAAACATTTTTAAGAAAAAGATAGCTACCTTTCTAAAGAATAAAGGGATCCGGGGATATGGTGTACGGGCTGGAGAGTGGAGCTGAGTCCACAAAGATCAGCCATGATCTCATTAAATGGCAGAGCAGGCTCGAGGGGCCAGATTGCCTACTCCTGTTCCTAGTTCTTATGTTCTTATGTTTGTATGTATTGCACTTATGAGAAGTAATACGGTAAGGCCACTGTACTACAAGTACGGGGGTAGATCACTGCCTGCTGGCTCCGCCCAGTAGGCAGAGTATAAATGTGTGTGTTCATCGAGCTGCAGCCATTTCGGCAGCAGCTGTAGGAGGCCACACATCTCTGCTTAATAAAGACTCGATTACTCTCTACTCTCGTCTCGTCGTAATTGATAGTGCATCACAAATGCAAGTGGATCGCGCAAAGGCCATCGAAAAAGCGGTGGCACCCCTGAAGAGTTCTTTGGAAAGGGTGGAGAAGCATTTGGAGGTGCAGGGGTCACAGATTCAGGAGATCGAAGGAGTGATCTCTGACCATAGCGATAGTGTGGTGACTCTGGAGGCGGAGGTGGGGCTCCCAGGAGACTTTTGTAAAATGTTGAAGGCAAAGGTGGAGGAGCAGGAGAGTACCTCGAGAAGATAGAACCTGCGAATAGTGGGCCTGCCTGAAGGTGTGGAAGGTGTGAATGCCACGAGGTACGTCTCGAAGATGCTTGTGGGGCTGGTGGCAGAAGGGGTGCTAGATAAGGCGCCTGAAGTGGACCGAGCGCATAGGTCCCTGAGGCAGAAGCGAAGAGCCGCCATGGGTGGTGATCGTGAGACTCCACAATTTTGTGGAGAAAGAGAAGATTCTGCGATGGGCCGGGGAGAAGCAGACCTGCGACTGGGAGGGGAATAAGGTCCAAATTTATCAGGATATCGGAGCCGAGTTGGCGAAGCGATGGGCAAGCTTCAACAAGGCCAAGGCCATAAGACCTTCAGACATAAGAGCGGAAGTAAGTCCACTCCACCATTCAATCATGGCTGATTTCAACTCCATTTACCCGCTCTCTCTCCATAGCCTTTAATTCCTCAAGAAATCAAGAATTTATCAACTTCTGTCTTAAAGACACTCAACGTCCCGGCCTCCACCGCCCTCTGTGGCAATGAATTCCACAGACCTACCACTCTCTGGCTGAAGAAATTTCTCCTCATCTCTGTTCTAAAGTGACTCCCTTTTCTTCTAAGGCTGTGCCCCCGGGTCCTAGTCTCCCCTGCTAATGGAAACAACTTCCCTACGTCCACCCTATCTAAGCCATTCATTATCTTGTAAGTTTCTATTAGATCTCCCCATAACCTCCGAAACTCCAATGAATATAATCCCAGGATCCTCAGACGTTCATCGTATGTTAGGCCTACCATTCCTGGGATCATCCGTGTGAATCTCCGCTGGACCCGCTCCAGTGCCAGTATGTCCTTCCTGAGGTGTGGGGCCCAAAATTGCTCACAGTATTCTAAATGGGGCCTAACTAATGCTTTATAAAGCTTCAGAAGTATATCCCTGCTTTTATATTCCAAGCCTCTAGAGATAAATGACAACATTGCATTTGCTTTCTTAATTACGGACTCAACCTGCAAGTTTACCTTTAGAGAATCCTGGACTAGGACTCCCAAGTCCCTTTGCACTTCAGCATTATGAATTTTGTCACCGTTTAGAAAATAGTCCATGCCTCTATTCTTTTTTCCAAAGTGCAAGACCTCGCACTTGCCCACGTTGAATTTCATCAGCCATTTCTTGGACCACTCTCCTAAACTGTCTGAATCTTTCTGCAGCCTCCCCACCTCTTCCATACTACCTGCCCCTCCACCTATCTTTGTATCATCAGCAAACTTAGCCAGAATGCCCCCAGTCCCGTCATCTAGATCGTTAATATATAAAGAGAACAGCTGTGGCCCCAACACTGAACCCTGCGGGACACCACTCGTCACCGGTTGCCATTCCGAAAAAGAACCTTTTATCCCAACTCTCTGCCTTCTGCCTGACAGCCAATCGTCAATCCATGTTAGTACTTTGCCTCGAATGCCATGGGCCCTTATTTTACTCAGCAGTCTCCTGTGAGGCACCTTATCAAAGGCCTTTTGGAAGTCAAGATAGATCACATCCATTGGCTCTCCTTGGTCTAACCTATTTGTTATCTCTTCAAAGAACTCTAACAGGTTTGTCAGGCACGACCTCCCCTTACTAAATCCATGCTGACTTGTCCTAATCCGACCCTGCACTTCCAAGAATTTAGAAATCTCATCCTTAACAATGGATTCTAGAATCTTGCCAACAACCGAGGTGAGGCTAATTGGCCTATAATTTTCCATCTTTTTCCTTGTTCCCTTCTTGAACAGGGGGGTTACAACAGCGATTTTCCAATCCTCTGGGACTTTCCCTGACTCCAGTGACTTTTGAAAGATCATAACTAACACCTCCACTATTTCTTCAGGTATCTCCTTTAGAACTCTAGGATGTAGCCCACCTGGGCCCGGAGATTTACCAATTTGTAGACCTCTTAGTTTCTCTCGCACTTTCTCCTTTGTGATGGCTACCATATTCAACTCTGTCCCCTGACTCTCCTGAATTGTTGGGATCTTACTCATGTCTTCTACTGTGAAGACTGACGCAAAGTACTTATTTAGTTCCTCAGCTATTTCCTTGTTTCCCATCACTAGATTACCAACGTCATTTTGGAGTGGCCCAATGTCTACTTTTGCCTCCCGTTTGTTTTTAATGTATTTAAATAAACTTTTACTATCATTCCTAATGTTACTGGCTAGCCTACCTTCATAATTGATCCTCTCTTTCCTTATTTCTCTCTTTGTTATCCTCTGTTTGTTTTTGTAGCCTTCCCAATCTTCTGACTTCCCACTACTCTTTGCCACATTATCGGCTTTCTCTTTTGCTTTGATGCATTCCCTAACTTCCTTCGTCAGCCATGGTTGCCTAATCCCCCCTCTGATAACCTTTCTTTTCTTTGGGATGAACCTCTGTACTGTGTCCTCAATTACTCCCAGAAACTCCTGCCATTGCTGTTCTACTGTCTTTCCCACTAGGCTCTGCTCCCAGTCGATTTTCGTCAGTTCCTCCCTCATGCCCCTGTAGTTTCCTTTATTTAACTGTAACACCTTTACATCTGATTCTATCTTCTTTCTTTCAAATTGGAGATTGAATTCTACCATATTGTGATCACTGCCTCCTAAGTGTTCCCTTACTTTAAGATCTTTAATCAAGTCTGGCTCATTACATAACACTAAGTCCAGAATGGCCTGTCCCCTCGTGGGCTCCATCACAAGCTGTTCCAAAAAGCCCTCCTGTAAACATTCAATGAATTCCCTTTCCTTGGGTCCACTGGCAGCATTATTTACCCAGTCCACCTGCATATTGAAGTCCCCCATGATCACTGTGACCTTGCCTTTCTGACATGCACTTTCTATTTCGTGGTGCATTTTGTGCCCCTGGTCCTGGCCACTGTTAGGAGGCCTGTACATAACTCCCATTATAGTTTTTTTTGCCTTTGTGGTTCCTCAACTCTACCCACACAGACTCCACATCATCTGACCCTATGTCGTTTAGTGCTATTGATTTAATTTCATTCCTAATTAACAAGGCAACCCCGTCCCCTCTGCCCACCTCTCTGTCTTTTCGATAGGTTGTGAATCTTTGGAGGTTTAAATGCCAGTCCTGAACCCCCTGCAACCACGTCTCTGTGATGCCCACCACATCATACCTGCCAGTCACAATCTGGGCCACAAGCTCATCTACCTTGTTCCATACACTGCGCACATTTAAATATAGCACCTTTAACTCTCTATTGACCGTTCCTTTTTGTTTTCTTAGTGTGGTGGACCTTGGTTTACTGAGCCTTTCCATACACTGTGTCATATTTTGTGGGATGGGGAATATCGTAACCTCTCCTGAGTTCTGTCTTTTCGTGCTTTTTTGTATTCCTAAGCAGCTACGCTTCCCACTGATTACATCTTGGTTCCCTGACTTTCCCTTCCCCCCAAATTCTCTAGTTTAAAGTCCTATTGACCACCCTATTTACTCTTTTCGCCAGAACACTGGTCCCAGCTCGGTTCAGGTGGAGGCCATCCCAACGGTATAGGTCCCCCCTGTCCCAAAACTGATGCCAGTGTCCCATGAAAAGGAACCCCTCTTTCCCACACCACTCTTTCAGCCACGTGTTAACTTCCCTTATTCTTGCCTCCCTATGCCAATTTGCACGTGGCTCGGGCAGTAATCCGGAGATTATGACCCTTGAGGACCTGTTTTTTAATTTGAATCCGAGCTCTTTATAATATCGAAACAGGTCCTCTTTTCTAGACTTGCCTATGTTGTTGATACCGACATGGATCACAACAACTGGATCCTCCCCCTCCCTCTCCAGTATCCTTTCAAGCCGGTTAGAGATGTCCCCCCCTGGCACCGGGCAGGCAACATACCATGCGGAACTCTTTATCCTGCTCACAAAGGATACTGTCTATCCCCCTGATAATAGAATCCCCTAAAGCTACAACTTGCCTCCCCTTGAATGGCCTGCAGAACCATGGTGCCTTGGTCAGCTGACTCATCCTTCCTGCAGCCCTGTTCGCCTGTGGATACACAGGGAGCAAGTGCCCCATACCTGTTGGACAGAGTCAAGGGCTGAGGCTCCTGAGTTCCTGACTGCTGGTTCCCTTTATCTGACTTGCAGTCACACCCTGCTGTCCCTGGTCACTGGCAGGATTTAAACTACTTACTCTGACAGGTGTGACTGCCTCCTGAAACACAGTGTCCAGGTACGTCTCCCCCTCCCGGATGTGCCTCAGTGTTTGAAGCTCAGACTCCAGCTCATCAACTCTGAGCCGGGGCTCTTCGAGCAGCCAACACTTACTGCAGATGTGGTCGCTGCAGCTCAGAATGGGATCTGCCAGCTCCCACATCAAGCAGCTCAAGGCGGTGCTGTACTGGCGGCAGATCAGGATTGGGGTGCTCGACCCGGCAAAATTATGGGCGACGTTCGGAGGCCGGGAGTATTATTTCGAGACCCCAGAAGCGGCCAAAGACTTCATTTAAGGAGCATAAACTTGGGAAGAACTGAGCGGACAATGCTTGGGAACCGGGGTGCTGGCACTTTGTAATGGTTGGGAGTATGTTTGAACTGGGGGTCGGGATTGGAGGATTTTTGTCTTTTTTGGGAGGGGGGTGTAGCGCACAAAGACTCCGTGAGACGAATAGAGTGAAGTCGATGAGGCTTTATTAAGCATATCTGTTCCCCCGCAGCTCGATAGTAAACTGGCCTGCGGGGGAAGACTCCGGCTTCTTATACTCCGCCTTCAGGGCGGAGCTAGAGGTCAACGGCCAACCAGGACCCGGGATCTGTCAGCCAATGACATTAGGGCTTCCAGTCCCACATGACCCCCAATACATACTACCACAGGGGGGTTTCGCCGTTTGCTGTTGGGATTGTAAGGAGTGAAAAGGTTATGTGGGGATGGATGTTCCCGTCCCCATCTCCTGTTTTATGGGACTGTTTGTGTTTAACATTTATCTGTTTACTTTTGGAGAAGGCTGCCTGGACTTCTTTGTTTGGGTGGGGGAGGGTAAGATCAACAGGGAGCCATCCTCCTTGAACTGAGGAATGGGTGGGGGGGGAAGGGGCGGTCATTGGGAGGTGCCTGTGAAGTGGTGGGGGAGAAGGCCGAGAGGGGTGGCTGCAGTGGGAGGTAGGGGGGGGCGGGGGTTGTTGCGACCTGGCAGGGGGTGAGAGATGACATGGTCAGGGGTGGGATGAGAGATGACATGGTCAGGGGTGGAGAAAGAGGCCATCGGGGATGGGCTAGATATAGGCTGGAATTAAGGGGGTGGGAATTAAGTGGGGAAAATCACAGATGGTGGAGGGGATTGGAGGCGCAAGCCTCCGATAAAGCTAGTAACGTGGAATGTCCGGGGACTGAATGGGCCGGTTAAAAGGTCGTGGGTACAACATTTCTAGTTTGGTGGGGAGGGTGAAAGCTGATCTGGCAAGGTGGGATGGTCTCCCTCTGTCACTGGCAGGTCGGGTACAGGCGGTTAAAATGAATGTGTTGCCGTGATTTCTGTTTATTTTCCAATGCCTGCTGATTTTCCTGCCAAAGGCATTTTTTAGAGAGATTGAAGGGATGATTACCTCGTTCATTTAGGGAGGGAAAGTAGCCAGAATTAAAAAGGTGCTGCTATAGAGGGGAAGGCAGGCAGGGGGTTTGGGTCTTCCGAACCTGATATATTATTACTGGGCGGCGAATGTGGAGAAGGTACGGAGCTGGGTCAGAGGGGTTGACTCCCAGTGGGTCAGAATGGAGGAGAGTTTGTGTAAGGGGTCGAGATTGAAGGCGCAAGCAACAGCGCCGCTCCCGATGGCCCCGGGGAAATGCTCAGGGAGTCCGGCAGTATTAGCCTCGTTGAGAATTTGGAGGCAGTTTCGCCAGCACTTCGGGTTGGGGGCACGATCAAGGGAAATGCCCATTTGGGGGAACTATAGATTTGAGCCAGGGAAGTGGGATGGACATTTTCAGAGATGGGAGGAGGAATGAATTAGGACACTAAAAGATTTGTTTCTTGGGGGTCGGTTTGCAGGATTGAAGGAGCAGTGAGTAAAGTGTGGGCTGGAGCAGGGGGAAATATTTAGATACGTGCAGGTTCGACACTTTGCCAGAAAGAAGATACAGAGCCGGCTTCCACATTGCTGGAGGAGGTGCTGACGATAGGGTGACTGGAGAAGGGGGTAGTGTCAGCGGGTTACAGGGCTATTTTGGAAGAGGAGAATGCACCGCTGGAAGGGATCAAGGTAAAGTGGGAGGAAGAGTTGGGAGAGGGTATGGAGGAGGGGTTCTGGTGTGATGTGCTCCAGAGGGTGAACGCATGCACCTCGTGCACAAGGTTGGGGCTGATACAGCTGAAGGTAGTCTAAAGAGCACACCTCACAAGGGCGAGGATGAGCTGGCTCTTTGAGGGAGTAGAAGGTGTGTGTGAACATTGCGGGGGGGGGGAGCCACGCAAACTACGTTCATATGTTTTGGTCCTGCCCAAAGTTGGAGGATTACTGGAAGGAGGTTTTTAGGGAAATCTCTAAAGTGGTGCACGTGAAACTGGACCTGGGCCTTCGGGATGCCATATTCGGGGTGTCGGACCATCCGAGGTTGGAAACGGGTGCGGAGGCAGATGCTGCAGCCTTCGCCTTGTTGATCACCCAAAGGCGGATCCTTTTGGGGTGGAGATCAACCTCTCCACCCTGTGCCCTGGTGGGGAGGGGGGCCAGCTGGAATTCTTGACTCTTGAGAAGGTAAAATTTGAACTGAGGGGAAGGATGGAGGGGTTCTACAATTCATGGGCGTTATTCATTATGCACTTTCGAGAATTGGATTACATCGAACATTGGGAGAGGTGGGGGTGGGGGACTGTACGTGTTAATGGTGACTTTGGGTGATTCTTGATTCCTTTTTGTTATTTGTTTATGTTAACATGCGGGGTAATGTTTGGGGGTTTGGTGGGAGGATTGGATTGTTGTTATTGATAAGAGGATTGACATTGCATTCGTTACTGATTACTGTTAGGTGTAAATTTGGGAGAAAATGTGAAAAAGGAGCAGAATAAAAATATGTTTAAAAAAAGGTCGCGGGTGTTCGTGCACCTCAGCAGCTTGAAAGCGGGGGTTGTCTTTCTGCAGGAGGCACACCTCCGTGTGAGGGACCAGGTTAGGTTAAGGAAGGGGTGGGTCGGGCAGGTTTTTCATTCAATTTGATTCGAAATTGAGGGGAGTAGTGATTTTAATGAGCAAAAAAATGGGATTTGGGAGTGCGAAGGAGGTGAGGGATCCGGGTGGGAGATATGTGATTGTGAGTGGGGTATTGGAAGGGGCACCAGTGGTGTTGGTAAATGTGTATGCCCCAAATTGGAATGATGTGGGTTTTATGAGAGGGTTGCTGGCAGCAATCCCGGATTTGGCCACACACCAGTTGATCATGGGAGGAGATTTTAACTGTGTCCTAGAGCCGAGGGTGGATAGGTCGAGCCCCAGGTCGATGGGTAGGGTACGAATGGCAAGGGAGCTGGGTAAGTTTATGGGGCTGATGGGTATGGTGGATCTATGGCGCTTTCAGAAGCCAGGGGGAAGGGAGTAATCCTTCTTTTCACACATCCATTAGGTGTATTCGAGGATTGTTTACTTTGTAGTGAGTCGGGAGGAGGCAGAGTGTGCGGGGATAGTTATCTCGGACCATGCGCCCTACTGGCTGGAGATTCCGGATGAGAGCAGAGGCCGGGGTGGAAGTTTGACTTGGGGTTGTTAGCGCATGGAGGTTTTTGTGATAAGGTGCTAGCGGCGATTAAGGAGTATGTGGAGTTGAATTAGAATGGGGCGGTGTCGGCGGCCATTTTTTTGAAGCACTGAAGGCAGTGGTCCGGGGGAAATTATTTTGTTTAAGGCTCGTGCCGATAGGGAAAGGAGGAAGGAACATGACTATCTCGTGAGCAAGATAGTGGAGGTGGACAGGGAATATTCGAGGGTGCCCACCGTGGAGGGATTGGTGAGGAGGAAAAAGTTGCAGAGGCAAATTGACAGGCTGAAAACGGGGAAGGCGGTAGGGCAAGAGAGGTGCAATATGAGTATGGGGAGAAGGCGAGCCGCATGCTGGCGCACCAGCTGCGGAGGCAGGCTGCGTCCTGGGAAATATCGAAGATACGGACTGGGGCTGGGGATGTGGTGTCGGGGCCAGGGAAGATAAACGAGGCGTTTAGGGACTACTACCAGGGACTTTACAAGGCGGACCTGGGGAGAGGAGGGATACATGGAGCGGTTTCTGGACTGGTACCCACCGGAATTATATAAGGAATTTGCGACGGACCTGGCACCACATCTGTTGGGGGCGTTTAATGAAGCACTGGAGAAGGGGGAGTTGCCGGAGTTGATGATGCAGGCAGTAATCACACTAATCCCGAAAAAGGGGAAGGACCCGATGGAATGTGGATCATATAGGCCCATATCACTATTGAACACGCATGTGAAAGTATTGGTTAAGGGAGGATGGCGGGGAGGATGGAGGACAGTGTCCCGGGGGTGGTGGCAGAAAATCAAACAGGCTTTGTGAAGGGCGGGCAGCTCGCAAGTAATATAAGATGGCTGTTGAATGTGGTGATGAATCCGTCGGGGGCTCTGATACTGGAAGTGGTGGTATCCATGGACACGGAGAAGGCATTTGATCGGGTGGAGTGGCGGTACTTATTCGAGGTTTTGGGAAAGTTTGGGTTTGGGCTGAGATTTGTGGCATGGGTGCGGTTGCTGTTTGTGGCACCAAGGGCAAGGGTGAGAACGAATGATATGAGCTCACGAAGCTTTGACTTACACAGGGGTACAAGTCAGGGGTGCCCGCTGTCGCTACTGCTGTTTGCGCTGGCCATAAAGCCATTGACGATGGCTCTCAGGGAGTCGGCGGAGTGGTGGGGATTATGAGGGGACAGAAGGAGCATCGGGTATCGCTCTATGCCGATGACCTCTTGCTGTATGTTTTGGATCCGTTGGAGAATATGGGAAGGGTTATGGGCTTGCTGGGGAGGTTTGGGGTACAAACTGAATGTAGAGAAAAGCGAGGTATTCCCAGTGAATGAGTTGGGACAGCGGGCTAATTTAAGGGGGTGCCATTTACAGTTGCGAGGGATAGGTTTAGTTATTTGGGGATTCAGGTAGCGAGGGAATGGACGGGGCTCCATAAGTGAAACTTAACGAAGGTGGTGGAGGAGGCCACGGAGGATCCTCAGAAGTGGGATACACTGCACTTACCGTTGGCGGGGAGGGTCCAAGTGGTGAAAATCAATATTCTGCCAAGGTTCTTGTTTATCTTTCAGGCTCTCCCGATCTTTATACCAAAGGCCTTCTTTCGGAAAGTGGACACGATCGTCTCGGACTTTGTATGGGCGGGGAAGGTGCCGAGGGTAGGGTGGACCCTGCTGCAGATGCAGAGGCAACAGGAGGGGTTGGCATTGCCGAACACTGAAGGAGGCTGGAGAGAAAATTGCTGAGGCCTTGACAGAAATCTTTGGATCCTCACTGTCTTCAGGTGATGTCCCAGAGGACTGGAGAATAGTCAATGTTGTTCCTTTGTTTAAGAAGGGTAGCAAGGATAATCCAGGGAACTACAGGCCGGCGAGCCTTACGTCAGTGGTAGGGAAATTACTGGAGAGAATTCTTTGAGACAGGATCGACTCTCACTTGGAAGCAAATGGACGTATTAACAAGAGGCAGCACGGAAGGGGAGGTCGTGTCTCACTAACATGATAAGAGTTTTTCGGGGAGGTCACAAAGATGATTGATGCAGGTAGGGCAGTGGATGTTGTCTATATGGACTTCAGTAAGGCCTTTGACAAGGTCCCTCATGGCAGACTGGTACAAAGGGTGAAGTCACACGGGATCAGGGGTGAGCTGGCAAGATGGATACAGAACTGGCTAGGTCATAGAAGGCAGAGAGTAGCAATGGAAGGCTGCTTTTCTGATTGGGGGGCTGTAACTCGTGGTGTTCCACAGGGATCAGTGCTGTAGGAGGTGGTGGAAGCAGTTTGGAATCAAAAAGGTTGGGTGGAGATACTGGGTTACAGGGCTTAGGTGGAGGGTTTGGGTAAGGTGTTCTTTCCAAGGGCCGGTGCAGACTCGATGGGCCGAATGGCCTCCGTCTGCACTGTAAATTTATGAAATATGTAAATACCATGGCCGCGAGGTTTGCTAGTGTCACACGGGAGGGTTTAAACTAGTATGGCGGGGGGGGGTTGGTACCGGAGCAATAGGTCAGAAGGTGAAAGCATTGAGGGAGAACTAGGGAATAGGGCCAGTATGGCTCTGAGGAACAGCAGACAGGGAGATGTTGCTGAATACAACGGGTCTGGTGGCCTGAAGTGCATATGTTTTAATGCAAGAAGTATTACGGGTAAGGCAGATGAACTTAGAGCTTGGATTCGTACTTGGAACTAAGATATTGTTGCCATTACAGAGACCTGGTTGAGGGAAGGACAGGATTGCCAGCTAAATGTTCCAGGATTTAGATGTTTCAGGCTGGATAGAGGGGGATGTAAAAGGGGTGGCGGAGTTGCGCTACTGGTTAGGGACAATATCACAGCTGTACTATGGGAGGACACCTCAGAGGGCAGCGAGTCTATATGGGTAGAGATCAGGAATAAGAAGGGTGCAGTCACAATGTTGGGGGTTTACTACAGGCCTCCCAACAGCCAGCGGGAGATAGAGGAGCAGATAGGTAGACAGATTTTGGAAACAAGTAAAAACAACAGGGTTGTTGTGATGAGAGACTTCAACTTCCCCAATATTGACTGGGACTCACTTAGTGCTAGGGGCCTGGACGGGGCAGAGTTTGTAAGGAGCATCCAGGAGGGCTTCTTAAAACAATATGTAGACAGTCCAACTAGGGAAGGGGCTATAGTGGACCTGGTATTGTGGAATGAGCCCGGCCAGGTGGTTGAAGTTTCAGTAGGGGAGCATTTCGGGAACAGTGACCACAATTCAGTAAGTTTTAAAGTGCTGGTGCACAAGGATAAGAGTGGTCCTAGGGTGAATGTGTTAAATTGGGGGAAGGCTAATTATAACAATATTAGGCGGGAACTGAAGAATCTAGATTGGGGGCGGATGTTTGAGGGTAAATCAACATCTGACAGGTGGGAGGCTTTCAAATGTCAGTTGAAAGGAATTCAGGACCGGCATGTTCCTGTGCGGAAGAAGGATAAATACGGCAAATTTAGGGAACCTTGGTTAACGAGAGATATTGTAGGCCTCGTCAAAAGGAAAAAGGAGGCATTTGTCAGGGCTAGAAGGCTGGGAACAGACGAAGCCTGTGTAGAATATAAGGAGAGTAGGAAGGAACTTAAGCATGGAGTCAGGAGGGCTAGAAGAGGTCACGAAAAGTCATTGGCAAATAGGGTTAAGGAAAATCCCAAGGCTTTTTACACATACATAAAAAGCAAGAGGGTAGCCAGGGAAAGGGTTGGCCCACTGAAGGATCGGCAAGGGCATCTATGTGTGGGGCCAGAGGGAATGGGCGAGGTACTAAATTAATACTTTGCATCAGTATTCGAAGGAATTGGTGGATGTTGAGTCTGGAGAAGGGTGTGTAGATAGCCTGGGTCACATTGAGATCCAAAAAGACGAGGTGTTGGGCGTCTTGAAAAAGATTAAGGTAGATAAGTCCCCAGGGCTGGACGGAATCTACCCCAGAATACTGAACGAGGCTAGAGAGGAAATTGCTGAGGGCTTGATAGAAATCTTTGGATCCTCACTGTCTTCAGGTGATGTCCCGGAGGACTGGAGAATAGTAGGGTAGCAAGGGTAATCCAGGAAACTACAGGCTGGTGAGCCTTACATCAGTGGTAGGGAAATTACTGGAGAGAATTCTTCGAGACAGGATCTACTCCCATTTGGAAGCAAATGGACGTATTAGTGAGAGGCAGCATGGTTTTGTGAAGGGGAGGTCGTGTCTCACTAACTTGATAGAGTTTGTCGAAGAGGTCACAAAGATGATTGATGCAGGTAGGGCAGTGGATGTTGTCTCTGGACTTCAGTAAGGCCTTTGACAAGGTCCCTCATGGTAGACTGGTACAAAAGGTGAAATCACACGGGATCAGGGGTGAGCTGGCAAGGTGGATACAGAACTGGTGGTGTTCCGCAGGGATCAGTGCTGGGACCTTTGCTGTTCGTAGTATAGAAAGTGATTTACTGAAACATGGTCAAAGGATGGTCACGACTGGGAGTTAAATATCCGAGGGTATCAAACTATTCGGAAGGACAGAGTGGATGGTAAGGGAGGTGTAGCTCTGTTATTTAAGGATGACATCCGGGCAACAGTAAGGGTTGACATTGGTGCTAGGGAGGATAAGGTTGAATCCATTTGGGTGGAAATCAGGAATAGTAAGGCGAAAAAGTCACTGATAGGAGTAGTCTATAGGCCACCAAATAGTAACATTATGGTGGGGCAGGCAATAAACTGATGCATGTAGAAATGGCACAGCAGTTATCATGGGGGATTTTAATCTACATTTCGATTGGTTTAACCAGGTCGGTCAAGGCAGCCTTGAGGAGGAGTTTATCGAATGTATCCGCGATAGTTTCCTAGAACAGTATGTAATGGAACCTACGAGGGAACAAGCGATCCTAGATCTGGTCCTGTGTAATGAGACAGGATTGATTAATGTTTAGCACAGGGCTAAATCGCTGGCTTTGAAAGCAGACCAAGGCAGGCCAGCAGCACGGTTCGATTCCCGTAACAGCCTCCCTGAATAGGCGCCGGAATGTGGCGACTAGGAGCTTTTCACAGTGACTTCATTTGAAGCCTACTTGTGACAATATGCGATTTCCATTTCATTTTCATAGTTAGGGATCCTCTCGGAAGGAGCGATCACAATATGTCGGAATTTAAAATACAGATGGAGGGTGAGAAGGTAAAATCAAACAGCCTTGAGGAGGCGTTTATAGAATGTATCCGCGATAGTTTCCTAGAACAGTATGTAGTGGAACCTACGAGGGAACAAGCGGTCCTAGATCTGGTCCTGTATAATGAGACAGGATTGATTAATGATCTCATAGTTAGGGATCCTCTTGGAAGGAGCGATCACAATATGGTGGAATTTAAAATACAGATGGAGGGTGAGAAGGTAAAATCAAACACTAGTGTTTTGTGCTTAAACAAAGGAGCTTACAATGGGATGAGAGAAGAACTAGCTAAGGTAGACTGGGAGCAAAGACTTTATGGTGAAACAGTTGAGGAACAGTGGAGAACCTTCCAAGTGATTTTTCACAGTGCTCAGCAAAGGTTTATACCAACAAAAAGGAAGGACGGTAGAAAGAGGGAAAATCGACCGTGGATATTTGAAGAAATAAGGGAGAGTATCAAATGGAAGGAAAAAGAATACAAAGTAGCAAAGATTAGTGGGAGATTAGAGGACTGGGAAATCTTCAGGGGGCAACAGAAAGCTACTAAAAAAGCTATAAAGAAGAGTAAGATAGATTATGAGAGTAAACTTGCTCAGAATTTAAAAACAGATAGTAAAAGTTTCTCCAAATATATAAAACAAAAAAGTGTGGCTAAGGTAAATATTGGTCCTTTAGAGGATGAGAAATAAAATTTAATAATGGGAGATAAGGAAGAACAGGTTTTTTGGGTCGGGCTTCACAGTGGAAGACACAAATAACATGCCAGTGACTGATGGAAATGAGGCTATGACAGGTGAGGACATTGAGCGGATTGTTATCACCAAGGAGGTAGTAATGGGCAAGCTAATGGGGCTAAAGGTAGACAAGTCTCCTGGCCCTGATGGAATGCATCCCAGAGTTCTAAAAGAGATGGCTAAGGAAATTGCAAATGCACTAGTGATAATTTACCAAAATTCACTAGACTCTGGGGTGGTCCCGGCGGATTGGAAATTATTAAACGTGACACCACTGTTTAAAAAAGGAGGTAGGCAGAAAGCGGGTAATTATAGGCCAGTGAGCTTAACTTCGGGAGTAGGGAAGATGCTGGAATCTATCATCAAGGAAGACATAGCGATGCATCTGGATGGAAATTGTCCCATTGGGCAGACGCAGCATGGGTTCATAAAGGGCAGGTCGTGCCTAACTAATTTAGTGGGATTTTTTGAGGACATTACCAGTGCGGTAGATAACGGGGAGCCAATGGATGTGGTATATCTGGATTTCCAGAAAGCCTTTGACAAGGTGCCACACAAAAAGTTGCTGCATAAGATAAAGATGCATGGCATTAAGGGTAAAGTAGTAGCATGGATAGAGGATTGGTTGATTAATAGAAAGCAAAGAGTGGGGATTAATGGGCGTTTCTCTGGTCGGCAATCAGTACCTAGTGGTGTCCCTCAGGGATCAGTGTTGGGCACACAACTGTTCACAATTTACATAGATGATCTGGAGTTGGGGATCAAGGGCTATGTGTCCAAGTTTGCAGACGACATTAAGATAAGTGGTAAAGCAAAAAGTGCAGAGGATACTGGAAGTCTGCAGAGGGATTTGGACAGGCTAAGTGAATGGGCTAGGGTCTGGCAGATGGAATACAATGTTGACAAATGTGAGGTTATCCATTTTGTTAGGAATAACAGCAAAAGGGATTATTATTTAAATGATAAAATATTAAAATATGCTGCTGTGCAGAGAGACCTGGGTGTGCTAGTGCATGAGTCGCAAAAAGTTAGTTTACAGGTGCAACAGGTGATTAAGAAGGCAAATGGAATTTTGTCCTTCATTGCTAGAAGGATGGAGTTTAAGACTAGGGAGGTTATGCTGCAATTGTATCGGGTGTTGGTGAGGCCACACCAGGAGTATCGTGTTCAGTTTTGGTCTCCTTACTTGAGAAAGGACGTACTGGCACTGGAGGGTGTGCATAGAACATAGAACATTACAGCGCAGTACAGGCCCTTCGGCCCTCGATGTTGCGCCGACCTGTGAAACCACTCTAAAGCCCATTTACACTATTCCCTTATCGTCCATATGTCTATCCAATGACCATTTGAATACCCTTAGTGTTGGCGAGTCCATTACTGTTGCAGGCAGGGCATTCCACACCCTTACTACTCTCTCGGTAAAGAATCTACCTCTGATGTCTGTCTTATATCTATCTCCCCTCAATTTAAAGCTATGTCCTCTCGTGCTAGACATCACCATCCGAGGAAAAAGGCTCTCACTGTCCACCCTATCCAATCCTCTGATCATCTTGTATGCCTCAATTAAGTCACCTCTTAACCTTCTTCTCTCTAACGAAAACAGCCTCAAGTCCCTCAGCCTTTCCTCATAAGATCTTCCCTCCATACCAGGCAACATTCTGGTAAATCTTCTCTGCACCCTTTCCAATGCTTCCACATCCTTCCTATAATGTGGTGCCCAGAATTGCACGAAATACTCCAAATGCGGCCGCAGTTTTGTACAGCTGCAACATGACCTCAAGGCTCCGAAACTCAATCCCTCTACCAATAAAAGCTAACACACCGTACGCCTTCTTAACAACCCTCTCAACCTGAGTGGCAACTTTCAGGGATCTATGTACATGGACACCGAGATCTCTCTGCTCATCCACATTGCCAAGAATCTTACCATTAGCCCAGTACTCTGTCTTCCTGTTATTCCTTCCAAAATGAATCACCTCACACTTTTCTGCATTAAACTCCATTTGCCACTTCTCAGCCCAGCGCTGCATCTTATCTATGTCCCTCTGTAAATTGTAATATCCTTCCGCACTGTCCACGACTCCACCGACTTTAGTGTCATCTGCAAATTTACTCACCCATCCTTCTACGCCCTCCTCCAGGTCATTTATAAAAATGACAAACAGCAGTGGCCCGAAAACAGATCCTTGTGGTACACCACTAGTAACTGGACTCCAGTCTGAACACTTCCCATTAACCACCACCCTTTGTTTTCTTCCAGCTATCCAATTTCTGATCCAAACTGCTAAATCTCCCTGAATCCCATGCTTCCGTATTTTCTGCAGTTGCCTACCATGGGGAACCTTATCAAACGCTTTACTGAAACCCATATACACCATATCAACTGCTTTACCCTCATCCACCTGTTTGGTCACCTTCTCAAAGAACTCAATAATGTTTGTGAGGCAGGACCTACCCTTCACGCAATCGTGTTGACTATGTCTAATCAAATTATTCCTTTCCAGATGATTATACACCCTATCTCTTATAAACCTTTCCAAGATTTTGCCCACAACAGAAGTAAGGCTCACTGGTCTATAGTTACCGGGGTTATCTCTACTCCCCTTCTTGAACAAGGGGACAACATTTGCTGTCCTCCAGTCTTCTGGCACTATTCCTGTAGACAAAGATGACTTAAAGATCAAAGCCAAAGGCTCAGCAATCTCCTCCCTAGCTTCCCAAAGAATTCTAGGATAAATCCCATCCGGCCCAGGGGACTTATCTATTTTCACCCTTTCCAGAATTGTTAACACCTCCTCCTTATGAACCTCAAGCCCTTCTAGTCTAGTAGCCTGAATCTCAGTATTCTCCTCGACAACATTGTCTTGTTCCTGTGTGAATACTGAGGAGATTCACGAGGTTAAACCCAGAGCTGAAGGGATTGGATTACGAGGAGAGGTTGAGTAGACTGGAACTGTACTTGTTGGAATTTAGAAGGATGAGGGGGGATCTCATAGAAACATATAAAATTATGAAGGGAATAGATAGGATAGATGCAGGCAGGTTGTTTCTACTGGCGGGTGAAAGCGGACCTAGGGGGCATAGCCTCAAAATAAGGGGAAGTAGATTTCGGACTGAGTTTAGGAGGAACTTCTTCACCCAAAAGGTTGTGAATCTATGGAATTCCTTGCTCAGTGAAGCAGTAGAGGCTCCTTCATTAAATGTTTTTAAGATAAAGATAGATCGTTTTTTGAAGAATAAAGGGATTAAGGGTGATGGTGTTCGGGCCAGAAAGTGGAGCTGATTCCACAAAAGATCAGCCATGATCTCATTGAATGGTGGAGCAGGCTCGAGGGGCCAGATGGCCTACACCTGCTTCTAGTTCTTCTTTTCTTATTTGGAGGAAAATGTAACTGGTCTGATTAGTAAGTTTGCAGATGACACAAAGGTTGGTGGAATTGCGGATTTTGATGAGGACTGTCAGAGGATATAGCAGGATTAAGATTGTTTGGAGACTTGGGCAGAGAGATGGCAGATGGAGTTTAATCCGGACAAATGTGAGGTCATGCATTTTGGAAGGTCTAATGCAGGTAGGGAATATACAGTGAATGGTAGAACCCTCAAGAGTAATGAAAGTCAGAGAGATCTAGGTGTACAAGTCCACAGGTCACTGAAAGGGGCAACATCGGTGAAGAAGGTAGTCAAGAAGGCATACGGCATGCTTGCCTTCATTGGCCGGGGCATTGAGTATAAGAATTGGCAAGTTATGTTGCAGCTGTATAGAACCTTAGTTAGGCCACACTTGGAGTATAGTGTTCAATTCTGGTCGCCACACTACCAGAAGGATGTGGAGGCTTTAGAGAGGGTGCAGAAGAGATTTACCAGGATGTTGCCTGGTATGGAGGGCATTAGCTATGAGGAGCGGTTGAATAAACTCGGTTTGTTCTCACTGGTATGAAGGAGGTTGAGGGGCGACCTGATCGAGGCCTACAAAATAATGAGGGGCAGAGACAGAGTGGATAGTCAGAGGCTTTTCCCTAGGTTAGAGGGGTCAATTACTAGGGGGCATAGGTTTAAGGTGAGAGGGGCAAGGTTTAGAGTAGATGTACGAGGCAAGTTTTTTTACGCAGAGGGTAGTGGGTGCCTGGAACTCGCTACTGGAGGAGGTGGTGGAAGCAGGGATGATAGTAACGTTTAAGGGGCATCTTGACAAATACATCAATAGGATGGGAATAGAGGGATACAGACCCCGGAAGTGCAGAAGATTTTAGTTTAGACGGACAGCATTGTCGGCACGGGCTTGGAGGGCCGAAGGGCCTTTCTTGTGCTGTACTTTTCTTTGTTCTTTGAAAAGGTCCTCTATTAATGGTAGGGAATATAGGTCGGCACACAGCACTGGGTTTGTCATTTTGAAGTCACCACAGATTTGTACTGGGCCATCCGACTTGATAATTGGAAATGCCAAATCCCTCATCATCCTTCGAATAATCATATCATAGTTTAATCATAGAATTTACAGAGCAGAAGGAGGCCATTCGGCCCATCGAGTCTGCACCGGCTCTTGGAAAGAGCACCCGACCCAAGGTCAACACTGCCACCCCGTTCCCAAAACCCAGTAACCCCACCCAACACTAAGGGCAATTTTGGACACTAAGGGCAATTTATCATGGCCAATCCACCTAACCTGCACATCTTTGGACTGTGGGAGGAAACCTGAGCACCCGGAGCAAACCCACGCACACACGGGGAGGATGTGCAGACTCCGCACAGACAGTGACCCAAGCTGGAATCGAACCTGGGACCCTGGAGCTGTGAAGCAATTGTGCTATCCACAAGACTACCGTGCTGCCTGTCTTTTCATGATTATTCCATCCAATATCTCACAGTGTTCCTCCTAGACTACTGTATCTGCATCATCCATTTACTTTGTAAACGCGGCGGTAAAACATTCATTTAAACCTTCCCACAGCTTCTGCATCTACACACAAGTTCCCTTCTTAATTTCTGATAGATCCCACCTTTTACTTAACTAACCTTTTGCCATTAATATATTGGTAAAAACTCATTGGATTTTCTTTAACTTTACTGGGCAGCACGGTAGCACAATCGCTTCACAGCTCCAGGGTCCCAGGTTCGATTCCCGGCTTGGGTCACTGTCTGTGCGGAGTCTGCACATCCTCCCCACGTGTGCGTGGGTTTCCTCCGGGTGCTCCGGTTTCCTCCCACAGTTCAAAGATGTGCAGTTTAGGTGGATTGGCCATGCTAAATTGCCCTTAGTGTCCAAAATTGCCCTTAGTGTCGGGTGGGGTTATTGGGTTATGGGGATAGGCTGGAGGTGTGGTCTTGCAAGAGCCAGTGCAGGCTCGATGGGCCGAATGGCTCCTTCTGCATTGTAAATTCTATTCTATGAGACTTGTTAATCTTTTTTCAAGGTTGAACTGACTGAGCTGAACCAATCGTGTGCCCTTATATTCTTCTAATTATGCCATATTTCTTCATATTGTCCAGTTTGACCTGCAATTTGTCTTGTCTGCAGATGCTGCACTTACGTGGTGGATCAATAAATAGATCTGCATTCTCCTGCAAGTGTAATGTTTCAGCTCCCTTGAAATTGCTAATTTTGTGGAAATATTCTGAATATGTCATTGTTGGGTTGTGAACTGAGGTGATAGGAGTAAGTTGTTAGGTTGATATGCCTCATTATATCTGACTGATTCGACGGACTGTTACTAGTGTCGGGTTATGACTTGCTGGCAAACCTACAGTGGCTGGGACTTTAATTTCCATGATGTAGAACATCTATGACACCCCAGAGGATTGACTGTACTTGCACTCCAGGACCATGAATCCTGTACGTGAAATTAGGGAACTGGTGTACGCAGATTGTGCCACATTAATAGGTTTCACCAATGCCTTCCAAGTCTGTGGATTCTTTTTCTTTGAGGATTTGCAGGGAGAGTATGTTGACACGTGCCCCTGTGCTAAACTTGGCTAATAACGAGTAGTCACCAACTTTTGTTCGGACAGATAATTAGAATCTTGGCAAGCACTATGGCAAGTGTGATGGCATCTTTGTTTTCCATGAGATTGATGGCATGAAACATGTGCTCATAGCTCATTATTCGCTGTGCACATCATTGTCATTTTCTGGTTTGTCAATCAGCTCATGTACAAGTTTCTGATGGTAGTACCTGGGGCGAGTGCACTTTTCTCAAGCTGCGCCTATGAAGACCTGTTGTGGTGGGAACGCACCACTGAATAACGGCGTCTTTGCTTTTTATTCAATTCATTGTACAGCAACAGTGGCACAATAGCACAGTGGTTAGCACTGTTGCTTCACAGCTCCAGAGTCCCAGGTTCAATTCCTGGCTTGGCCTGTGTGGAATCTGCACCTTCTCCCCATGTCTGCGTGGGTTTTCACCGGGTGGTCCGCTTTCCGCTCACAGTCCAAAGATATGCAGGTTAGGTGGATTGGCCACGCTAAATTGCCCTTAGTGTCTGAAAAGGTTAGGTGGGTTAACTGGGTTATGGGGATAGGATGGAGGTGTGGGCTTAAGTAGTGTGCTCTTTCCAAGGGCCGGTGCAGACCCGGTGGCCGAATGGCCTCCTTTTGTAGTGTAAATTCTACGATCTATGAATTTTCAGAACTGTCCGGTGCAATCTCAAACTTCTCTGGTCTGATTTTTATGACCTTTGTTGCTCGACTCTCCCTTGCTCACTATCAATCCAGTCCAGATCTTGGTCACTGGCCTTTTCCAACTGAGCTAACCCATGCTGGTCCTCTCAATGCGCTGTCCCACTCGCTGAACTGATAGGCTGGGTGCTGCAATCTCACCACAAGGTACACGTCTGCTAAGTTTGACAAGTTTGAAGTTCTTGCAACCAGTATGCGTGAAAATGGGGGTTGAAGGATGGATGAGGAGTCTCACCACGGCACCATGGTACAGGAAGACATTTAAGCAGGGGGAACAACTAGGAATGTGGTGACAGTAGCAAGCTGTACAGTCAGGGGGATAGACACTGTTCTCTGAAATTGAAAGCCAGAGTCCTGAAGGCTGTGTTGCCTGTCTGGTGTCAGGGTTCAGGACATGTGCTTTGGGCTAGAGAGGAATTTACAGTGGGAAGGGTAGGATCCAGTGCAAGTACCAATGCCATAGATAGAACTGGACAGAACTAGGAAAGAGGTTTTGGTGAGGGAGTCTGAGCAGCCAGGGGACAAATTAAAAGCAGAACCTCACAGTTTTGCATGGGAATCATCGCAGGAGGAACTTTAAATTTGATGTGCCAGCAAAAGCCCAGTTGATTTTGAATGGGAATTCCTGGCCCCACAGCAGTCCTGCTCTCTGTATCTGAATACATACAGCATTTGTAATAAAATAGGTGAATTAACAGCACATATAGAAATAAATCGATCTGATCTGATCGGCATTACAGCGATATGGCTGCAGGATCACAAAGACTAGCTCTTGAATATTCAAGTGCACATGACATTTAGGAAGGAATGGAAGCAAGGGAAAGGTGGAGAGGTATCTCTTGTTAATTAAGGACGGCGCTTTGTTCAAAAGCGAGAAATGACTGGAGATTAAGATGTAGGATCAGTTTGGGTATAGATTGGGAACAGTAAAGGTAAGAATTCACACTATGTAAAGGAAATTATTAGCTGCAGATGGGATTCACCGGAATATTGGCAGGGCTGGAGAGTTTCAGCCGTGAAGTGAGTCTGAATAGGTTAGGGTTGTTTTCCTTCGAGCAGGTAAGGTTGAGGGCGACCTCATCGAGGTGTACAAAATTATGGGGGACATAAATAGGGGGGATAGGAAGAACGTTTTCCGCTTAGTTGAGGGATCAATAACCAGGAGGCACAAATTTATGGCAGGAGATTTAGAGGAGATGAGGAAATACATTTTCACCCTGGTGGGAATCTGGAACTCGCCGCCTGAAAGGGTGGTAGAGGCAGGAACCCTCACAACATTTAAGAAGTATGTACATAGAACATAGAACAATACAGCGCAGTACAGGCCCTTCGGCCCACGATGTTGCACCGAAACAAAAGCCATCTAACCTACACTATGCCATTATCATCATCCATATGTTTGTAGATGAGCACTTGAAATACTATAGCGTACAAGACTACAGACCAAGTGCTGGAAAGTGGATTTAGAGTAAATAGGTACTTGATGGCTGGCACAGACACAATGGATAGAAGGGCCTCGTTCCGTTCTGTAAAAACTCCCCCAGAGAACAGTGGAGACAGAGTCATTAAATATTTACGGTCGAGGTAGACAGATTCTTATCATAGAAGTATCATAGAATTTACAGTGCAGAAGGAGGCCATTCGGCCCATCGAGTCCGCACCGGCACTTGGAAAGAGCACCCTACCCAAGGTCAACACTTCCACCCTATCCCCATAACCCAGTAACCCCACCCAACACTAAGGGCAATTTTGGACACACTAAGGGCAATTTATCATGGCCAATCTACCTAACCTGCATATCTTTGGACTGTGGGAAGAAACCGGAGCATCCGGAGGAAACCCACGCACACACGGGGAGGATGTGCAGACTCCGCACAGACAGTGACCCAAGCCGGAATCGAACCTGGGACCCTGGAGCTGTGAAGCAATTGTGCTATCCACAATGCTACCGTGCTGCCCCGGTTACCTGGGTTGGTGGGAATGTGGAGTGAGGCCCCACTTATTGAATGGTGGAGCAGGCTTGAGGGGCTGGATGGGTTATACTTGCCCTTAATTTGTACGTTTGTATGGTAAGTCCTTGCTACTGACTGGAGCACTTGTAGTCAAGTAGTCAGGAAGGGCATGGGAAAAGAAGACAACAGAAATTAACAGAAATCCTCTAGAAAAGAAAAAAAAATCCGTCTACCTCAGGCCAATGCTACTTGCCTGTGTCTGCTGTGGAAGGGACTGCCACTCACGAATCAACAGACAATGTTTAATGCAGAAGTGAAATATACCACAGGGGCAATCTATCATCTCCCGAGATGGACAGATGCCATCAGTACCTGTCCTCACATCTTCTGAGCAGGGATCGCTTCCTTTCTCAATACTTCTTGGCTGCCCTCCACCTTTTCAAGCTTCCAGTCCTTCCTAAATGTCATGCACACTTGATATTCAGGTTCCCATTTCTATATCCAGTGATTTCAATTTAAATCAGCAGAGATGTAAACAAATGCCAATTCACTACCAGATTTGTTTGGCCGTTGCACAATGTCACAGGATCAAAACCCAGTGTAATATTCTGCAATGCAGGAACAGAATTCAACTACTGAGATATTTAGTGAGTTCATTCAAAATTTAATTACCCCTCAGGCTGAAAATCAGAAACACATTCGCTTTTCAACCTGTCAAACTCCCTCTTACAATTACTGTTTTATAATCTACATACTGTACGTGGAAACCTACAAGTGACTATCAGAGATCACTCTTACCTCCCAGGTTCACAGAATCAACATCATTTGTGTCTTTTGCCAGTTTCCCTGCAAACAATTTGAAACATTTTCTGTTATTTAGTGTGTGAATTAAACCTAACTGTGGTAGCATGGTCCCTTTAAGGGGAAAGCCTTGCGGTCTCTGTGACTGGCTGAGGGCTAATTGCGCGGGAGCGTGCAAACCCTGACCAATAGAGAGAAAGCATGGGGGCCCTGAGAGCAGGGGACTGACTGCGCAGTGTGGACTCAACAGCTGGAGAAAGCTGACCTAACAGTTGTTGCTCTGAGTCTGTACATAGATGCCTTTACCGACTGTTAATAAATCCCCTTTATTGTTCCTGGAAGTTTCCAGTGTATTGTCTCGAGCCACCACACTGACATTGTAACTGACAGAACTTAGCATTGTGTATGAACACAATGGAATATAATCTCTGACCAGGGCAGCATGAAGCAACCTTCATACTTCTCTGTCCTTCAATTTAGGATTTACAAAGCAGAATATTACTTAATACACAATACTCAATTTTGTTAATATATGACTATTAACTGAACAAGGCCACACACCTAAATAAGCGAAAGATGCACATCCGGGGGTTACCATTGACCAGAAGTCAAACTAGACATAGAAACTAGGAGTAGGAGTAGGCCATTTGGCCCTTTGAGTTTGCTATACCGTTCAATATGATCATGGCTGATCCTCTATCACAATGCCATATTCCTGTTTTCGCTCCAAACCATGCCATTAAAATATCAAAATGTTCTATCCCTTTCATAGAATTTACAGTGCAGAAGGAGGCCATTCGGCCCATCGAGTCTGCACCGGCTCTTGGAAAGAGCATCCTACCCAAGGTCAACACCTCCACCCTATCCCCATAACCCAGTAACCCCACCCAACACTAAGGGCAATTTATCATAGCCAATCCACCTAACCTGCACATCTTTGGACTGTGGGAGGAAACCGGAGCACCCGGAGGAAACCCACGCACACACGGGGAGGATGTGCAGACTCCGCACAGACAGTTACCCAAGCCGGAATCGAACCTGGGACCCTGGAGCTGTGAAGCAATTGTGCTATCCACAATGCTACCATGCTGCCCCTTTCTTGAATACAGTGACTTGGCTTCCTCAGCAATAATAATAACAATCGCTTATTGTCACAAGTAGGCTTCAATGAAGTTACTGTGAAAAGCCCCTAGTCGCCACATTCCGGCACCTGTTCGGGGAGACCGGTATGGGAATTGAACCCGCGCTGCTGGCCTTGTTCTGCATTACAAGCCAGCTGTTTAGCCACTGTGTTAAACCAGCCCCTACTCCAGATGCGGTCTCACCAAGGCCCCGTATCACTATAGTAAGACAACTCTACTTCTGAACACAAATCTGAACAATAAAGGCCAATATACCATTTGAACAAAGAACAATGCAGCACAGGAACAGGTTCTTTGCCCCTCCAAGCCTGTACTGGTCATGATACCAACCTTGGCCAAAACCCTCAGCACTTCCTTGTGCCGTATCCCTCTATATCCATCCTATCCATGCATTTGTCAAGATGCCTTTTGAACGCCGTTAATGTATCTGCTTCCACAACCTCCCCTGGCAACGCATTCCAGGCACTCACCACTCTCTGTGTAAAAAAACCTGCCTCGCACGTCGCCTCTACACTTTGCCCCATGGACCTTAAACCTACATCCCCTGGTGACTGATCCCTCCACCCTGGGAAAGAGTGCCTGCCCATCCACTCTATCCATGCCCCTCATAATCTTGTAGACCTCTATCAGGTAACCTTGCAACCTCTGTCGTTCTGATTGAAAACAGTCTGAGCCTATTCAGCCTCTTCGCACAGCTAACACCCTTCAGACCAGGTAACATCCTGCTGAACCTCTTCTGAACCCTCTCCAAAGTCTCTACATCCTTGTGGTAGTGTGGCAACCAGAATTATGCGTAATATTCCAAGTACAGCCTCACCAAGGTTCTATACAACTGCAGCATGACTTGCCAGTTTTTATACTCGATGCCCTGTCCAATGAAGGCAAGCATCCCGTTTGCTTTCTTGACTACCCTGTCCACTTGTGTTGATACTTTCAAGATCTGTGAACCTACAAGCCCGGATCTCTCTGACTTTCTATATTCCCAAGAGTTTTGCCATTTATGTTGGTATATTTCCCCTCTATGTTAGACCTACCAAAATGCATTTGCTCACATTTTTCTGGATTAAACTCCATTTGCCATTTCTCTGCCCAAGTCTCCAACCTATTTTTGTCCTGCTGTATCCTCTGACAATCCTCAACACTATCTGCCGCTCCACCAACCTTGGTGTCATCTGCGAACTTACTAATCAGACCAGCTACATATTCCTCGAAACCATTTATGTATACTACAAACAGTGTATACTACAAACAACAGAGGTCCTAGCACAGATCTTTGTGCAACACTACGAGTCACAACCTTCCATTCAGAAAAACACCTTTCGACTGCTACCGAGCCAGTTCTGTATCCATCTTATTACCTCATCTCTGATCCTGTGTGACTTCACCTTTTGTATCAGTCTGCCATGTGGCACCTTGTCAAAGGCTTTACTGAAGCCCATGTAAACAACATCCACCTCACCCTCCCCTCATCAATCATCTTTGTCACCTCCTCAAAAAACTCAATCAAGTTAGTGAGACATGACCTCCTCTTCACAAAACAATGCTGTCTATCGCTAATGAGTCCATTTGTTTCCAAAAGGGTATAAATCCTGTCCCTGAGAATTCTCTCCAATAATTTACCTACTACTGACGTGAGGCTCACTGGCCTATAGTTTCCTGGATTATCCCTGCTACCTTTCTTAAACAGCGGTATCACATTAGCTATTTTCCAGCCTTACCCCAGTTTAGCACTCTACCGCGAGGGTTACCCTTATCCCTATCCAAAAGTGCTAGCCACATGTTGTTCTATTATTTTTGTTTTCCTAATTGCTTGCTGCACTGCCTCTCCACTTTTATTGACTGATGAACTGTTATGACACCTTGGGCAAGTGTGCGGTCAATTTTGGCCCACTTGACCCGGAGTTGCAATACAGTTGAATTAATAAATGATTCTTAGGAAATATTTGGCCCTTGTCAGCTCAATAATTAGTCATCAGGTTTGTACTTTCAAACACAATTAATGTCTATTTATAACAAGAACTCTAATGAAGTATGCCATAAATACTAGTTAATTATTATCTAATACCCAAGTCCCCGCTTTAACTTGATCCCCACCCTTTACACACAAACACAAGAGAGACAAACACAGAGGTGTTTGAAGAGAGAGGTACAAATTCATAAGAGAAAAAGAGTCTTTGGCATGGGTTAACCACCTCGTTGCGCCTTCCGCCAATCTTGGCACGCCGATTAAATCGCAGGAAAGGCCAAAATAGAGATTTGTGTCAGGCGCAAATGAGTTTGCTATCGAATCAGTGCGCTCCCGATGATGAGTTCCGGATAGCGCCCAAATATGGCGGGCACATCATTGACCCTAATTAGTACCAATTTCCATCTAATTTGCGAGATTGAAGTTGAATGTAACGGCCTCCCGGGAATTAACTGGCTCCCCAATGAGAAATCCAGGTTGGGTTCAGCTCTGGGCTGAGGGGGAGAGCCTTTCTCTCCATCTCTAAATATTGTGGCTACCCATAACAGTGGCAACTCCAGCTACCAGAAACTTCCAGGACAGAGCCCTGTTCTTGGTTATATGTGGAAGGTCACTTTAACTCCCTTGACTATGAGCAGCCTCCAGCTTCAAAGCTGAAGGCTATTACTAATAAGGAATTGGACTTGTTAGTAGTGAGTGCACTTCACAGCTGCAGGTTGTTTGCAGCTTGCTGCTGCAAATGCCTGGAGGCTGCTGTTGCTGTTTTCTTCTTTGTCTGTAGCCAGAAAAGAAGGACAATTTTTTCCAAGATACCTGTAACCGAGTGCTCCGGAGATGTACGAGTTCAGAAGGCAACCAGGCTGGAAGCAAGAATATGCTGCTAAAGTGGTTGAAGAAATGCTTTTGCAAATTGCTGATGTTTTTTTTGCTGGTGTGGTGAGTGCTGCCTGTAACTAGTATTACACTGCGGGTCAAACATGCTGGAAGTCAAAGGTGTTCAACTGCACCTTGCGCGCCAGTGGAATATGTGGATGCCAGAATTTGTTTCTGGTGATATTGGGCTGTGTAGGAGGGCCTACACAGGTGTGGCTCCAGGATGGAGAATGGCACTGATGCGCATTGAAGAACAGGTAATTTCTATGACAAAGTTCTGGACATGATAAAACATTCTCAATCTTGTCCTCTATTTCTGTTGAGGAACCTGCAAGGGGTAATACCGTGTGTATGATTTTTTTTGTGAAAATGAATTGGTATATATAGATTTGTATTGGTACCAATGTGGCACGGTGAAGTTTCCTTGGTGTTTACTGGTTCGTGTGACATGTGGAATGCTGCCTAGCTGATTTTGAAATCTTCGTTAATGTAGACCATTTTTGCAATAAAATATTCTCAAGTGGTGCTGCAAGTTGTGTTTGCTGATGGCTGCAAATGCCTGAAAGCCATGTATTTGTTTTCGACTGCCTCTTTTACTTCTGTGGCCTGGTGCAAGGAAAGGGACGATGACCTGCTGCCAGTGCTGGAGAAAGGGAAGGGGTGCTCCTTCTCTCTTCTGGTGTGTTCTGCTCAATGTGACTTGCTGGGGTACTTTTCCACTGTTGAGAGTCTACTGCTGGGAGTTGCAGGAGGGGGCGAGAGAGGCAGCTTGGTCCGAATGAGCAAGTTGATGAATGTGTTGAAGAAATGCTTTTTCAGATTGCTGGTGACTTTATTGTACTGTTGACTGTTTATTTGGTTTTCTTTGTATAAATGAATTGTTGTGTCTGTGTGTTTGTACCAATATTCTGTCGCAGAAAGGTGCTTGTGTGTGTATGGCATGGTGCCATTACCTTGTTGGTTAATAGTTTGTGTGATATATGGACTGTTACGCAGTTCGTTTTCATCTTTTAGTGTAGAGGTATTGTTGACTGTTTAATAAACAAAATACTCTCAAGTGGGTTCTCGTGGGTACACGTGCCACGTCTCAGATGATGATTATTGCATTGCATTTCAATCAAACCTTGAAGCTTGGACACTTTGCGTTAACTCTAGAAGTGTCAGCACCATAGAGGCAGTTCAAACACTCAGGAGCTGAGCTTCAGCACTGGGGATAGCCTTGCGACGATAAGGTAAGTGTGTGGATCAGGGGAGGGCACTTGAGCACAGTCTCTCTCATGTTCCCAGCAGGGCCTGGGGTCTAGGCTTTACTGCTGTGGCTGGGGGTGAGTGTGCAGAGTGACCTTTTCCAGCACAGGGACCAGGTCCGGATGGGATCTATCCCAGGTTACCAAGGGAAGTGAGAGAGGAAATAGCTGGGGTCTTAACAGATATCTTTGCAGCATCCTTGAACATGAGTGAGGTACCGGAGGACTGGAGAATTGCTAAATGTTGTCCCCTTGTTTAAGAAGGGTAGCAGGGATAATCCAGGTAATTATAGACCGGTGAGCCTGACGTCAGTGGTAGGGAAGCTGCTGGAGAAGGTACTGAGGGATAGGTTCTATTCCCATTTGGAAGAAAATGGGCTTATCAGTGATAGGCAGCATGGTTTTGTGCAGGGAGGTTCATGTCTTACCAACTTAATAGAATTCTTTGAGGAAGTGATAAAGTTGATTGATGAGGGAAGGGCTGTAGATGTCATATACATGGCCTTCAGTAAGGCATTTGATAAGGTTCCCCATGGTAGGCTGATGGAGAAAGTGAAGTCTCATGGAGTCCAGGGTGTACAAGCTAGATGGATAAAGAACGGGCTGGGCAACAGGAGACAGAGAGTAGTAGTGGAAGGGAGTTTCTCAAAATGGAGAACTGTGACCAGTGGTGTTCCACTGGGATCCGTGCTATACCACTGTTGTTTGTGATATACATAAATGATCTGGAGGAAGGTATAGGTGGTCAGATTAGCAAGTTTGCAGATGACAATAAGGTTGGTGGAGTACCTCATTGAGGTCTACAAAATCATGAGAAGTATAGACAGGGTGGATAGCAAGAAGCTTTTTCCCCAGAGTGGGGGACTCAATAACTAGTTCAAGGTGAGAGGGGAAAGGTTTAAGGGAGATATGAGGGGAAAAGTTTAAGGGAGATATGCATGGAAAGGTCTTTACGCAGAGGGTGGTGAGTGCCTGGAACGCATTGCTGGCGGAGGTGGTAGAGGCGGGCACGATAGCGTCATTTAAGATGTATCTAGACAGATACATGAATGGGCGGGGAGCTGAGGGATACAGATCCTTAGAAAATAGGTGACAATTTTAGATAGAGGATCTGGATGGCCGAAGGGCCTGTTCCTGTGATGTAATTTTTCTTTGTTCTTTGTTTTTTTCCAGCACAACTGGCTCACTGGGTGACATTCTGAGAGAAGGTGGGACAGGCAAGGGTTGGGGGGGGGGGGGGGGGGGGGGGGCGGGGGGTGGAAATTGAAGGTCCCAGGGTGAAAGCTCTAACTGATTATCGATCTCTCTCCTTTTCCCATTCCTTACAGAGACCAGAATAGCTGGTATTGTTGATCTTGCAGAGGATGCCTTTATGGTGCTGGTGGCAACTCAGGTGCCCAGATGCCAGAGAAGACAGCAATGTTGTCGTTGACATGGTTTGGAGACGGCACCCCTGAAGACCTGGCTTGCCCATCAGGCTGAGGAAAACCCAGAGAGGGACCCAGCAATGGCCCAAGGTGTATGTTGTTCGTCTTTCGAGGCAAAAAGTCAGTGCTTGCAAACTTGGCACCCCATATAGGAGGAGGAGGATGAGGACACCCCCTGCAGCCACTGGTTCGTTCCAGGGCTTGCGCGGCACATCACAAGTTACATCGCACAAATTCATCAGCAGGGTTGTCTGCCATTGCCAGGATGCCCCAAGTCCAGTGGCTAATTGATGACATGCATGTCACCTTGCCCGCACCGGGGCTTCAGGGTTCATCCTTCAGTAGCAGGAAGGGGTTCCACTTGCTGAATGTTTACTCAAATGTGACCCCCTCCCACCTCCGGATCATGCACGTGTGTGCACGCTTCCCAGGGAGTGTGCATGACAGTTACATCCTGGGACACTCGGAGATTCCTGGTCTCTTCGAGGATCACTCAAGGATGATGAGTTGGCTTTTGGGGAATAAAGAGTGAAGGCCGGAGAGCAAGGCCTTGATATTATGAGGTCCACGTTAACAACAGTGTTGTCATTGAGTGGTCCATCGGACTGCTCAAAATGCGATTTTGATGCCTGGACTGCTCTGGTGGTGCACTGCAATACACCCCACACCCCCTCCCGCCCCGAGGGTTTCCTGCTTTGCGGTGGTCTGCTATGCCCTGAAAAACCTTGCGAAGCTGTGGGGCAACATGCTAGAGGAGGAGTAGAAGAGACATGGGGGACGGGATTCACCGCAATCGGCGAATTGGCCCGACGCCAAGATCAGCACGAACCACTCCGGCGTCGGGCCAACCGGAAGTTGTGGAATTCTCTGCACTTCCGGGGGCTAGGCCGTGCCAGAGGGGTTGGCACCGCGCCAGCCGGCGCCGAAGGGACTGCGCGAGTTAGCGAATGCGCAGAACCGCCGGCGTGTTTAAGCCATACGTAGGGGGGTGTCTTCTCCGTGCCGGCCATTGCGGAGCCCTACAGGGGCCTGCGCAGAAGGAAGGAGTGCCCCCACGGCAGAGGCCCGCCCACAGATCGGTGGGCCCCGAACGCGGGCCAGGCCACCCCCCCCCCCCCCCCCCCCGGCCCGGGCCAGAACGCCCCGCGCCCCCCCGAGGACCGCACCAGCCGGCCTACCAGCCAGGTCCCACCGTGTGGGATCATGTCCAATCCAAGCCGGCGGGTCTGGCCAGAAACCGACGGCTGCTCGGCACATTGGGGCCTGGAGAATTGCTGCCAACGGCGTGATCCCCGTCTCTGCCCTAAAACCGGCGACAGAGAATACGGCAGCCGGCATCGGAGCGGCGGGGCGGGATTCGCGCCGCCACCCGGGGATTCTCCGACCCGGTGGGGGGTCGGAGAACCCCACCCCGGGTCTTGTCTGAGGAGGAGGAGCCATGCCAGGAGTGGGTGGTGGACAAGCCTGGGGAGGAGCCACTGAAGGAACCGGAGGATGGAGGACAGACAGTGGCAAGGGTCTGACATTGACCAGGAAGACTCTTATCGTTGCCCGCTTCTCATAGGATGAGGCTTTGACCATCAGCTCCCCCCTCCCCCCATTCCCCTCCTCCCCCCTACCACCCTGATTCATCCTTCCAGGGTTTGTGTAACATCACTCCAGGGCGATGGGCCTGTGTCGTCACTGCCAGTGAGTCACTACACAAAGCAAGAGAGTGATGATCACTCGCTGTGAGGTAGCTCTGGTGCTCCTCAGATTATACCAAAGTCAGATCTGCTGTGAAGACTAACATGGCAGAGGCTTCACATGTATCTGGTGCAAGATGATTTAATAATGCACCTTTGACATTTCCATTGCCTCTAGCTACAGATCGTGACCACTTCCTCAGAGCCCACTCAGTGCTCCTGAATTTTCTTGATCATTCATGGTCTATGCCCAGGTGTCCCCCCAAGATATACATCAGAGGTGGAGGCTTTTCTTGCCCTTGGCGGACATTCCATGGACCGCCTGGAGCCGGAGGGCTCCTGCTGACTTATTGGTATCACAAGCCACCTTGTTCTGCCTACTGCCCATGTGATGCGCTGGTGACAGGAGTAGGAGTGGGGGTGGGGGGGGGGGGGAAATCAGAGGAACTGGAGACCGCCATCATCTCCTTGGTGGCAGGCTTCCAGCGCATCCTTCCTCCATGGGGCCCTGGGGGTCTCAAGGAAGGAGATGCAGCCAGTGTGAACTCCAGGGGTCTTTGCGTTATCAGGCTCCACCAGTCCTGGTGCCTCCCCATTGCCTGTACCATGCTGTCGACACCCTCAGCAGTGCCTCAGCAACGTTCATCTGCATCTGGGACACGTCCCCCAGTGAATGGGACATGTCCCTCAGTGACTGGGCCTTGCTCTGCATGCCTTGGCAATGTCCACCTGCATCTGGGACACGTCCGTCAGTGAATGGGACATGTCCCTCAGCAACCTCTGCAGTGCCTCGGTAATGTCCACCTGCGTCTGGGCCAGGTCTGTCATCGACTGGGACAGGATGTCAAGGCCTCAGCCATGATTATCACGGACTGAGCTATGCCTTGGACACAGCCACTCAAGACATTAACCTTGTGCTCCAGGTTTTCCACTGCGGTCACCACCCTAGCAGTGTTGGCCCCAGTACCATGCATTGCTGGCATCATCTCCTACGGCCATAGCCTTTGGGACTCCTCCAATCGGTTATGCACCCACTGGAGTGTTGCTGACATGCCCTCCTAAATCTCACACCCATGTCCCAGCATCTGCATCAGCCCTGGGATAACTTTGTCCAGAGGCTTTGCATCTGACTGGGATTTGGCTAAGTCCTGAGATCCGGAAGAACTCCCACTGCTCTCTCCCTTGGACATTCCTGCCTCCACACCTGGCCCCATGAGTTGGAGATCATAGAGATAATGGACATGTCGTCAGTGAGAAGGAAGGTTCATTCACAACTCACTTGAGACAGTTCATCTGGGTGCAGGGGCAATGGATCCTCAAGTCTGCAGTGCAGGCCAACCTTACTCTTGGGACTGCTCTCTCCCCGATCAACCCCGTGATCTCCAGGACCCGTTCCTTATAGGGGGTGAGGACCCGGATCTCTGGTACTGCTGTGCCACCATGCCTCTATGGATCAAAAATGATAACAGCAAAAATAAACAAAGGGGAAGTAAGAGAATGAACAGGAAGGACCCTTGCAGTACAAGGACACCCATGCATATCCCTTTGTACATCCATACTTCTTAATACATTAGCATTTAAATAATATTCTTCCTTTCTGTTTTCACACTGACGTGTATAACTTCACATTTAGCCACATTTTGCTGAATCTGCCATGTGTTTGCCCACTCACTCAACTTGTCTAAATCGCCTTGAAGCCACCTTACATCTTCCTCACAACTCACAATTCCATGTGTCATTAGCAAACTTGGAAATGTTACATTTGGTTCCCTCATCGAATCACAAATATAAAGAACAAAGAACAATACAGCACAGGAACAGACCCTTCGGCCCTCCAAGCCTGTCCCAATCATCATACCACTCGTGGCCAATGCCATTGCTAAGAATGAGCGGCAAGTGGTGATGTTCCTCACTGCGGTGGGGGCGGAGACTAATGGGTGATCCAAGACTTTTTTCCCGACGCCCCCGACTCCCGCCCTTTTGAGCAGCTAATCGAGGTGGTTAGCAGCATTTTAGGCCGCTACCTTCTGCAATAATGACTTAATTACACCACCCGCAATCCAGGGGAGTCGATGGCCAGTTTGCGCCGAATGGCCGAATTCTGTTCGTTTGGAGTGTCCCTATCGATGGCCCTGAGGGACCGATTGGTCTGGGGTATCAGCGGCATGGAGAAGCAGCGGTGGGTGCTTGCGAAACCTTCGCTGATGTTGTCACAGTCATGAATAGCTGGGGCCCAAATACTGATCCCTGCCGGCACCCCACAAATCACTGCCTGCCACTCGGAAAAAGACCCATTTATTCCCACTCTGTTTCCAGTCTGTCAACCAATTCTCGATCCATGCCAACACATTACCCCCTCTCCTGTGTGGTCTAATTTTTTCTACTAACATCTTATGAGGGACCTTATCGAAAGCCTTCTGAAATTCCAAATATACCACACCCATTGGTTTTCCCTCATCTATTCTACTAATTGCATTCTCAAATAACTCCAGTAGATTTGTTAAGCATAATTTGCCTTTCATAAACCCACAATGGCTTTGTCAATCTGTTAATGCATGTTCCATTATCACATCTTTTATAATAGACTTGAGGATATTCCCCACCACTGATGTCAGGCTAACGATCTGTAATTCTCCCTTTTTTCTCTCTATCTCTGTCTTTTTAAATAAGGGGTTAAATTTTCCTATACTGCTCCAGAGTATAAAAAATTTTGGAAGATGACCATCAATACATCCATATTTCTTGGGCCGTTCCCATTAATACTCTGGAATGTAGATTATCAGGCCCTGGCAAATTTTCAGCCTTTAACCCCATCAATTTCTCCAGCATCATTTTCTTACTAATGCTGATTTCTGTCAATTCAACCCTCTCACTAGACCCTTTGTTCTGGTAATTACCTTGTTCTGGTAATTACCTCTTTCTCATTGCAATCTAGATTACCTAGTCTAGATTAACCTGTTTGCTGATTGGTCTAAAAAACCGTCATGTCACTGCAGGAATCTCCTCCCCTATACCATTGCTATTTTGGTTTGTCTAATTTACATATAGATTGAAGTCACCAGCCTCAGGTAAAAGTAAGGTAAAGTCGCCATAGTCCCAGCTGAACATAGGCTGCTTTCCCTTTTGAGGGGGAGATTTGACTGGTGGTGATTTAATTTGAGGATCACCATACCTCAGGCGAGGGGCAAGGCTGAGAAGGTGGGCATTCATGAATAACCAGCCATATAAATACTGTTACTGCAAGACGTGATCAGAGACTGGGAATTCTGTAGCAAGTCACTCACGTCCTGACTCCCCAATGCCTATTCAGCATCTCCAAAACCTAAGTCAGGAGTGCAATGGAATAATCTCCACTTGCTTGGATCAGAGCAGCCCCGCCAACACTCAAGACGTTTGACACCATCCAGGGCAAAGCATCTTAGTTAATAGGAACCCAATCCATCCCCTATGTTACGAAACCCTGGACTAGTGTGCAGTCAATTCCAGCCCCACGTAAACCGGAGTCACAATAAAAGCGAATTAACCAATAAGTCTTAGAAAAATACCCAAAGTGGTAGGCACTTAAGAGTTATAGAGTCATATAGAAACATACAGCACAGAAATGGGCCCTGCACCAATCACGTCTGTGCCGGTCAAAAACAACCACCTAACTTTTCTAATCCCAGATTCCAGCACTTAGCCCATAGTCTTATATGCCCTGGGATCGCAAGTGCACATCTAAATACTTCTTCAATGTTATGAGGGTCTCTGCCTCCACCACCCTTTCAGGCAGCGAATTCCAAACTTCCACCACCCTCTGGGTAAAAAGGCTTTTCCTCACATTCCCTCTAAAACTCCTGCCCCTTACCTTAAATATATAACCCCTGGTCATTGACCCCCTCCACCAAGGGGAAAAGTTTTTTCCTGTCTACTCTATCTATGCCCCCTCATAATTTATACATTATGGGCAGCACGGTAGCACAAGTGGATAGCACTGTGACTTCACAGTGCCAGGGTCCCAGGTTCGATTCCCTGCTGGGTTACTGTTTGTGCAGAGTCTGCGCGTTCTCCCTGTGTCTGCGTCGGTTTCCTCCGGGTGCTCCGGTTTCCTCCCAGGTTAGGTGGATTGGCCATGATAAATTGCCCACAGTGACCAAAAAGGTTAGGAGGGGTTATTGGGTTATGGGGATAGGGTAGAGGTAAGTAAGTTGGTGCAGACTCGATGGGCTGAATGGCCTCCTTCTGCACTGTATGTTCTATGTACATCTCAATCATGTCCCCTTCAGTCTCCACTGCTCCAAGGAAAACAATCCAAGTCTATCCAATTTCTCTTCATAACTAACACTCTCCAGCCCAGGCAACATCCGGGTAAATCTCCTCTGCACCCTTTCCAGTGCTGTCACATCCGTCCTATAACTTAGATTGTAGAACTGCACACAATACTCGAGCTGTGGCCGAACCAATATTTCTCACATAACATCCCTGCTCTTAAACTCTATGCCTCGGCTAATAAAGACAACGATGATATATGCCTTCTTACCCACTGTATCCACCTGCCTGCTACCTTAAGGGACCAGTGTACATGCACACCAAGATTCCTCTGATCGTCGGTGATTCCCAAGGCCCTGCTGTTTATGATGTATTCCCGTATCAGTATTCACCAAAGAGAAGAAATCTTTGCATCAGTATTCACCAAAGAGAAGAAATTGGTAGATGTTGAGTCTGGAAAAGGGTGTGTAGATAGCCTGGGTCACATTGAGATCCAAAAAGACGAGGTGTTGGGTGTCTTAAAAAATATTAAGTTAGATAAGTCCCCAGGGCCTGATGGGATCTACCCCAGAATACTGAAGGAGGCTGGAGAGGAAATTGCTGAGGCCTTGACAGAAATCTTTGGATCCTCACTGTCTTCAGGGGACGTCCCGGAGGGCTGGAGAATAGCCAATGTTGTTCCTTTGTTTAAGAAAGGTAGCAAGGATAATCCAGGGAACTACAGGCCGGTGAGCCTTACTTCAGTGGTAGGGAAATTACTGGAGAGAATTCTTCGAGACAGGATCTACTCCCATTTGGAAGCAAATGGACGTATTAGTGAGAGGCAGCATGGTTTTGTGAAGGGGAGGTCGTGTCTCACTAACTTGATAGAGTTTTTCGAGGAGGTCACTAAGGTGATTGATGCAGGTAGGGCAGTGGATGTTGTCTATATGGACTTCAGTAAGGCCTTTGACAAGGTCCCACATGGTAGACCAGTACAAAAGGTGAAGTCACACGGGATCAGGGGTGAGCTGGCAAGGTGGATACAGAACTGGCTAGGTCATAGAAGGCAGAGAGTAGCAATGGAAGTATGCTTTTCTAATTGGAGGGCTGTGGCCAGTGGTGTTCCACAGGGATCAGTGCTGGGACCTTTGTTGTTTGTAGTATATATAAATGATTTGGAGGAAAATGTAACTGGTCTGATTAGTAAGTTTGCAGACGACACAAAGGTTGGAGGAATTGCGGATAGCGATGAGGACTGTCAGAGGATACAGCAGGATTTAGATTGTTTGGAGACTTGGGCGGAGAGATGGCAGATGGAGTTTAATCCGGACAAATGTGAGGTAATGTATTTTGGAAGGTCTAATGCAGGTAGGGAATATACAGTGAATGGTAGAACCCTCAAGAGTATTGAAAGTCAAAGAGATCTAGGAGTACAGGTCCACAGGTCACTGAAAGGGGCAACACAGGTGGAGAAGGTAGTCAAGAAGGCATACGGCATGCTTGCCTTCATTGGCAGGGGCATTGAGTATAAGAATTGGCAAGTCATGTTGCAGCTGTATAGAACCTTAGTTAGGCCACACTTGGAGTATAGTGTTCAATTCTGGTCGCCACACTACCAGAAGGATGTGGAGGCTTTAGAGAGGGTGCAGAAGAGATTTACCAGAATGTTGCCTGGTATGGAGGGCATTAGCTATGAGGAGCGGTTGAATAAACTCGGTTTGTTCTCACTGGAACGAAGGAGGTTGAGGGGCGACCTGATAGAGGTCTACAAAATTATGAGGGGCATAGACAGAGTGGATAGTCAGAGGCTTTTCCCCAGGGTAGAGGGGACAATTACTAGGGGGCATAGGTTTAGGGTGAGAGGGGCAAGGTTTAGAGTAGATGTATGAGGCAAGTTTTTTACGCAGAGGGTAGTGGGTGCCTGGAACTCGCTACCGGAGGAGGTGGTGGAAGCAGGGACGATAGTGACATTTAAGGGGCATCTTGACAAATACATGAATAGGATGGGAATAGAGGGATACGAACCCAGGAAGTGTAGAAGATTGTAGTTTAGTCGGGCAGCATGGTCGGCACGGGCTTGGAGGGCCGAAGGGCCTGTTCCTGTGCTATACATTTCTTTGTTCTTTGGTTGTCACAGCCTCCCCGAACAGGTGCCGGAATGTGGCGACTAGGGGCTTTTCACAGTAACTTCATTGAAGCCTACTTGTGACAATAAGCGATTTTCATTTTTCATGTATTCCCTTGTTTTGCTTGTGCTGCCCAAGTGCATTCCCTCAGACTTATCCGGATTGAATTCTATTTGCCGCTGGTAAGGCTATCTGCTCAGCCCGTCTATAACCTCCTATAATGAAAGGCTATCCCGCTCACTATTTACCACCGTGCCAATTTTCTTATCTGAAAACTTACTGATCAACCCTCCAACATTCATATCTACATCAATTATATAAACTACAAACGGCGAGGGTCCCAACACTGATCCCTGTGGGACCCTCCCGGACACAGGCTTCCAGTCAAAAAAACACCCATCGACCATCACCCTCTGCTTTCTGCCACTCGGTCAATTTTGGATCCAATTTGCCAAACTTCCTTGGATCTCATGGGCTCTTAACCTTTCTATCAGATTCCCATCTGGGATCTTATCAAAAGCCTTGCTGAAGTCCAAGTAGACTACATAAAATGCATTTCCCTCACATGGTCAATTCTATGAAAAACTCAACCCAGTTGGTCAGACATGACCTCCCTTAACAAATCAATGCTGACTGTTCTTGATTAATGGGATCTAAGGGCAGCACGGTAGCATTGTGGATAGCACAATTGCTTCACAGCTCCAGGGTCCCAGGTTCGATTCCGGCTTGGGTCACTGTCTGTGTGGAGTCTGCACATCCTCCCCGTGTGTGCGTGGGTTTCCTCCGGGTGCTCCGGTTTCCTCCCACAGTCCAAAGATGTGCAGGTTAGGTGGATTGGCCATGATAAATTGCCCTTAGTGTCCAAAATTGCCCTTAGTGTTGGGTGGGGTTACTGGGTTATGGGGATAGGGTGGAAGTGTTGACCTTGGGTGGGGTGCTCTTTCCAAGAGCCGGTGCAGACTCGATGGGCCGAATGGCCTCCTTCTGCACTGTAAATGCTATGAATCCCTGTCTCTCCAAATCATAGAATCCCTACAGTGCAGAAGGAGACCATTCGGCCACGAGTCTGCACTGACCCTCCGAAAGAGCAATCTAAAATAATAATAATTTGTATTAGTGTCACAAGTAGGCTTACATTAACACTGTAATGAAGTTACTGTGAAAATCCCCTGGTCGCCACACTAGGTTACTTGCTTGGGTACAGTGAGGGAGAATTCAGAATGTCCAATTCACCTAACAAGCACGTCTTTCGGGACATGTGGGAGGAAACCGGAGCACCCGGAGGAAACCCATGCAGACACTGGGAGAACGTGCAGACTCCAGATAGACAGTGACCCAAGCCAGAAATTGAACCTGGGACCCTGGCGCTGTGAAGCAACAGTGCTACCGTCCTGCCTAATTTAGTTCCCACCCTTTCTGTGTATCCTGTTATTGAAAATATGGAAAGATGTGTAATTTGAAACATGGAAGTCTGGCAATATCTGTTCTGAGAGAAACATGAGAGGATACAGGGATAGATCCCACAAAGGGTTAACAGCAGCTGCAAAGAGCAGGATTGTAAAATGCAGATATCCTTGGTCAAGCAGGCTTAGCAAACACACAGGATTTTGAATGAAACCAAAAACAATGGCTCAAACCTTCATTGAAAATAACTATCTTATTAAGCAGCTGGAAAGGAAAGGATGAGGTTCAGTTGAATTTGGTGACAATTCTAGGTGTGAAATTTTGCTAATACCAGGTAAATTAAAGAAAACTGGAGACTATCAGTCTACGAGAAACATAATTTAAAGCCAAAATCAAAGTCAAAATTATGAGCTGAGGACACAATTGGGAAATAAAACTATAGAAATGACAGGAACCAAACCAAAATTCACACCTCTTGAAACGAAAGCATTTTTGAATATCACAAAGGAGCTTTGAACATCACAAAGGACACAATGTAATCAGATCAATGAGATGAAGTCATGTCAAAATGAATACTTAGTTGCATTAGAATGTTTAGATCAAAGATACGTTTTGCAATCAAAGAAAATAAGAGTCACTTTACAATAAAGTCATAAAAACGTAATAACTGTTAGAGAGAGAATATAAACCCAGAAACCAGAGCAGGAACCAGAACTCAGAGAGAGGTGGAGAAGCAGAGAAGGAACAAGCAGCTCAGAGTCAGATTACAGTCAGCTCGGCCATGGGAAAGGGACAGGGCATAGCAGCCGAGCTAAAATAGCTAATACATCTAAGGAAGACTAGAATTTAAAGAGTAGGCAGAGTCAGCTCAGAGATAGCCAGCAGAGCCAGCTCTCACAGCTCGGTACATGGGAAAGATAGGACACAGCAACCGAGCTCATAAGTGAATACATCGAAAGAAGACCAGACTTTAAAAAGAAGATTAATTGTCAAGTTGGGCCTGAAGGTCCCTTCAACCAACCAGAAGGATTCAGACACAAGATATTTTTACCTTTCTGTAAAAATAGTAATTGCAGCTTTTAAAAGAAAAAATATAATAATAAAATAACTTAATTTAACCTGAAATAGTGGTTATTCCAAAGTCTACTTTACTTACTTTGCAGTGCGGGACCCAGGATCGATGCTACTAAGTGGTAAGTAGATGAAATCTTCGGTGAAGGTATGGGTTATACCAGGGGATAACTTGAAAACATAGTTTGACCTGAATAGCACCCACTGAAGCCTGCATCGGAGTCAGGGAGTGAGAATCCCTGTTCACCATTTAGAACCCGACGTGTTAACACCATGTTAATTATGCCCAGCCAGTTGTTTTGATTTCTCCATGGCACCCAGCGTGGAGGCCTAGAATAGGAGACGTTTCTAGGTAAAGCGAGGCTGGAATATTAGAAATTTCTAGCTGAGTAGAATGGGGGCTAGAGTGGGGGCTAGAATATTAGAAGTTTCTAGTTCCCAAGAAACGGTAGGAATATTAGAAGTTTCTAACCGGCACAAAGGCTAGAATATTAGAAGTTTCTGGTCTATGTGTGAATCAGACTTTACCTGCCGAGTATAGTCTGGAAAGTCATGTGTGATTGACTTTTGTAAGGATATTCTGTGGATCGAGGGGACATAAAACTCAGGTTGGGTGTGACATCAGCAGACTAGAAGATGCTGACCCTGAGAAAAAGTCTGCAAGACATCTTGGTGACAACACTAAAAATCTTGCATCCATTACTTGTAAAAGGAGGCCAAAAATAAATCATCCTTAGAGTAAGGCAGATTGTGAGGAGACATGGGGATGCCTAGAATCTTTAGAGACCAATATCCAATCGACCCTTAACTAAAACGGGAAGATAGTGCCTTAGTTAGCCTTGGATAGGGCCTAGAAAGGGTACGTATCCTTAATTTCAGATTACAATTGAAAGGGACAACCAGGAACAGAACTTGGAATTCCGAAAAATGGCAATTAGAATAATCCTCTTGCTCTGAAACACGGTCAAGAGAGTTGAAGCAATGAAACAAGAGTGGAAAAGAGTAACAGAGGCAAAAAACTCCTGCATAAGTGAGACTTAGCAGCACGGAGGGGTCTCAATTTTTGTGAAATGTAACTAAAACCCTACAGAATAGAGGACCAAGATCTCAGTGGATAAATGAGTGTGTTTAATAAGGATTTGTGAAACCCTACAAAGTAGAGATCCAAGATCTGAGTGGATGAATGAGTGTGTGCATGTTTAATAAGGAATCGTGAATTTCTTTTGGTGTTTGTATTTTTAAAAATGTTGTATTTTGCAAAATCGAGTTTCACATTAATTAGAAATTAGAAATGGCAGGTAGAAATGTGATCAGTATGGTGAGGTGGTAAATCAGTATGTTCAGAACTAAATTGGTCTCAGAATAAACAGATAAAGAGTTTGTACTGGGCAGCAGTCAGCTGTTTGCAGGCTTTGAATCTGAACATTGAAATTGACATGGCACAGCTCCGCAGGGTCCTAGTGCCAAACGATCACAAGAAAGTCACTAGCAACAAAGAAATTATGTTTAGAATGTTAAATACATTGAAGATGGAGCTTTAGAGAATAAAGATATTGGATCAAAAGTTAAATTAAGAGAATTATTTGCAGTATAAGGAAATGAGAATCTGATGGCAGGAAAAGATTTGATAAAAATAGATGCAGGTAGTAAAATTAAGATATTAAAACCAATTGATAACACAGAGGAAGTTTGGGTGAAGCTACCAACTAAAACTGCAGGAAAAATAATCAGTGAAGCTGTAAAATGTAAAGACAAGATTGTTCAGAATCTGGGTAAACATACAGTTGAATTGTAGAGGCATGGTGTCTGGAGCAAAATAAATTGTATCACAATTAAAACACATGACCCAATTGGTGGGAAGACAGTGAATTAAAACCCGTGAGCATCATTGATTGGACAGATGATAACGTTAAAATGTCATGTTTGGAACTTACCTTCATTACAATCCGATCGTAATCAAAATAAAGTAATTAAAGTAAATGCAGTAGCTGCAGGGGCAGCACGGTAGCATTGTGGATAGCACAATTGCTTCACAGCTCCAGGGTCCTAGGTTCGATTCCGGCTTGGGTCGCTATCTGTACGGAGTCTGCACGTTCTCCCAGTGTATGCGTGGGTTTCCTCCGGGTGCTCCGGTTTCCTCCCACAGTCCAAAGATGTGCAGGTTAGGTGTATTGGCCGTGATAAATTGCACTTACTGTCCAAAATTGCCCTTAGTGTTGGGTGGGGTTACAGGGTTATGGGGATAGGGTGGCGGTGTTGACCTTGGGTAGGGTGCTCTTTCCAAGAGCTGGTGCAGACTCGGTGGGCCGAATGGCCTCCTTCTGCACTGTAAGTTCTATGATAATCTATGATATCAGGAATGTTTCAGGGTAAGGTTTCAACCAGATTGGATCACTAAGTAAGCAAAAGAGGAGGAGTTTGAGATTCTTGGAATCTCACTCAGGGGTGCAATGACAGAAGGAGGAGACTTAACATGCTTTAATTGTATGTTGTACATCAATGGTAAGGAAAATAAACCAGTTAAAAAAGAAAAAAGAAAGAAATGGTGGCAAAAGAAATCCGGAAGTTCTGGAGAGGGCACTTCTGGAGTGTTCAAACAAAGATAGAAAGTACAAATTAGAGGGCCCTCTCCACCCTTGACCTGTTCATTTGATTTTTCAGGTGGAAAAAATAAATAACGGACAAACCAGTTCACAAGAAGGAAGAGAACTACACTCCAGAGAAGAATATTTTAGACAGGATTGGGGGGAAACTAATGATACAATTGGCTACATATTTGAGGGAATTAAATGACAGAGCCCGGAGGAAAACTTTACGGGTTAGAAACAAATCAAAATATCAAATTATTACTGAGCAATGAAACCTCCTGTCAGACATCTCCAATTGGACATCAGCTGATGGATGATCTGCGTGATGGAGTTATTAAGGGTCTCGGCAGACAGCAGCGACTGACGGGGAACCCCAACATGATAAATGACAATAGTTTAAGAATTTATGTAGCTTGATGCCACGGCGGGAAAATTGTTACCAATGCAGCAAACAATGCATTGAAGAGCTGTAATAGTTATTAAAGAAGAAATGTCATGTAAATTGGTAGGGACTGTTATGTTATGATAATCATGGATCATAGAATCTACAGTGCAGAATGGGGGTATGTGTGCCGTCCAAGAACTTGATCAGCATTTCTAAACTGTGTGATTGTTTTAATAGAGGGGGAATAGTGGTAGTTTAGAGTGTTGTCTTGATTTAACTGCATAGAACATCACAAAAAAATATTGATGTTGTTAACACGCCATATTTAGTATATAATGACTATGGATCCCAAAGCCACGAAGGGATGTGTCGATATTGTACTTTATTTTTAGTGTTGGAATTGTGATAACAGTTGCAAATATGTAAAGTTGTAACACACAGTCTATTTGTGTGGTTAGGTGATGAGTAATGTGTTAAAATAGGACTTAATTTTTTTTACTGTGTATTTAACAAAAGGGAGAATGTATTTGGAAAAAGTGACAGTTCGATGTGGTTTTGCGAATACTGTGGGCATATTATATTGCAAATGTTGTAATGGAAAATATACACTTTCGTGTTGATAACAGACGAAAGGGATTTGAAGGAAGTTTGCCAGAAAAATATTCTCTCATATACACCAGGGGCTGGCAGACATACACGGTTCAGGACAATGTTGGACATTAATGTGGAGAAGTCAGGGATAGAAGCAGGATCAATTGAACCTTTTAAATTAATGAAGCAAGGGAATCAGTGGTGGTACATGATATCATAATTTACCGTTCCAATGAGACACAGAAAGCAATTTGAATGACAGAAAAATGGGGCACTTAACAGCCAGTGATGGACAAAAGACCTTTTTGGTTACTGATGGACTGAGTTGTGTGCTGTTTCTAAGGGACATGAGGAAGCTTCTACGGTGCTGCTACCCCAAGGAAGTAAAATGCTTTGGAGGTAATGGAACAGACGGATATAGCTATTGCGTTACCTTCCAGAGCAGCTGCAGCTATGGTTCACGGTAATTGGACTTGAGGAAATAATGAAAAAGGACTCTTATCAACACTGGTCTGTGATATGGATACACTTAAGAATTGATTTCGGTGCACAATTTAAAATCACAAAACATGTACATACAAATGAGAAAGATTGGGGATAAATGTTGGTCAGTATAATTAGATGGGGGCATAATTGATCAAAAGAAATAGTAATGTTTCAAATGTCAAGACGGGGTGTTATTGAAAATATGGAAAGATGTGTCATTTGAAACATGGAAGTCTGGCAATATCTGGTCTGAGAGAAACATGAGAGGATACAGGGAAAGATCCCACAAAGGGTTAACAGCAGCTGCAAAGAGCAGGATTGTAAAATGCAGATATCCTTGGTCAAGCAGGCTTAGCAAACACACAGGATTTTGAATGAAACCAAAAACAATGGCTCAAACCTTCATTGAAAATAACTATCTTATTAAGCAGCTGGAAAGGAAAGGATGAGGTTCAGTTGAATTTGGTGACAATTCTAGGTGTGAAATTTTGCTAATACCAGGTAAATTAAAGAAAATTGGAGACTATCAGTCTCCGAGAAATATAATTTAAAGCCAAAATTAAAGTCAAAATTATAAGCTGAGGACACAATTGGAAAATAAACCTATAGAAATGACAGGAACCAAACTAAAAGTCACACCTCTTGAACATAGAACATAACAGCGCAGTACACGCCCTTCGGCCCTCGATGTTGCGCCGACCTGTGAAACCCCTCTAAAGCCCATCTACACTCTTCCCTTATCATCCATATGTTTATCCAATGACCAGTTGAATGCCCTTAGTGTTGGCGAGTCCACTATTGTTGCAGGCAGGGCATTCCACACCCTTACTACTCTCTGAGTAAAGAACGTACCTCTGACATCTGTCTTATATCTATCTCCCCTCAATTTAAAGCTATGTCCCCTCTAGGCATCACCATCTGAGGAAAAAGGCTCTCACTGTCCACCCTATCCAATCCTCTGATCATCTTGTATGCCTCAGTCAAGTCACCTCTTAACCTTCTTCTCTCTAACGAAAACAGCCTCAAGTCCCTCTGCCTTTCCTCATAAGATCTTCCCTCCATACCAGGCAACATTCTGGTAAATCACCTCTGCACCCTTTCCAATAGATTACATAGAATTTACAGTGCAGAAGGAGGCCATTCGGCCCATCGAGTCTGCACCGGCTCTTGGAAAGAGCATCCTACCCAAGGTCCACACCTCTACCCTATCCCCATAACCCAGTAACCCCACCTAATCCCCATTACCCAGTAATCCCATCCAGCACTAAGGGCAATTTTGGACACTATGGGCAATTTAGCATGGCCAATCCACCTACCCGCACATCTTTGGACCATGGGAGGAAACCAAAGCATTTTTGAATATCACAAAGGAACTTTGAACATCACAAAGGACACAATGTAATCAGAGACCTGAGAGGTGAAGTCATGTCAAAATGAATACTTAGTTGTATTAGAATGTTTAGATCAAAGATACCTTTCACAATCAAAGAAAATAAGAGTTACTTTACAATAAAGTCATAAAAACGTAATAACTGTTAGAGAGAGAATATGAACCCAGAAACCAGAGCAGGAACCAGAACTCAGAGAGAGGTGGAGAAGCAGAGAAGGAACAAGCAGCTCAGAGTCAGATTACAGTCAGCTCGGCCATGGGAAAGGTACAGGGCATAGCAGCCGAGCTAAAACAGTTAATACATCTAAGGAAGACTAGAATTTTAGGAGTAGGCAGAGTCAGCTCAGAGTCAGCCAGCAGAGCCAGCTCTCACAGCTCGGATCATGGGAAAGATAGGACACAGCAACCGAGCTCGTCAGCGAATACATCTAAAGAAGACCAAACTTTAAAAAGAAGATTGTCAAGTTGGGCCTGAAGGTCCCTTCAACCAACCAGAAGGATCCAGACGTAAGATCTTTTTACCTTTCTGTAAAGACAGTCATTGCAGTTTTTAAAAGAAAAAATATAATATTAAAATAACTTAATTTAACCTGAAATAGTGGTTATTCCAAAGTCTACTTTCCTTACTTAGCAATGCGGGACCCAGGATCAATGCTACTAAGTGGTAAGTAGATGAAATCTTCGGTGAAGGTATGGGTTATACTGGGGGATAACTTGAAAACATAGTTTGACCTGAATAGCACCCACTGAAGTCTGCATCGGAGTCAGGGAGTGCGAATCCCTGTCCACTATTTAGAATGTCAACCCTTTTTGGTATAGGGGGACTTCTAAGAATAGTAGTGAGTTTTCAACAACACTACACATCTTTGAACACTAAGGGGCAATTAGCCATCCACCGAACCTGCAAATCCTTTGACTGTGGAAGGAAACCAGAGCACCTGAAGGAAATCCACAGAGTCATGGGGAGAACGTACAAACCCCACTAGTTACCCAAGGCCAGAATTGAACCCAGGTCCCTGTCACTGTGAGGCAGCAGTCCTAACCGCTGTGCCACCGTGCCGCCCTGGAGGAATGCAGAGTAATTCTGACTCTCAGAATTGCTTCCAATATTTTCCCCACCACTGAGGTTAGACTGACTGGCTTGTAGTTTCCTCCCTTCTTGAATAATGGTACCATATCAGTTATCCCCCAATTCTCAGGCACCTCTCCTGTGGTCAGAGAGAAATTGAAAATAATTGCCAGTGCCCCTGCTATTTCCTCCCTTGCCTCACTCAGCAGACTGGGATACGTTTCATCTGGCCTTGGAGTTTTGTCTACCATTAAGCCTGCCAGAACACTCAGAACCTTCTCTCTGTCTATGTTAATCATTTACATTTTTTTTGATTGTATTTGTTTATTGTCACGTGTACCGAGGTACAGTGAAAAGTATTTTTCTGCGAGCAGCTCAAACAAATCATTTAGTACAAGAAAAGACAAAAAAAAGAAAAAGAAAATACATATTGGGCAACACAAGGTACACAATGTAAATATATACATATGCATCGGGTGAAGCATACAGGAGTGCAGTAGACGTGGCATGGGCACAGTGGTTAGCACTGCTGCCTCACAGCGCCAGGGAGCTTGATTCGATTCCGGCCTCGAATAACAAACTCGGATGAGTTTGTACGTTCTCCCCGCGTCTGCATGGGTTTCCTCCGGGTGCTCCATTTTCCTCCCAGATTACAAAGATGTGTAGATGGATTAGCCTGATAAGTTATCCCTTAGTGTCCAGGGAAGTGCAGATTAGGTTATGGGGTTACGGGAATAGGGGGGGGGGGGGGGGGGGGGAAGTGTGCATGCGTATGTGCTCATTTGAAGGGTCAGTGCAGACTCGATGAGCCAAATGGCCTCCTTCTGCACTGTAGGGATTCTACGAGAACCCTACCTACATCCTTCGACATCACACACAAATTACCACTATGGTCCTTAATGTCTCTACTCTTTCCCTAGTTATCCTTTGACCCTTAATGTACTTGTGCAACTGAGTATTTTCCTTTATTTTACCTTGCAGCATCCTTTCATGTCCCCTTTTTATTCTCCTAATTTCCTTTTTAATTTCCCTTTTGTACACTCTAGGGTTTCTGCTGTTTTGAGCCCTCAATATCTGTCACAAGCCTCCCTTTTTCTCCTTATCCATTGCTGTGTATCCCTTGATATCCAGGGTTCACTGGATTTGTTGGCACCCCCTTTCCTTGATTGGACTATGTTGGCCCTGCGCTCTCCCTATTGTCTTCTTAAATGCATCCCACTGTTCTGGCACAGATTTACCTAAAAGTTAGAATCATGAAATCATAGAATCATAGGATTTACAGTGCAGAAGGGGGCCATTCGGCCCATGAAGTATGCACCGGCCTTGGAATGAAGGCCCTACTTAAGCCCATGGCTCCACCCTATCCCCATTACCCAGTAACCTCACCTGACCTTTTTGATACTGAGGGGCAATTTAGCATGGCCAATCCACCTAAACTGCACATCTTTGGCTGTGGGAGGAAACTGGAGCATCCAGAGGAAACTGAAGCAGACAAGGGGAGAAAGTGCAAACTCCACACAGACAGTCACCCGAGGCCGGAATTCTACCTGCTTCCCTGGAGCTGTGAGGCAGCAGTGCTAACCACTGAGCCAAGTGTCCGCTCCCTGTCCACTCTGGCCAAATCATATCTGATCTTATTAAAATTAGCCTTCCCCCAGTTTAGGATTTTGATCTCAGGCCCATCGTTGTCCTTTTCCATCACAATCTTGATCTAATGAAGTTATGATCACGGTCTGCAAAATGTTCCCTCACTGATACTTCAACCACTTGCCCAGTTTTGTTTCCGAAAATTAAGTAGGTCCTTTTACATACTGGCTTAAAACGGTGCCCTGGAGGCATTTGAAGAACTCTATTCACTCTAAATCTTCCACATTTGACATCCCCAGTTAATATTGGGAAAGTTGAAATCCCCACTGTCACTACCATATTACCTTTACACCGCTCTGAAATTTGCCTGCATATCTGCTCTTTTATTTTTCTTGGATTCTTTGGAGGCCTACAGAACACTCCCAACAATGTGCCTTCTCCTTTCTGGTTTTGAAGTTCTTCCCATATGGCCTCAGTTGAAGGGCCTTCCAAGATGTCATCCCTCCTTACTGCTTTAATTGATGCCCTGATCAAAATTGTGACATCTCCTCCTCTTTTATCTCTTTCGTATCTCGCCTGAAGATTCTACATCCTGGAATTTTGAGCTGCCAATACTTCCCCTCTCTCAACCATGCCTCAGTGACAGCAACATCATATCCCCATGTTTTAATTTGTGCCTTCAATTCATCTGCCTTATTTATCGGACTCCTTGCATTAAAATAAATACCATCCAATCTTGACAAACTGCCTGGTGACTTGATTGGTGTAGATATTCTCTGCCTTCCTGACTCACTTGATATCTTCTCTAATTTTGGATGTGCATCTATCCATGTTGAACCTTCCCTCAGGAAGCCCAGGCCCTGCCAAGTTAGTTTAAACCCTCCCCAACAGCACTACCAAACCTCCCTGCAAGGACACGAGAGCCTTGACATTCTTCCTCCTCCTCTCTTGTGCTTCAGACCCACCCATGGTGCCATGAACTTGGCTGCCACTGCTGTCCCTTGCACCGTCATCTCCCCCAACAGTATTCAAAATGGTATATCTGTTAGAAAAGGGGATGACTACAGAGGACTCCTGCATTATCTGCCTTCCTCAACTCTGCCTGGTGCTCACCCAGGACCTTTCTGCCTGTTCAATCCTCCCCTGCGGTGGGTGTGACCACCTCACACGACCTGCTCAGCATCGCAGATGCTCCACAACTAATCAACCCTCAGCTCCAGCTCTGAAATGCAGTTAGCCAGTAGCTGCAGTCTGATACAATTCCTGCACATGGTCATAAGAGACAACTGAAGCTTCCATGATTTGCATATAATACAGGAGGAGTACATCATGGGTGCAAGCTCTCCTGCCACGTCTAACCTTTACCCCCTTATTTACTCTGTTTTAACAAAACTTAAGCTATATAAGAATACTAGTTACTTACCTCCCTTTGGCGAACTTTACTTCCCTTAACCTAGTATAATCACCCTGGCTTACATTTATTTGTGCTGTTCATCAATTATCCCTCTCCTCAAATAAAATACAAAGAATTCATGATTGTTTCACTGTGACGCTGACTGTGAAGTCAATGAGGTCAGGGATCGACCTTGGTGTTTATGAAATCTACCTGTGCTCTGACTCCTGCCTGGAATGAGCTCTGCACTGAGTCTTTTCAGTTTCACCTTCTCCCTGGTAATGTTTCACCTAACTCCCTGTGTTCACCCAACTCCAAAAGCACTCACTCAGCCAAGCAGGCACTCAGCGCCCAATAATTACAGTCACTAAGTTTGTAAATGTAAACGCAATTACTGTTTATTTATGACAATAACTACAATGAGATATGCTGCAAACCCAACTAGTTAACTATGATCTGATTCCCACTTTAACTTTCCCCCACCCTCTATACACACACATACACACAAGGCTGACAAACACCAGGGGTGAAGAATGAGGTAAAAAATAATCAGTAAAAGGAAAAAAAGTCTTTGTTTAGTTGGTTGTTTCCAGCACCTTACTCCTCTTCGAACTTTCCTTTTAGTTTGTGGTTTTTATTATAGGTTTATTCAGATCTCTAGTTTCAGAAATACAGGATGCACAGTCTTTCTGGAGAGATAGAGATGAGAGAGACAAAGAAAGAGAGACAGTGGGAGGGAGAGAGAAGGGTCTTGTCTTTCTTTGCAGCTCGTCATGGTTTTCCTGTAGATTAATTCTTTCAGGTTCTCTACAGCCCCAGAAATACAGCCTTTCAGGAGAAAACAGGGAGGAGAGAGAGAACAACCTCCTCCCTGTGCTTTCAGGGGACAAACTGAAACTTCTTCAGACTCTAAAATCAATCCACTGAGATAAGATCCAATCACCACCTGTCCGCCCTTTGGGCCAATTCATTGGCCACCAGCCAACCAATCAGACCAAGTCCCATTCCATTTCTCTCTGTGTCACAAACAAATCTGAAGCTCCTGTTTAAACTTGCAGAGACTAGCTGACTGTTCTCTCCAGTAACCTCTGAATTCCTCATTCTCTCTGCTGCTTCACTTAAAGATACATGTCCATTAGTCATCCATGGATCAAAAATTATAATGGCAAAATAAAAGGGGAAATAAGAGAATAAACACGCCTTCAACATTCACTCCCACTGACGTACAGTGGTAGCCATGTTTACCATCCACAAGACATCAATTAGTCAAGGCTCTTTTTTTTTAGAAACTATTTTATTGAGGCATTCATAATTTTAACACATTTCAACAATAACATCCAACAGAGACAGAACCAACAACAAAATAATCATCAACCCCCCCAAACAAGGGCAGCATGGTGATGCAGTGGGATAGCCCTGATGCCCCATGGCGCTGAGATCCCAGGTTCGATCCCAGCTCTGGGTCACTGTCCGTGTGGAGTTTGCACATTCTCTCCGTGTTTGCGTGGGTTTCGCCCCCCACAACCCAAAGATGTGCAGGGTAGGTGGATTGGCCACGCTAAAATTGCTCCCCTTAATTGGAAAATATTAATTGGGTATTCTAAATTTAAAAAAAAACACAAACTCCAACCAACATGGCTTATAAAAACACACCTCCAGCTCTTCCCGGCCCTCCCTCCATTGGTTTTACTACCCTTATTCGTTACTTATAAGCCTCCCTTTCTCCCCCTCCCCCCACCCCCCCCTGCTGAGAATCAAATTTTTCTCGAACAAGTCGATGAACGGCTGCCACCTCCGAGTGAGCCCCTGTAACGAAACCCTCAAGGTGAATTTAATTTTCTCAAGCCTGAGGAACTCTGCCATGCTGCTAACCCAAACCCCCGACTTCGGGGGCTCTGAGTCCTTCCATCCCAGTGAAACCCGTCTCTGGGCACCAGGGAAGCAAAGGCCAAAACGTCAGCCTCTCTACCCCTCTGGGCTCCCGGGTCTTCCGACACTCCAAAAGATAGCCACCTCTGGACTCTGAGCCACCCTCACTTGCAGGATCTGATATGACGTCCGCAAATCCCTACCAAGCACCCCTCAGTCTCGGACATGCTTAGAACAGGTGGACATGATTCGCAGGACTTCCCCCACAGCGCCCGTATCTGTTCACCACCTCCTCAAAGATCATGCTCATCCGGCCCACAGTCATATGAGCCCTGTGGACCACCTTGAATTGGATCAAGCTGTGCCTGGCACACGCGATGATGCGTTAACTCTCCGCAGGGCCTCCTCCCATAACCCAGCCTCCAACTCTCCCCCCAACTCTTCTTCCCACTTTCTCTTCACCTCCCCTATTGGGGCTCCCTCTCACTCCATCAGCTCCTTATAGATCTCAGAGACCTTCCCCTCCCCAACTCCTGTTCTCGATATCGCTTTATCCTGTAACCCCCTTTGCGTGAGGCATGGGAAACTTGAGACCAGCCTCCGTACAAAATCCCTCATTTGCAGGTACCGGAACCCATTCCCACCCGGCAACTCAAACTCCTCCTCCGGCTCCACCAAACTCACAAAACCTTCATCAAAAAAGACATCCCCAAATCTCTCGATCCCTGCCCGCTGCCACCTCCAAAGGCCCCCACCCAGCCCCCCAGATCAAACAATGGTTATCGCATCTCAGTGCCCACATCGGCGCCCACTCCAAACCCATGTGCTGCTGCCACTGTCCCCACACCCTCAGGGCTGCCACAACTACCATGCTTGTGGAGTACCGAGCCGGCAAGAACGTCACAGGTGACGTTAACAATGCCCCAAACCCGTGCCCTTATAGGATGCTGCCTCCACTCACTCCCACACCAACCCCTCCCCACTACCCACTTCCTGACCATCGATATATTCACTGCTCCCTCCTCCCACGCCTCCACTCCAGTGGCACCTTCCTCACCCGTGGGGTTTTACCGGCCCAAATAAATTCCGAAATTACAGCATTCACCTTCCTAAAAAACGTCTTGGGGATAAAAATTGGGAGACACTGAAAAACAAACAGCAACCTCGAGTGGACTGTCATTTTCACAGTCTGTACTCTCACGCCATAGACAGCGGGAGCGCATCCCACCTCCGGAAGACCGCCTTCACCTGCTCTACTCGCCTACCCAGATTCAATTGGTGGAGCTGACCCATTCCCGTGCCACCCGGATACCCAGGTACCTAAATCGCCCTCCCACCACCTTGAATGGCATCTCCCCAATCTCCTCTCCTGCCCCCTTGCCTCGATCGCAAAACCTCACTTTTGCCCATATTCAATTTATATCTCGAGAACCAACCAAATTCCTCTAGTATCCCCATAATCCCGCCAATCCTTCCCCCAACAGGTCTGATATATATATTTAAGAGCAAATCGTCTGCATAGAGCGAGACCCTATGCTCCACTCCCCCTCGTACTATCCACTTCCAGACCTTCGAAGCTCGCAGCGCCATTGCCAAAGGCTCGATGGACAGGGAAAGCAGCAGTGGGGAGAGTGGACATCCCTGCCTCGTTCCCCGGTACAGCCTAAAATACTCCAACCTCACTCAATTCGTACGCATGTTTTCCACCGGTGCTTGATAAAGCAACTGGACCCAGTCCACAAATCGCTGCCCAAACCCAAACCATCCCAGGATAACCCATAAGTATCCCCACTCCACCCGATCGGAGGCCTTCTCTGCATCCATAGCCATCACCAATCTCGCGCCCCTCTGTAGGCATCATGATTACGTTCAAGAGTCTCCTAATATTGGTCACCAGGTGCCGCCCCTTAACAAACCCCGTCTGATCTTCCCCTATTACCCCTGGGACACAATCCTCGATCTGTGTGGCCAGGATCTTTGCCAGCAGTTTGGTATCCACATTCGATTGCATCGCCTCAAGCCCCTGTTTTACCTCCCCAAGCCCAATTGGGGCTCCCAGACCCTCCAGCAGCTCCTCATCAACCTTAGGGAACTCCAGCCCTCCAAAAAACTGCCTCATCCCCTCTACTCCGGTTGGGGGTTCCGATTTATACAGCTTGCTGTAGAAATCTCAAAACACTCCATTCACCCACCCCGCCGGATCCACAACCAGCTTCCCCCCTTCATCTCTCACTTACCCAATCTCTCTCACACCTCCTTTTGCTTCCTCAACTGATTCGCCAGCATCCTGCTCGCTTTTTCCCCGTACTCATACACCACCCCTCTCACCCTCCTCAGCTGTCCCATTGCCTTGCCCGTGGATAGGAGACCAAATTCTGGCATTCCTTCAAAAGCCCTTTCTCTGTGGTCTCTGTGTACCTCCTGTCCACCTGTAGGATTTCTCCCACCAGTCTCTCTATCTCCACCCGCTCCTCCTCCTCGTGTGCCCGAATCGAAATAAATTGCCCCCTGCTAACTGCCTTCAGTGCCTCCCAGACCGTAACCGCCATATCGTTAATCTTTATATACCCCGATGGCTTCCCTCACCCACTCACACACCGCCACCTCTGCTAACAGCCCAACATCCAACCTCCATTGTGCTGGGCCCTGCCTTTGCTCACTCGCAAGTCCAGCCAATGCGGGACGTGGTCTGACACCACTATTGCTGAATATTCAGCATCTATCACCTCTACCAGCAGCGTTTTATCCTGCACAAAGAAATCTATTCGGGAGTACACCTTGTGCACATGGGAGTAGAAAGAAAATTCTTTCCCACTCGGCCTCCCAAATCTCCACGGATCGACACCCTCCATGTGCTCCGTGAACCCCCGGAGTTCCTTATCCGTAGCTGATACCTTCCCCGACCTAGGGCTCAACCGGTCCAATCCTGGATCCAGTACCAAATGACGTCTCCCTCCATAATCAGCTGTTGAGAATCTAGGTCTGGAATCCTCCCCAGCACCTGCCTCTTGAATTCCACATCATCCCAGTTCGGGGCATAAATATTCACCAGTACTACCGGCATTCCCTTCAGTTTTCCACTAACCATGACATATCTCCCCCCGGGTCCGCCTCTATATTCCCCATCTCGAACGTCGCCCGCTTATTGACCAAAATCGCCACACCCTTCGTTTTAAAGTCCATCTCTGAATGGAATACTTGCCCAACCCATCCCTTCCTGAACCTGATCTGTTCCCCCACCTTCAGGCGTGTATCGTGCAGCATGGCTACATCTGCCTTCAGTTGCCTCAGTGTGCAAGCCCTCTTAAACTGGTCCATTCAAACCTCAAACGTTCCACGTGACCAGCCTGGTCAGGGTGCAACACCGGTGTCCCGCACCTCCATAGGCCCGCCCTCGGGTGCCCACTGGCATCAACCCTCCTCCTCCTCCATTTTAAAGGCCCAATCACTGTCAGAGTACTAGCCCCCACAGATCTCCCCATCCCCCATCCCCTTGCTAACCTTCAGCACCCCACTGTGCTTCTGTGAACTAGCCCACGCAGCTAGCCTGACAGTTCCTGCACCTGGCGCTGAGCGTCCTATCCCTCCCACTGATTCCCCTCCCTCCGCTCAAACATTAGTGCCAACAATCAAGAGGAACAGAAAAAGGAAACCTCCCCCCACCATTCTTTGACAAAGAACAAAAAAGAAAAACAGAACAGAAGCCAAAAACAAGGGAAAAAGGAAAATGGCCCCGAACAAAGGTTTTACAGCAGCATCACAACTCCTCCACCAGAGTTCAAGGTCAACCTTCTCCTGCCAGTCCATTGTCTCTCATAAACTCCGCTGCCTCCTCCGAAGATCCAAAATACAGCTCCTGGCCCCCATAAAGCACCAATAAGCGGGCCGGGTACAATAGTCAAAACTTCACTCCCTTCTTGTAGAGGGCCGCCTTAACCTTATTGAAACTTGACCTCTTCTTGGCCAGCTCTGCTCCCAGGTCCTGGTACACACGAATCTCACTGTCCTCCCAGATGCAGCACCTCGTCTGCCTGGCCCACCTCATGATTTGCTTCTTATCAAGGAACCGATGCAACTGCACCACTATCCCCTCGACGGCCCATTCCCCTGGGGCCTGCTCATCAACGCCCTGTGCCTTCGATCCACCTCCAACCCCGCCGGTCAAACGCACCTTCACCAAGCAGTTTCTCCACGTACGCGCCAGCATTGGCTCCTTCGCATCCCTCCGGCAGATCCACGATCCGAATATTCTGCCTGCGTGACCGGTTCTCCAAGTCCTCCACCTTCTCCTCCAACCGCTTCTGCTGGTCCCGCATTAGCCCCATCTCTGCTGCCATCGAGGCAAATTGCTTGTCGTACTCCCCCGTCAGGCCTCCAAGTTCTGGATTGCCTGACCCTGAGCTGCCACCTTCATCTCCACGCGGTCAACCGCCGCAGCATTGATCAAGTCCACCATCTTGGCCAGGTCTTCCAGACTCTCCTTTCATTGCTGGGTGAACGTCTCATTCAAGTAGCTCACCAGCTGCTCAGTCGACCATTGTCAGAGGGGCTCCCTGCCCCTCCGCCATCTCCACGTGCGTTGCTAGTTCCACACCCGCTTCAACTGACTTAGTCCCTCTTTTCTTGGCACTTCTGGTCCTCAGCTCCATAAACTAGAGGATCAATCTCCTCTACTCACACTCCGACACCTTTTTCCGTCTCACTTCCACTTGAAAACCGGGGAAAGAGTCCAAAAAAGACTTCCACGAGCAGGAGCTAACAAATATGCGACCACTCAATCCATGGCCACCACCGGATGTCATCACGCCAAACCTCCTTTGACAGCACCTTCCAAACTTGCAAATCTACCACCTAGAAGGGCAAGGGCAGAAGGACATTGGGATCACCAAGATTCAAAGATGTGCAGGTTAGGTGGATTGGCCATGCTAAATTGCTCTTAAGGGTAGGGTTGCAGGAATAGGACGGGAGATTGGGCCAAGGTAGGGTGGTCGTTCAGAGGGTCGATTCAGAGTCAATGGGCCGAATGACCTCCTTATGCACTGTAGGGATTCTATGATGACCGCCACCTGTAAGTTCCCACCAAGTCATTCACTGCCCTGACTTGAAAATATATCGTCGTTCGTTCATTGTTGCTGGTCAAGAACCTCAAACTAACTCCAAAACAGGATGCAGAGCTGGACTGAGAAGTGGCAGATGGAGTTCAACCTAGATAAATGTGAAGTGATTCATTTTGGAAGGTCGAATTTGAATGCGGAATACAGGGTTAAAGACAGGATTCTTGGAAATGTGGACAAACAGAGGGATCTTGGGGTTCACATTGTTATGGGTCCGGGTTTACAGAACCCCGAAGTGTTTCATGGAGTTCAACCGACCCACAACTTTTAATAGATTGTGGTGTGGGAAGCACACGGCGTACTCTCCAGGTGTGATACAGCAATTATGGACAAATGGTTTTTAAAACAAAATAATGTTTATTCTATGAACTCAATTTAACCTTTTAAAAACAAACATTCAATATCTTGACACCCATTACTTCAAAGATAACCCCAAAAGACTGCAACACTAAATAATCCTTCAAGCTGTTCCTTTAAACATCCCAAAAACTTCAAACCTTCAACAACAGATATGAGGTTGCATTCAATAAATTTATAGTCTTTGGATTTGCAGACATCCACAGACCAGCTATGTGTTTTCTTCCTGCAGCTCTTAGCAAAACACACAGACTCTCCCAGTTGCCTCCTCAAACTGAAACCAAAAGCAGAAGTGAGCTCAGCTCCCCCCCACCCTCTGACATCACTTCAGTAATATGATCAGCTCCATTTCTTAAAGGTACATTGCTTAAACATCCATTTCTTAAAGGTACTCTCACATGACACCTCCCCGCAAGAAAAAAAAACCCATCAACTTCAAGATGGTTTCATTTTTCACCTTTGCACCATCAATTAAGAAATGCACACAGTAAAAATATTTTACCAGTTCAAAAAAAACACACGCATACAGGTATAATAACATAGTCCATTTTTTTTTTGTTCTTCTTCCTCCAACCTAAATCCTTCTTGATTGACGGTCTCTTTGAACAAGAAAGTCTCTGCACGATCCATCCATTCCTCTAAACCTCGGCATTCCTCTTTAAAGTTAGATACTTCAGTTCAATCTGATCACAGAGTCCCTTGCAATTCTCCAATACAGGAGTATCGGTTACCACAGCTTTCAAGCAGTCAAATGCATGTTGAAACTCCGCTGTCCATGGAAATTTTTTAATACGTTTCTTCACCAAGTCCATCAGTGGAGCAATCACCTACAAAGCTTTTGCACAGAGGTTCAATCAAATCCACTCATGCCAAGAAATCGCATTATTTCCCTTTGTCTTGAGGGTATCGGAAACTCCTCAAGGAAAGTGACTTGGGCTTTTCCAAATTCACTTCTGGCTAGGTTTATCACCAAACCCGGCACCTGAAATTGATTGAATAACTCCATAAGATGATGTAAATGTTCTTTCCATGTCTGGCTGAAAACTACCAGATCGCCAATGTATAAACCATCTGGAGGCACAGAAGCTGAAATCTCCTACGCCCTTTCAGATAAAGGTACCTGCCAGTAACCTTTAAGTAAATCCAATTTAGAAATAAAAGCAGATTGTCCCACTTTCTCAATGCAATCCTCCAAATGTGGGATAGGATAAGAGTCCGTTCTTGTAACTGCATTCACCTTTCTATAGTCCACACACAACCGTTGGGTACCGTCTGGTTTAGGGACCATCACTATGGGTGAGCTCCATTGGCCACAACCCACTTTAATAATGCCATTTTTAAGCATACTCTCAATCTCTTTGTTAACCTGAGCCAATTTTTAAAGGGTTACGTCTATATGGATGTTGTTTGATTGGAACAGCATTTTTCACATCTTCATCATGTATAGCCATTTTAGTACTTCCCAATTTATCTCCACAAACTTGCCCATGTGATATCAATAACTCTTTCAGGTCAGTTTGGTTTTCCTCTGGAAAATAACTCAACAATTTATCCCAATTTTTAAGAACATCCTTATTTTCCAATTTAATTTGAGGTTTATCAAATTCACAGTCATCTGGATTTGGTTCGTCACTTTGAGTTAGAATCATTAAAACCGCCTCCTTTTTCTCTCTTTCCCTTTCAAAGTACCTTTTAAGCATATTCACATGACACACTCTGTGAGTCTTCCTTCTATCTGGTGTTTTTACCACATAGTGTACCTCACTTAATTTCCTTTCAATCTGATACGGTCCACAAAACCTAGCTTTTAAAGGTTCACCTACCACTGGTAACAACACTAAAACTTTATCTCCACTGGCAAAACTACGAACTTTGGATTTCTTGTCCGCTGTCCGTTTTATCACATTTTGTGCAACTTTTAAATGTTGTCTAGCCAATTCACCTGCTCCATTTAATTGTTCCCTAAATTTTGACACGTAATCCAATAGTGTAACTCCCGATTTCTCACTCACCAATTTTTCCTTAATCAATTTAAGTGGTCCTCTTACCTCATGACCAAAAATTAGTTCAAAAGGACTAAATTTGGTTGACTCTTTAGGTGCATCCCGAATTGCAAACAATACGAATGGAATTCCTTTATCCAAATCCTCTGGATAATCTTGACAATAAGCCCTCAACATTGTCTTTAATGTCTGATGCCACCTTTTTAACGCTCCCTGAGATTCTGGATGGTACGCAGTTGATTTAAATTGTTTTATTCCTAAGCTATCCATAACTTCTTTGAATAACTTTGAAGTAAAATTTGATCCTTGATCCGATTGAATTTCTGTGGGTAGTCCATATCTAGTAAAGAATTTAAGTAACTCCTCCACAATCTTTTTAGCTGTAATATTACGTACTGGAATGGTCTCTGGAAACTTAGTAGACACATCCATTATAGTCAAAAGATATTGATTCCCACTTTTTGTTTTAGGAAGCGGTCCTACACAATCGATTAGGATCCTTGTAAAAGGTTCCTCAAATGCTGGAATGGGTATTAAGGGCGCTGGTTTTATCACTGCTTGAGGTTTCCCTATCACTTGACATGTGTGCCATGATTGACAAAATTTAACTGCATCTTTATGTAGTCCAGGCCAATAAAAATGTTTCTGGATTTTAGCTTGAGTTTTCCTTATCCCCAAATGACCTCCCACTGGTACCTCATGTGCCACTCGCAACACCTCCGTTCTATACCCTACCGGCAATACTACTTGATGAACTTCTGCCCACTTTTCATCTGCCTGCCATCTGTACAGGTCTCCATTTTCTCATCAAGACATCACTTTTACGGTAATAGCACTCTGGTATACTCTCAGATTCCTCTTCCGTATATGCTTTCTGATATATCCGTTTTATTTCTACATCTTTCTGTTGTAACTCCGCCAATTTTCCTGAACTAAAAATATCCGCCTCACCCTCCACCTGTTCTTGCTCTTTTTCAACCATTTGATCAAAAATCGTTTCTGATAATTGCACTTCAACTTAATCTTCACGCTTTGATTTTTCCTATGATCTTAACCTGTGACTTTGCGGCCTTGTTACTACGCAATCCGGAAAAATCCTAGGATATTCGTACTTCAACACTTCAGTTGTCTGATTTCCCATTGGCTTATCAACCACAGTATGCATCACTCCCACCTGTGATCCAGCTATATCATTATCCAAGATAAACTGTATTCCTGGACAAGATAGTTTCTCTATTACTCCTACTACCACTTCACCACTCTTCATTGGTCTTTCCAACCTTACTTTATATCATGGAACGCTACTCCTCTCACCCTGAATTCCACATATTACCACGTTTTCTGGCAACATTCTTCCCAAACTACATAATTCCTCATCTCTTACCATTAAAGATTGACTATCTCCTGTATCTCTTAAAATTGTGACTTCTTTAACTGTTCCTCCTGATACACATGAGTAAACTTTACCCACACAAGTAAATTCTTTAAAGAGATCTGGCACCTTCTTATCAATCACCTCTTGATCAGGCTGTACAATCTTTTGCACCTCCTTCGCTTCACTTGGGCTTTCCTTTACCACTTTAACAAACCCCACTGTCTTATCCTGTTTTACCACATAACCCTTCCCAGTGTTTTCTTCAACCACCAACACTGTGACTTTACATGGCCTAGTTTACTTCAGTGAAAACATTTGAAACTTTTCATTTCTTTTCCACCCTCCTGGATTTCTTTTTTAATCTGAGATTATTATTATCCTTATTATCTCCCATCAGATTACCTTTACCTTTACCACTTGGGAGTATTTCTCATGTCTCCAGTTTCTATCCCTCACAGGCTGAAACTGATGTCGGAAATCAAGCTTTGATTTATGAACTAATTCATAATCATCTGCCATTTCCGCTGCTAATCTCGCAGTTTTAACCCTCTGCTCTTCCGCATGAGTTCTCACTACATCTGGAATTGAATTTTTAAACTCCTCCAAAATTATAATTTCTCTGAGAGCTTCATATGTTTGGTCTATTTTCAAAGCCCTTATCCACCTATCAAAATCACTCTGTTTGAGCCTTTCAAACTCCATGTATGTTTGACCAAATGCTTTCCTTAAATTTCTAAACCTTTGTCTGTAAGCTTCAGGCACTAGCTCATATGCACCTAAGATGGATTTTTTCACCTCCTCATACGTTCCAGATACCTCCTCCAGTCGTGATGCAAAGACTTCACTAGCTCTGCCTAGCACTTTGTTTGAATCAGTAATACCCACATGTCCAGTGGCCATTTCATTTGTTTAGCTACCTTCTCAAACGAAATGAAAAAGGCTTCTACGTCCTTCTCGTCAAACCTTGGCAATGCTTGGACATATTTAAATAGATTCCCACCAAACCTTCGACTTTGACGCTCTTTCTCACTATCATCACCACTATCATCCGACTGTACGTTTCCCTTTACATCTGCCAATTGTAATTGACTGTCACGTTTCATGGCCATTTTCTGAAGTTCAGACTCTCTCTCTTTATCTTTTTTCCTGATCTGTATCTCTCTTTCTCTTTCTTTTTGTTCTGCTAGGGCTATTCTTTCTTTTCTAATTTCTTCTCTCTCCTTTTCTTTTTCCGCTCGCTCTCTTTCTCTTTCTGCTCTCTCTCTTTCGTATTCAACCTGCTTGAATTCTTTCTCATGTTACATTTGTTTAATTTGCAACTGAATTTTTGCCATTTCCAATGAATCAAACTGTATCTCAGGTAACTTCAAATGCTTAACCACCGCCAAAATTACCTCATCTTTTCGCATTTTGTCAGGTAATGTTAACTGCAATGTTTTTGCCAAATCTAACAGTCTGCTTTTAGTCTCTGTCCGTAAGGTACTGCGTGTGACCGTCTCCACCCTCAAAAACATCTGAGCCTCTGAAAGAACCATTGTCCACAACACACTCCCCACTTAAACTAAAATACCACACTTGAAAAGCAATATGCTCACCCCTCACTGTCTTTACGTTCACTAAGCCAATCCAATAGATATACTTTTATCCCCCTCAAGTCCCCAATTGTTATGGGTCTGGGTTTACAGACCCCAAAGTGTTTCATGGAGTTCAAACGATCCACAACTTTTAATAGATTGCGGTGTGGGAAGCACACGGCGTAATCTCCAGCTGTGATACAGCAATCATGGACAAATGGTTTTTAAAACAAAACAATGTTCATTCTATGAACTCAATTTAACCTTTTAAAAACAAACATTCAATATCTTAACAGCCATTACTTCAAAGATAACCCCAAAAGACTACAACACTAAATAATCCTTCAAACTGTTCTTTTAAACATCCAAAAGATTTCAAACCTTCAACAACAGACATGAGGTTGCATTCAATATATTTATAGTCTTTGGATTTGCAGACATCCACAGACCAGCTCTGTGTTTTCTTCCTGCAGCTCTCAGCAAAACACACAGACTCTCCCGGCTGCCTCCTCAAATTGAAACCAAAAGCAGAAGTGAGCTCAGCCCCCCCCCCCCCCCCCCCCCCCAACCCTCTGACATCACTTCAGTAATATGAAGTGGCCCAGATTGTGACTGGCAGGTATGATGTGGTAGGCATCACAGAGACATGGTTACAGGGGGTTCAGGACTGGCATTTAAACATCCAGGGATTCACAACCTATCGAAAAGACAGGGAGGTGGGCAGAGGGGGCGGGGTTGCCTTGTTAATTAGGAATGAAATTAAATCAATAGCACTAAATGACATAGGGTCAGATGATGTGGAGTCTGTGTGGGTAGAGTTGAGGAACCACAAAGGCAAAAAAACCATAATGGGAGTTATGTACAGGCCTCCTAACAGTGGTCAGGACCGGGGGCACAAAATGCACCACGAAATAGAAAGTGCATGTCAGAAAGGCAAGGTCAGGTGATCATGGGGGACTTCAATATGCAGGTGGACTGGGTAAATAATGCTGCCAGTGGACCCAAGGAAAGGGAATTCATTGAATGTTTACAGGAGGGCTTTTTGGAACAGCTTGTGATGGAGCCCATGAGGGAAGAGGCCATTCTGGACTTAATGTTATGTAATGAGCCAGACTTGATTAAAGATCTTAAAGTAAGGGAGCACTTAGGAGGCAGTGATCATAATATGGTAGAATTCAATCTCCAATTTGAAGGAAAGAAGGTAGAATCAGATGTAAAGGTGTTACAGTTAAATAAAGGTAACTACAGGGACGAACTGACGAAAATCGACTGGGAGCAGAGCATGGGGGGAAAGACAGTAGAACAGCAATGGCAGGAGTTTCTGGGAGTAATTGAGGACACAGTGCAGAGGTTCATCCCAAGAAAAGAAAGGTTATCAGAGGGGGGATTAGGCAGCCATGGCTGACAAAGGAAGTTAGGGAATGCATCAAAGCAAAAGAGAAAGCCTATAATGTGGCAAAGAGTAGTGGGAAGTCAGAAGATTGGGAAGGCTACAAAAACAAACAGAGAATAACAAAGAGAGAAATAAGGAAAGAGAGGATCAAATATGAAGGTAGGCTAGCCAGTAACATTAGGAATGATAGTAAAAGTTTCTTTAAATACATTAAAAACAAACGGGAGGCAAAAGTTGACATTGGGCCGCTCCAAAATGACGCTGGTAATTTTGTGATGGGAGACAAGGAAATAGCTGAGGAACTAAATAAGTACTTTGCGTCAGTCTTCACAGTAGAAGACATGAGTAATATTCCAACAATTCCGGAGAGTCAGGGGGCAGAGTTGAATATGGTAGCCATCACAAAGGAGAAATCTCCGGGCCCAGATGGACTACATCCTAGAGTTCTAAAGGAGATAGCTGAAGAAATAGTGGAGGCGTTAGTTATGATCTTTCAAAAGTCACTGGAGTCCAGGAAAGTCCCAGAGGATTGGAAAATCGCTGTTGTAACCCCCCTGTTCAAGAAGGGAACAAGGAAAAAGATGGAAAATTATAGGCCAATTAGCCTAACCTCGGTTGTTGGCAAGATTCTAGAATCCATTGTTAAGGATGAGATTTCTAAATTCTTGGAAGTGCAGGGTCAGATTAGGACAAGTCAGCATGGATTTAGTAAGGGGAGGTCGTGCCTGACAAACCTGTTAGAGTTCTTTGAAGAGATAACAAATAGGTTAGACCAAGGAGAGTCAATGGATGTTATCTATCTTGACTTCCAAAAGGCCTTTGATAAGGTGCCTCATGGGAGACTGCTGAGAAAAGTAAGGGCCCATGGTATTCGAGGCAAGGTACTAACATGGATTGACGATTGGCTGTCAGGCAGAAGGCAGAGAGTTGGGATAAAAGGTTCTTTTTCGGAATGGCAACCGGTGACGAGTGGTGTCCCGCAGGGTTCAGTGTTGGGGCCACAACTGTTCTCTTTATATATTAACGATCTAGATGACGGGACTGGGGACATTCTGACTAAGTTTGCCGATGATACAAAGATAGGTGGAGGGGCAGGTAGTATGGAGGAGGTGGGGAGGCTGCAGAAAGATTTAGACAGTTTAGGAGAGTGGTCCAAGAAATGGCTGATGGAATTCAACGTGGGCAAGTGCGAAGTCTTGCACTTTGGAAAAAAGAATAGAGGCATGGACTATTTTCTAAACGGTGACAAAATTCATAATGCTGAAGTGCAAAGGGACTTGGGAGTCCTAGTCCAGGATTCTCTAAAGGTAAACTTGCAGGTTGAGTCTGTAATTAAGAAAGCAAATGCAATGTTGTCATTCATCTCAAGAGGCTTGGAATATAAAAGCAGGTATGTACTTCTGAAGCTTTATAAAGCATTAAATAGGCCCCATTTAGAATACTGTGAGCAATTTGGGGCCCCACACCTCAGGAAGGACATACTGGCACTGGAGCGGGTCCAGCGGAGATTCACACGGATGATCCCAGGAATGGTAGGCCTAACATACGATGAACGTCTGAGGATCCTGGGTTTATATTCATTGGAGTTTAGGAGGTTGAGGGGAGATCTAATAGAAACTTACAAGATAATGAATGGCTTAGATAGGGTGGATGTAGGGAAGTTGTTTCCATTCGCAGGGGAGACTAGGACCGGGGAGCACAGCCTTAGAATAAAAGGGAGTCACTTTAGAACAGAGATGAGGAGAAATTTCTTCAGCCAGAGAGTGGTGGGTCTGTGGAATTCATTGCCACAGAGGGCGGTGGAGGCCGGGACGTTGAGTGTCTTTAAGACAGAAGTTGATAAATTCTTGATTTCTCGAGGAATTAAGGGCTATGGAGAGTGAGCGGGTAAATGGAGTTGAAATCAGCCATGATTGAAAGGCGGAGTGGACTCGATGGGCCGAATGGCCTTACTTCCGCTCCTGTGTCTTATGGTCTTATGGTCTTATGATCAGCTCCATTTCTTGAATGTACATTGCTTATACATCCATTTCTTAAAGGTACTCTCACGTGACAATGTACTCAAAGTTTCCACCCAGGTTGATAGGGTTGTTAACATAGAAACATAGAACATAGAAAATACAGCACAGAACAGGCCCTTTGGCCCACGATGTTGTGCCGAACCTTTGTCCTAGATTAATCATAGATTATCATTGAATTTACAGTGCAGAAGGAGGCCATTCGGCCCTTTGTGTCTGCACCGGCTCTTGGAAAGAGCACCATACCCAAACTCAACACCTCCACCCAACACCAAGGGCAATTTGGACATTAAGGGCAATTTATCATTGGCCAATTCACCTAACCCGCACATCTTTGGACTGTGGGAGGAAACCGGAGCACCCGGAGGAAACCCACGCAGACACGGGGAGGATGTGCAGACTCCGCGCAGACAATGACCCAAGCCGGAATCGAACCTGGGACCATGGAGCTGTGAAGCAATTGTGCTATCCACAATGCTACCGTGCTGCCCTTAAGAACAAATAAATCTACACTATATCATTTTACCGTCATCCATGTACCTATCCAATAGCTGCTTGAAGGTCCCTAATGTTTCCGACTCAACTACTTCCACAGGCAGTGCATTCCATGCCCCCACTACTCTCTGGGTAAAGAACCTACCTCTGATATCCCTCCTATATCTTCCACCTTTCACCTTAAATTTATGTCCCCTTGTAATGGTGTGTTCCACCCGGGGAAAAAGTCTCTGACTGTCTACTCTATCTATTCCCCTGATCATCTTATAAACCTCTATCAAGTCGCCCCTCATCCTTCTCCGCTCTAATGAGAAAAGGCCTAGCACCCTCAACCTTTCCTCGTAAGACCTACTCTCCATTCCAGGCAACATCCTGGTAAATCTTCTTTGCACCTTTTCCAGAGCTTCCACATCCTTCCTAAAATGAGGCGACCAGAACTGTACACAGTACTCCAAATGTGGCCTTACCAAAGTTTTGTACATCTGCATCATCACCTCACGGCTCTTAAATTCAATCCCTCTGTTAATGAACGCGAGCACACCATAGGCCTTCTTCACAGCTCTATCCACTTGAGTGGCAACTTTCAAAGATGTATGAACATAGACCCCAAGATCTCTCTGCTCCTCCACATTGCCAAGAACTCTACCGTTAACCCTATATTCCGCATTCATATTTGTCCTTCCAAAATGGACAACCTCACACTTTTCAGGATTAAACTCCATCTGCCACTTCTCAGCCCAGCTCTGCATCCTATCTATGTCTCTTTGCAGCCGATAACAGCCCTCCTTACTATCCACAACTCCACCAATCTTCGTATCGTCTGCAAATTTACTGACCCACCCTTCAACTCCCTCATCCAAGTCATTAATGAAAATCACAAACAGCAGAGGACCCAGAACTGATCCCTGCGGTACGCCACTGGTAACTGGGATCCAGGCTGAATATTTGCCATCCACCACCACTCTCTGACTTCTATCGGTTAGCCAGTTCGTTATCCAACTGGCCAAATTTCCCACTATCCCATGCCTCCTTACTTTCTGCATAAGCCTACCATGGGGAACTTTATCAAATGCCTTACTAAAATCCATGTACACTACATCCACTGCTTTACCTTCATCCACATGCTTGGTCACCTCCTCAAAGAATTCAATAAGATTTGTAAGGCAAGACCTACCCCTCACAAATCCGTGCTGACTATCCCTAATCAAGCTGTGTCTTTCCAGATGCTCAGAAATCCTATCCTTCAGTACCCTTTCCATTACTTTGCCTACCACCGAAGTAAGACTAACTGGCCTGTAATTCCCAGGGTTATCCCTAGTTCCTTTTTTGAACAGGGGCACGACATTCGCCACTCTCCAATCCCCTGGTACCACCCCTGTTGACAGTGAGGACGAAAAGATCATTGCCAACGGCTCTGCAATTTCATCTCTTGCTTCCCATAGAATCCTTGGATATATCCCGTCAGGCCCGGGGGACTTGTCTATCCTCAAGTTTTTCAAAATGCCCAACACATCTTCCTTCCTGACAAGTATTTCCTCGAGCTTACCAATCTG